>NC_000080.6:6595000-6895000 GCF_000001635.26 Mus musculus | reverse complement strand
ATTAGTTATCTGGAGACACCAACCCAGACACTATTGCTGATGCCAAGAAGCACTTGCTGACAGGAGTCTGGTATGATTGTCCCCTGACCAATACAGATGCAGATACTCATAGGCAACCATCTAACTGAGCATGAGGATACCAGTGAAAGAGCTAGGGGAAGGACTGAAGGAGCTGAAGGGGGTTGCATCCCCATAGGAAGAGCAATATCAACTAACTGGACCACCCCGTGCTCCAAGAGACTAAACCATCAACCAAAGAGTATACATGGAGGGATCCATGGCTCCAGATACATAAGTAGCAGAGGATGACCTTGTTCGGCATTAGTGGGAGGAGAGGCCCTTGGTCCTGTGTAGGTTTGATGACCCAGTGTTGGGGGATGCTAGAGGATGGGTGGGACTGGGTGGGGGAGTGGGGGATCACCCTCATATAGGCAAAGAGGAGGCAGGAGAAAGAGGGTTGGGTGGGGGTGGTTGTGGACGGTTAAAGGGGGATATCATTTGAAATGTAAACAAATAAAGTGATTAATTAAAAATCCACCCCCCAAATCCAAAAAACATTTTCAGATTTAAAGAAGGATTTATATTTCAGGGTAAAATATGAATATATTTATATATATGTGTATATATATTGACATATAAAAAATGAATATCAATTTCATAAGAAGAAACAAACAATCCTAAAACTAAAATCCACTTAGATTCAAACCATTAGTCCAAACACAAAATGAAAATATTAAAACTTGATGGACAGAAACCTAGTGGACTGAGAGTAGACATCTCATTGTTGGTCCGGGGTGCCAAAAGGTTGTTATCAAGGGTTGGTGTACACTTTCCATGTAGAATTCTGTAGACATTGAAATTTTGATTCAGGCATAGGAGGAAATAAAAATACAAGACTCAGAGGCCTTTGGTGAAAGAAATTGAAAAGCACATTCTCAGACACACACACACACACACACACACACAGAGACACACACACACAGACACACACACAGACACACACACAGACACACATACACACACACACACACACACACACACACACACACACACACACACCACTGTCTGTAGAGGTCTGTGAAGCAATGCTGCTCCTTGCTTTTTTTGTCTCCCATGGCAGACTCTGTATCACTTCCCTCTTCTGTATGAGGGCAAAGCCTTAGGAGGTGGATGGTAATGTGGAACAGAGGACACACCCAAAATCTCCTAAAGTGTACTGTTCCCTGAGAAGGAAACAAGGTGAGGGGGAGGGGCGGTGGCAGCAAGGCTTTCCTAGAGCCCTGTAGTCTGATTAATAACACAATGAATGAAAACAGTCACGCTAAAAGTAGTGCTCTTAGGATGGTCTGGTAGTAGTGAGATCAAACCTTATTTTTAGGACATCCTTAAAACACAATGACTTGGAAGAGTTGAAAAACAGAACTAGTTATACTGTGCATTCAGGAGCAAAGAGAACACTTTTATTATACAGGACAGAATTTAATGTTATAAGACAATGGAGATGGTATTCTGTTTCTTGCTTTATGTTTTGAATTGTTTTATGTGAGTGTGTGCCTGCCTGTCTATCTGTGCACCATGTTCATGCAGGTACCTGAGGCCAGAAGAGGGTATTGGATCTTTTGGAACTGGTGTTACAGGTAGCTGTGAGCTGCCCAAGGTGGTTACTGGACACTGAACGTGGGTCCTCAGGAAGAACACTGAGTGTTCTTAGTCACTGAGCCATCTCTCCAGCCCCTCCACCTACAAGACACCAGTTCCATTTGTACAGAATCTGCTATCATAACCAGACCCCTTCCTTAGGTGCTCTTGAAAGTTAGGACTTCAACAGGAACTGGGGAGATACCAACATTTAGAACATAGAAACAGCTGTATATGTAGTCACATTAATGAAGCAATCTGGATTATAACCCTGGCTCTGGGAGTTACACAGGTCCCTGGGCAAGCTGCATTCTTCTTTTCCAGTTTTAATGTCTTTTCTTTTCTTTTCTTTTCTTTCTTTCTTTCTTTCTTTCTTTCTTTCTTTCTTTCTATAAAAAATAACGTATGTGTGTGTTTGAGACAGAGAGAGAGAGAGAGAGAGAGAGAGAGAGAGAGAGAGAGAGAGAGAGAGAGAGAGAGAGAGGAAACACAACTTTTTGGAGTTGGGTTGCTCATTCTGCCAGATGGGTTTGGGAGTCTGAAAGGCAGGCTTGTCAGTGAGTGCCTTTACTCCTGAGTTACATCACCAGCCTCTGCTCTGGTTTTCCATGAATGGCACTGACCACTGTGAGAACGAAGTGGGACGATGCAGGGGAAACATAACTCATAGGGTATCACAAGTCATTCTTTCAACAGACTTGAGAAACATGGAGTGTGCTGAGAACTGTACCAGAGCCAGGAAGATGGAAGATGTCAGTTATAATATTTGCTACCAGGAATTCGATATGTGAAAGCTGACTTCAAAAAAGTCTTCTCAGGCATTATGACAGGATGGTGTGTAGCCATTTAGTGTAGAGAGGGCAGACAGGTTTTTGTTTTTCTTTTCTTTTCTTTTCTTTTCTTTTCTTTTCTTTTCTTTTCTTTTCTTTTCTTTTCTTTTCTTTTCTTTTCTTTCTTTTCTTTCTTTCTTTCTTTCTTTCTTTCTTTCTTTCTTTCTTTCTTTCTTTTTTTACCATGCAACAAAGTCGGGAATACTTTTATGAGAAAGGTAGCCCTTAGGGTGAGTCGTGAAAGATGAACAGGTGCTGTACAAGGCTGAGTAAGAGGAAGACCATTCCAGAACATGGTGCAGCACAAAGACAAGTGGCCTGAGGGTAACCACCTGCAAGGAACTCCTTGTTCCAAGGGACTCCTAGTGAAGATACTAGGACTTCAACTTGTGACTTGGGTCATGGCAAGAGGGATGACATATAAGCAGCTTAGAGAGGACACAACCAATGAGCCGAGCCGGGGGTGGGGTGGGGCTCGGTTGGTCAGGCACCTGAGGCCAAGCCTGACCACCTGAGTTCAATACCCAGCTCTCATATGGCAGAAGTTGGGAAACAATTTCTGCAAGCTGTCTTCTGACCTCTCCACACTTGCACATGGGGCCCACACACAAATAAGTAAAAATAGAGTAAAAACTTCAAAATTAGTAAGGAACATAATGCAGGCCAGAGAGGTGGGGGAGAGAAAGTGACAGGAAGGGGAAGCAAGGAGAGAAGGCTGGAACCCAGGCTTATTTTCTTTTTTCTTTTCCTTTGCAGGACTAAGTGAATTGTGGTGACATTTACATAAGGCTAGAGAGAAAAGTCAGCTGTCAGGAAAGCACATCATTTTACACAGGCTGAAAATAAGGCCAGGGGATAAAGGCAGACATTCCTGGTTAGGAAGTTGGCAGGCTTCTGGGCTGGAGAGATGGCTCAGTGATTAAGAGCACACACTGTCCTCTCTGAGGGCAGGGAGTTTGATTTGGAGCACCCACACTGGGTGCCTCCTAACTCCAGCTCTAGGGGTACTGGATGCTTCTGGCCTCCATGAGAATTCACACTGCTGTGCACAAACCCACACACAGACACAAACACCCAAGTGAAAAAGAAAAGCCAAAAAATGTAACAACATGCTTGAAAAACAGAAGTTCGCTTCTGGTCTGGGATAGCTCAGTTGGCCTAGAGGAATGAAGGGCTGGGTTTGAGTGAGCCCCAGTGTTCATCTGTGATCCCAGTGCTGAGGTAAAGGCAACATGGTCAGAATGATGGAGATCTGTGAGTTATCATCTGGCTGCTAACTAAAAGCAAGGGAGGAACTTGTAGACTGCGCACTCACCCCACTTAACCCTCATTCAAAGTAAATGAAGGACAGGCTACTTAGGCAGCAGGTAAGACGCCACTGAACAAAGTATAGTCACAAACAAAGAGGACCCAACATTCCAAGGCCCCTTTAAAGGAGAGATTCAGGAATGCAAATCTAGTCAGTCAAGTCACAGAAAGTGAGGGCTGGAAACCATCCAGTGGCTTAGCTCTCTCCACAATCCTTAGTGACCTTTATAGGTGTAGCTCCAGTGGAATATTAGCCTTGGAAGTTAGTATGAGGTGGGAGCATGCTGGATCAAGTACGTGTTTTGAATTTTCGGTTTCAAAACGTGTGAATGCATCTGTCTACCAGACTAAGGGCCAGGAGATGCAGGAGTCTGAAGTCCATGAGAGAGGAAATGACCCATGCAAATGCAGTCACTCCTCTGTTTGCAACTAGATGGAAACTGTCTCCACTGCCAGTAAAGATGATTTCAGGAAAGATGATTGAAAAACTTGCTAGTTGCAATTTTCATTTTCTTTTTCCCAGAGAGCAGCAGGAGAGACAGTTGACATTTGAGCTGTCTCTGAATTGCCCCTGTCCCTAATTTGAGTTGAGAGCTCACAGGGAACCACAGACCTGCTCCTTAGCTGGTTTTCTTTTTACAAAATCTTTCAGCCATAGAAAATGAATAAAAGCAGGGCTCCCTAGCCAGCCCAGCCAGACATCCCAGCTGCCAGAATAGGTGCTTGGGAGCTGCTCAGGGGTGCAAAGCACAGCCTTGCTCTGTTGAAGCCAGGTACTGTCCTGGGCAATTGGCTCCAGGCTCAGCTCAGGAGGCGACCGCCTGGAGCTACAGGCACCCGAGGCAAGGAATGCCTGAAGGAAAGGGGCCAGGTCCTGCTCACCCCTCGTGAGCTACTTGCCCCTGACATCCCCGATGCTCCTGTTGAGCCTGGGTCCTCGGTGAAGCTTCCTCTTTTAGCTGCACCACCGCCAGGTGCCTGTGACCGCCCGGTGGCTGCTTTCCTTTCCGCGCCATATATGGCCTGGCAGGGGGGGTCACATGCATCCTGGGCCGCCGGCCGGGAGGGGTCGCTGGGGAAGGGGCAGACGGCGGGAGAAAAGGGGAGGGGGTAGGAGGCAGAGACAGGAGAGGGGTGGGGTGGCAGATTCTGGGGCCATGGGAGGCAGCAAAGGCTCGAGGAGCCGAGCGCTCGCCACCGCGCCATGGAGCTGCACTCATGCGGCTGCGGAGGTGGTGGTGGAGGAAGGGACCGGCGCGGGGAGGGGGGGGGGTGGCGAAGGCA
Organism: Mus musculus; assembly: GCF_000001635.26. NCBI lineage: Eukaryota > Metazoa > Chordata > Mammalia > Rodentia > Muridae > Mus > Mus musculus. The sequence goes on along the minus strand of NC_000080.6, from coordinate 6,889,940 downwards.
TCGGAAGCCAGAGAGCGCCCTGTCCCTGCGCTCCGTCGGTCAGCGGGCGCGGGCCGGCAGGATGGAGCCACAGCACGTGCGCCCCGTGCTTGGATCCCAGAGCCCAGCCTGGGAGGAACCGGTGAGTACCGCGCCCGCGCCCGCGCCCGCGCCCACCCCTCCCGCTTGTCCTTGCTCCCCGCCTTCCCCTCCTGGCCAGGTTCCGTTCCGGAAGCGGTCCGGGATGAGGTCCCCAGCTGCTTCCCAGCCGGGACAGCGCTTCCTCCCGCGCCCTGGCTCCTCCTTGCTCCCCGCCCGAAGCGCCTTTGTCTGGTCGGCCTCTGGATCCGGAGAGGACCATTTCCGTGCTTCATCCTTTTCTCAGCTTTGCACTTTATTTCCTAGAGTGGCATGGAGGCCAGGGAAGTGGAGGGGGCTGGGTTGCGTGGTCAGCGGGTGCGGCCAGGAGGAGATGGGGGTTCACCTCTTGACCAAGCGCTGGCAGTCACCTGGGCACGCAGGTTCCCGAGGACCGCCGCCTGGGAAGGCCCGCGGCTGCCAGAAGCCCAGAGCCACGCCTCCGACTCGGGTGGCCTAGGCTGCCCTGAACTGTTCCGAGGGTCAAGGACCTGGCCAGGGATCCAGCCCCAGATAACTTCGCTTTCGCCTGGATCTCACAGCACACGCCATGCGCAGATTGAGTCACTTTTGGGGCTCAGTGTTGCGTGTGAGAAGATGAGAGTCGGGGTCTTTGGATTTATTCCCTAAAATCCATTAACTTATTTCTTGCACCTCAAACTGAACCTTCTGTTATCCATCCATCCATTCAGGGATTCCTCCCAGGAATCCCCGCCCTGCGTAGACCCTTGTAATCTTGAGTGGGCAATGAATTTTGGCTCTGCATACCCTATCTATGTATTTCTTACTCCTTTTTGATTGACGTTGTGAACCGTCTCAAAAGCCTGGTCCAAAATTTCTGGCTTCATCCCTGCTGAGGTGCTGTTCCAGTGAAGTTTTCCCAGGGACTTCCTGAGTCTGCTCAGGTGCGCCCTCTGCCTGTTGAGAGCTTGTAGGTCAGGGGCCAGGCTTGCTTCTTTTCTTACCCTTAGACTTCCAGCCCTTTTGCCAGGGTACAATTTACTGCCTCCTGCTTCCTGACCTTTCACGAGTGTCCTTCGACTTTGATCCATCTGCCACTGCGTTTGTTTTTGTGAGTTTGCACGTTAGGTAGCCCATCTGCTCGTGTTCTATTGCGATCATTATTAGGGAGTAAGGTGTTCTTGGTTAAACATACAATTCAGTCTTGACATTTTAGATCATTGGGAATGAAATCCAGCGACCTGTTTTGAACTTTACTATATAAAATCTTATCAGCTTCCACCACGTACGGTGGGAAGCTCCAAGTTATGTGTAGTGCTTTTTGGGTGCTGAATGCTAGGACTTCACCGCAGTTAGAAAATTAGAGAACCTCAGGCTTTCTTCTCCAAAGTGCTAAGAAACAGAGTGCTTTCTTATTCTCCTAGAAAATCTTCAGTACTCGTCTCACCACATGAACGTTTAAAGCTAAAACCTTCACAGAGATGTGAGATGGAGCAGGAGCAGTGGCTAAATGTTGAACTCTTCAAAACTTGGCGTATGTAAGTGGCTAAGGCATTTTATTAGTTCAGCAAATATTCTTATCCAACACCTGTCGTGTTCTGAGATTGTTGGGCAAGCTGTTAACTCTCAGACAAGCGTTGTCCCCAAGAACCTTACTTTATAGCTGAAGGTTGACATCTATCCAAGTATGTGTCATAAAAAGTTCTCACGAGGGATTTTATTCAGAACTTTGTGTAATGACTACAATATTTAAGGATTTTTCAAATGCTTTATATAACTACTTAAGAAAGTTGTATTACCTGAACAACTAAAAGAGGAGTGTATTCAAGAGAAAGCAAGAATGTAGTAGAGGAAACAGCTTTAAATGTTAAATTTTCTGGCATGGGGTGCAATGGGGTTGACGATTTAATCTAAATATGTTTTGAAGGAACACTGGGTCCATCCGAATCTGTGTTGTTTATGTTTGGGACAGAGCATCACACTGTAGGACAGGCTGCTGTGGGATTTACTCGGTAGGCCAGGCAGGCCTGAAACTGCATGCCCTGCTCTTGCTTCAGCAGAGTACAAGGCATCATCAAATTCCCCAAAATCAGAGTCTTTAACTTTGATTCAGGGATCTCAAGAATCTGAATGAAGTGAGTTCTGGTTTCCTTCAGAATGAATCGATATGACCGTCATGGGGCATGCTATACTTAGAACATTAATTGCTAGTCTATATATAATTTTAAGAAGCCACACTGTCTGTCTGTCTGTCTAACACACACACACAGACACACACAGACACACCGACACACACAGAGAGAGGGGGGGAGCGAGAGCGAGAGAGTAAGAGAGAGAGACAGAGAGAGAGAGAGAGATATCAGATCTAAGCAGTAGAATCACAGCTTTTTGAAGCCCCAACTCTGTGTGCTCAGAGACTCTCATTTTCAAGCTTTGTGTGTGTCCCCTCCCCCCATTGCTTCCTAGTAGGTGGCACAGGACAAGCAGCTGGTACATGCTCTGGCAACCACAACTAGAGACCCAGCTCCATGCCTTTCCCACCAAGATATATTTATCCTCTGAGCCAAAATAAATCCATACTCTCTTAAAACAAAATGAAAGAACAACAAAGAAAGCAAACCTGTTTTCACTGGGATTCCAGTTCTGAGTTGGTTTTTCAAAAAACTTTCTTAAAATTTAAATATAGGGAATTTAATATTTTACCATACAAACTTGACTAAATGGGATTACTGTGTTATCATGGCATGTGGCAACATGTATGCAAGAATTTGCTCTCTCTCTCTCTCTCTCTCTCTCTCTCTCTCTCTCTCTCTCTCTCTCTCTCTCTCTCTCTTCCCCTCTCTCCCATCTATGATGTATTTTTCAGTGAACACAGTTTGAGTTTCAAGAAGATTGGATCTTGTAACAAAGGGTATATTTTAATGTTTGAAGCTATATGTGATCACATTGACTAACAGCACACATGTGGTCCAGGCTTCATAAGAGAATGACAGTAAAAGAGCCATTAGCTAGAATCCAAGTACCTTCTGCCCTGCTTTCTATTAGAGGTAGGGACCAAAGAAAATGTTGGGACACAAGTTGAAGTAGGGGAGAGAAAGGAGGTGATGGGAATGCCTGGCCTGGTTCTGCCTGCCTTTAATTTCAGCACTTGGGAGTACTCAGAGACAAGTAGATATCTGTGAGTTCAAGGCCCTGCAGGCTCTTCCTGGGTGTGCTTCCAAGCATCAGTACTTGAGGCAGGTGTTCCTTCAGCATCCATACTCATCCTAATCTGAGTTTTCAGGAGTATTTTATTTCACATTTAGATGAATAGGGTAATTTTGAGAAAGAAATGAAACATTCCTGGGGAAATTTTTGAAAATAAACAATCAGTTCCCCATGGGGGAATTAGTAATGAGTTTCCAACCAATCTAATGGAGGTCTTTGGAAGGAGGAGGTACTGAAAGGATTCCCTTCAGTGTTAGGAGTGGCTCCTGGAAAGTGCAGCATGAATTGTGAGGAGAGCTAGTTAGCATGGTTGCAGTGTCAGCTCCCCATGACATCAGCAGTTCCTTCCCTAGACATTCTTTTGTATCCTGGAGAGGCCTGGCATGGTTTGAGATGTCACCTGTGTTGTGGCAACACCAACTGCACTTGGACCACTTTATGCACTGCCTTTCCTAATCATCCATAGATATGTTGGCTAGAGGAAGGATGCTACTTAGGAGAAAAAATGGACACAAGCGAGAGGAAGAAAGATGACCCTTGACCCTCGGACCAAAGCATCAAGAAATAAATGGTCCTTGAAAATGCGCCACCATAAGTATTGGTCAGAAGATAGGAAAATTCCTGAAGGAGACCACAGTCTGTTTCTGGGTCTTCAGGAATTGGGACTCAGTAGTTAGTCTCTCTGGGAAGCTTCTGGCCTTCCCTGCTTGTCATGGATCCTGAATTTGTCAATGATTACAGGACATTAGTTTGTCCCAGATCAATGAAGTTTTAAGGACAAAGCTGTTGTCCTGGGAGTTTCAGGCTTCTGCTCTTACAGGGGAAATGGGTTTGAACGGGACAAAAGTGAAAGCAGCAGCAGGCAGAGGACTGTGAGTGAGATGTCAGCACCTCAGGGCTGGGCATCACTGTCCTTTACCCCAGGGACTCCATTAGGTGAACTGTCTGTCCAGCTCTCCTAAGAAGGAAAGAAATTGGCTTCCCAGGGAAGACCTTTCATTTCTCCGATGTCACAGAAGAATGTCTCTGAACAGTGTTCCCTAAAAGTTGCCCACATAGGTAGCAGGTGTGGGTATCAGTTTGTTCTCTAGTCTAGCCACTGGACTGTCAAAATAGTGAGCCAGAGTAGAGACTGGTGCTTTCTTGCCAACTCTGGGCACACTGGGCTCTCACGCAGCTGACTTGGTGAGTCTGGGAACGCATTGTGCTCTTGCACTGTTTTTCCATCCATAGTCTTGTTTCTAGAGTGACCTGACAGGAGATATGGGCATCTCCACACCATCTTGGTGCTTGTGGGCTATGATAATTTTCTGATGGTTTCTATACCACAAGCTTATGGACAGTACTGCCTAATTAAATCATACGCAGCTATGAATAAGCCTGAGGATCTTGTCCTTGGTCACATGATGCATGTGCAAAGTGAAGCGAAAGAGGAATGACTGGGTCACATGGATTCCTGTTTTGTAAGATGTCTGTATAGGACTCAGTGTTCTGTCAATGCTCTGTGCCTTGACAGTATGCATATTCACTTGTGTTCATCTACCCATAGGGGCTGCTGGTGTATCACCATCATCCCCAACACTCCTGTTCAGACGATGGGTGAGGAAAGTGGAAAGTCTAATCAGTCAGCCGATGACCAGTGGGAAAAATGAGCTACAAGATCACCTGATCTTCATCAGTGAGAAAGCTTTGCACAAGAGGTATTTTTCATTCTGTCAAACATCATGGTCAATTTCTTGGGTCTATGGTATGGCCTACAATTTATTCTTATTAAATTTTATGGTACTGGGAGACTGTAACTCCAGGGTGTCACTGTGCCCAACCTTTTCTCCCTAAACATTCTCACAGGCTGAACTTGAAGTCAGAGCAGGAGTGAGCTGCGGACATAGGGTATTCTATTTTTTTTATATGAAAATGAAAGCCTACAACTGAGGGATTGAAGAGGATGTGATGTCTCAGCATGTATTGATAGAGGCACTGACATGTGACCGTTTGAGTGAGATATTAGTTGCTGTGAGGTTTTGATTGATTGTTTGCTTGCTTGAGTTCCTTGTTTGTTTGTTTGCAAAACTTTGTAATTGTCTGGCAGGTGTTGCTTGCTGAAGCTTGCTATATCACCAGGAAAGCTTGGTCCCATTTGGTCCATCCTGATACATGATGGAAGGTCTTGGGCTCATTAATACTCTTCTCAGATTTTGGGTCTTATAAACAGAATGTCCTCTGCATTTCCTCTGGATTCTATTTCAATTGTACTTTCTCATTCTCCCTGCAAACACACCCTGATTCTGTGTGCATGCATGTGTGTGTGTGTGTGACTCTCTCTATATTCTGGTCATAAGGGTATGTGGTAGGACCTGAGGAATTGCCTGCCTTACAGTCTGCTGACAATGCCAATGCTTAGGACTGGAAACCATACTTCAAGCAACAATGCACTTGCATTATGTGTTCAACTTGATGAAATATTTGAGTTCTGTGGTGAATTCACCATGACCTCCTCATTCTGGGTAATTCTCCCTGAAATGTGGATTATATAGTTTGGCCAAATTCATAGGACTAGGCCAAAGATCAAGAGTCCTTGTTCTGAAAGAAAAAAAAAAGGAGAAATGTCCTCATAGTTTCTGTATACCCACACCTGTGCCATAAACTACTGAGAGTTTAGAGACCTCGTCTGTCCCTCCAGGCCTATGCGGGAGCTCAAACAACCAGAACTCTAACCACCTGGACACCCAGCCTCTGGAGACCTTTGGACAAGATAGCAAGATTAATAAGCTTAGATGATCCTAGTACATAGGAGGTAGAAGGTAACATACTGTGAGCTTGGATAGTTCAGAATCCATCCTGGATTCAGGTGACCCTTGAAGCCTGTGTTCTTGGGACTCTTTGCTCTTGGGGCCAGGCCCAACCACAGATCAAATCCTTACTATGAAAAATTGAAAGTGGAGACTAAGCAGGTAATGTTGGACCTGCAGAGCTTACAGAATGTGTACACTGAGGCCTCAGAGACATTTGAATTCCTGGCAAAGAGAAAGGCTGCTATAGGTAACTGTCTGTCTTGCTTGGGAGCACATGAGCTGTAGAATTGCCATCTCTGCTTTTGATCCTGCACAGGAGACTCTCGAGCTCTGGTTCTTGCTTTCTGCCACTTCACACAGGAGCCTTTAGATTTTTCTGTTGTAAACCTGTGGGTTGAAACACTTTTTGGGGTAAAAAAAAAAGGTCAAAGGACCCTTTCACAGAGGTTGTGTATCAGACAATCCTTTATCTCAGACACTTCTATTATGGCTTATAACAGTACAAAAATTATAGTACCCAAGTAGCAATGAAAATAATCTTAAGTTTGGGAGGTCACTGCATTAAAGCATCCACAGCATTTGGTAAATTGAGAAACCCTGGCCTTGACAGAAGAACTATTTGTATCATGTGAGGTCTTCTTGACCCCCGGGGCTGAGTCAGGATCTGTAGAGAGCTAGTTACCAGCAGACCCATATATAGCAAGTGTTCCCCTTGTTTCTCCTTTCCAATTCATAGTGCCTTTGCCCATTCCTTCGTGATGTTTCTCCATTAGGATGGACAGATAGGGACAACTGTAGTCCACTTCTTCTTTTTAGGAAACATGGATCCCTCTTAGTGTTGGGACTTTTGGAAGTAGCATGAGTGTTTCTGGAATTTGCTGTTCTCTAATTTTTGCTTTCTGAGTGCAGCTCACCTAGATGTCCTGAGTTCTTATCTAGGTCTTCCTGAGAACCAGGGTCTGGTGGGGTTGATGGTGTTTCTTATAAGTTAATAGGAAAAGGATAGCAGGGGCTTTGTATGCATTGGGTGTTTGCAGAAACCTGCAGAGCCACCTTCTGATGGAACTGAATCAGCTGAAGAAGAAGGTAGACATGCTGAGGAGGCACAGGAATAAGAAAGTGCTGGAAGATGAGGCACTGGTGCTGCAGTACTTGTGGGACTTAAAGGGGCTCCATAAGGACCAATAGGAAGAGGCCAGTGACTTCCAGAGTCAGGAACAACAGGTAGAGACAGGCAGCTTTGTCAGGCTAATGGTTAGCTCCATCTGCCCTTGTAACTTCTAGACGAGCTCATCCACCTACCTGTGCTTTCATCCATCATCTTACTCATCCACACAGCAATCTAAGTACATACCTCATGACAGCCAATTGTTCAGGTCTATGTCCAAGCACAAATATTTCTGGGGAATGAGCTTCTTGTGAGAAAGTGGATTATCAGCAAGCAAATCCACCTCTGCTTAATACTTCAGCCCAAAGATGAGTACAGTTCAATAATACACCACACGCCTACAGGGTTCAGTGCACAGAGCTTTAAGTGAGTGAAGTCAGGGCTTGTGGCTTATTTGCTTGGCATCAGTCATGTAATTCACATGTGAGAAGCAGCTTGCAAGGGTGGGGGGAATCCCTTTGCAAATGCCAAATGAGCAGTTCTTGATGTCATCTTTTTTGGGGTGACATGTGGCATTTCTCATCTTTGCTGTCTACATTTCAAGACAATCTTTTTAATCTGCCCAGGACAGACTCACACTGACTGAACTCTGACTAGCAGAGTGTTAGCCATGTTTTTTGTGAATGAGGCTGGAGTACTCTCCTTTTCTGTAGATTGCATTCTCCTGTTGACTGGATGACTATGGATGTGGGTAGGGATTCTGACAAGCTAGGGACATGGTGTCAGAGATTTAAGATTGCAAGAGGAAATTTTATGCAACCACTTCAGCATAGTCTGGCCAAGCAAAGCATGCTCACCATAGCAATTGTATCTTCCACCTTTTGTTTAGCATAGTATAAGATACCGCTCAAATTGCTGGTATGCTATAACTAAACAAATGTGTTCTTGCAGCACGAGGTGCTTTTTTTTTGGTATTTTGCTCTCATTTACATACTCTGTGTGTGGTGGATAGGCTGCGGATATGTGTGTTTTTGTGTGTGTGTATATTTTCTTTTTTGTATAGTATAGGCATGTGGTATTTTTTTTTCATGCACTTTTTCATGCATTTTCTTCATTTTCTAGAAGATCTCATTGGGTTTCATTTTCAGCCTCTGTCTTGAAATACTGTTTGCTCTTTCCCCCAGAAGCTGGCTGCTTTGCTTGCCTGGCTGATCATCAACCACTGGTATCCTTTGTAAACACTTGCATTTTTATTCCAGTGTGTGCATGATTTTTGATACCCCTCCACTAAGAACACATACTCTAATTATCAGGAACAGGATAGTCTGGAGCAAAGGCTATAGTACTGCTGAGCAGAAGGACCTGGTCATGCAGAAGAAGAACAAGCAATAAAAAAAAAAATCTGGTCTTGCTTGGTTGTCTCTCAGATGAAGTAGGAACAAAGCCTGGGAGGATCCTGTGGAGTGACTTTTGTGGGCTTCTTTCTGCTCATGGACAACCTGATGGTCACAGCCAGAAAGAGAACACATCAGAGTTTACATGGATCTAGTCTTCAGGACCTTCTGTCCAGGAAACAATATGTTTGGTACTCAGTGAGTGTCTTCCTCCATTCCAAACTCTCTGATATGTTATGAGCTTGCTGTTTTTGAACACACAGAGATCCTCCTGTTTATAACTTTTAAGTGATGGGATTTAAAGGAGTGCATAACCATGGTTGGAAGAAACTACACTTTTATTGAGAAATACTGCCTGTAGACCTGAGATTGCCACCCTTGAACCCGGCTCTCTGCAGTTTCTGCCTATTTCTAGTGAATAGTGTTCTCTGGATAGAGAAGATTTAGGAGGTAGCTGGATGAACCCAGGCAGAGCCTCTGCTGCAGGGATGCCTAGAGCACTTCAGAGGAGTGTTCTGTAACAGAGTCCCATAAGAGCCAGCATACAGCATCCAGAGCTAGTCCTAAGTCTAACACATCATAATGAAAGTCATTTTTAAACAAACAGGATCACTTTCCCTCCCAGGTCCTTCCCTCCCTCCCTAACATGGTAGGGGGCAGTTGGGGTGGGGAGAGGGAAACCAGAACTGGTATTGGTAGAGGGAAAATGACTGAAGTCCTGATGTCTGGCAGAAAGAATGTAAACAGGCAACCTCAGGAAACTGGACCCCCAGAATGCACCAGAGGCAGTGTCTTTTGCTTTGCAATTTTGTGAGGTCCCATTTGTCGATTCTCGATCTTACAGCACAAGCCATTGCTGTTCTATTCAGGAACTTTTTCCTTGTGCCCATATCTTTGAGGCTTTTCCCCACTTTCTCCTCTATAAGTTTCAGTGTCTCTGGTTTTATGTGGAGTACTTTGATCCACTTAGACTTGAGTCTTGTTTAAGGAGATAAGAATGGATCAATTTGCATTCTTCTACATGACTGCCAGTTGTGGCAGCACCATTTGGTGAAAATGCTGGCTTTTTCCCACTGGATGGTTTTAGCTCCCTTGTCAAAGATCAAGTGACCATAGGTGTATGGATTCATTTCTGGGTCTTCAATTCTTTTCCATTGATCTACCTGTCTGTCGCTGTACTAGTACCATGCAGTTTTTAGCACAAGTGCTCTGTACTACAGCTTGAGTTCAGGCATGGTGATTCCCCCAGAGGTTCTTTTATTGTAGGGAATAGTTTTTGCTATCTTAGGTTTTTTTTATTATTCCAGATGAATTTGCAAATTGCATTTTCTAACTCAGTGAAGAATTGAGTTGGAAGTTTGAATCTGTAGATTGCTTTCATCAGGATAGCCATTTTGACTATATTAATCCTGCCAACCCATGAGCATGGGGGATCTTTCCATCTTCTGTGTTCTTCTTCAATTTCTTTCTTCACAGACTTGAAGTTCTTATCATACAGATCTTTCACTTCCTTAGTTAGAGTCACGCCAAGGTATTTTATATTGTTTGTGACTCTTGTGAATGGTGTTGTTTCCCTAATTTCTTTCTCAGCCCGTTTATCCTGTGTGTAGAGAAAGGGCATTCATTTGTTTGAGTTAATTTTATATCCAGCTACTGCACTGAAGCTGTTTATCAGGATTAGGAGTTCTCTGGTGGAATTATTAGGATCACTTATACATACTATCATATCATCTGCAAATAGTGATAGTTTGACTTCTTCCTTTCCAATTTGTATCCCCTCGATCTTCCTTTGTTGTCGAATTGCTCTGGCTAGGACTTCAAGTACTATATTGAATAGGTAGGGAGAAAGTGGGCATCCTTGTCTAGTTCCTGATTTTAGTGAGATTGCTTCCAGCTTCTCTCCATTTAGTTTGATGGTGGTTTTCTGTAGATTGCTTTTGTCATGTTTAGGTATGGGCCTTGAATTCCTGATCTTTCCAAGACTTTTATCATGAATGGGTATTGGATTTTGTCAAATGCTTTCTCAGCATCTAATGAGATAATCATGCGTTTTTTTTCTTTGATTTGGTTTATATTGTGAATTACGCTGATGGATTTGCATATATTAAACCATCCCTGCATCCCTGGGATCCAGCCTACTTGGTCATGATGGATGATTGTCTTGATGTGTTCTTGGATTCGGTTTGTGAGGATTTTATTAAGTATTTTTGCATCCATGGTCATAAGAGAAATTGGTCTGAAGTTCTCTTTCTTTCTTGGATCTTTGTGTGGTTTAGGTATCAGAGTAATTGTGGCTTCATAGAAAGAATTGGGTAGAGTGCCTTCTTTTTCTATTTTGTGGAATAGTTTGAGGAGAGTTGGAATCAGGTCTTCTTCGAAGGTCTGCTAGAACTTTGCACTAAACCCGTCAGGTCCTGGACTTTTTGGGGCTGGGAGACTATTGATGACTGCTTCTATTTCTTTAGGGAAATGAGAGTGTTTACATCATTAATCTGATTCTGATTTAACTTTGGTATCTGGTATCTGTCTAGGAAGTTGTTTATTTCATACAGGTTTTCAGTTTTCCCGAGTATAGCCTTTTGTAGTAGGATCTGATGATGTTTTGGATTTCCTCAGGTTCTGTTGTTATGTTATAAAGAACTCAAGTAGATAACCTTCATAAGAGCTAAGAACACAATCTAAAAATGAGGTAGAGAACTAAACACAACATTCACAACAACGCATCTTGAATGGCTGAGAAGCACTGAAGAAGTGTGCAAAGTCCTTTTTTTTCAGGTAAATGAATATCAAAATGACCCTGAGGTGGTGTCCAGCGTTATACTTTCCAGTGAAGAATGCTAAGATCAAAAAAACTCATGTGAAAGCATATGTTGGTGAGAATTTGAAGAAAGAGGAACATTCTTCCATTTCTGGTGGGACTGCAAAGTGCTATGGCAACTCTGGAAATCAAAATGGAGTTCCTCAGAAATTTTCAGATAGATCTACCTGAGAGCCAAGGACCAACCTTACTGGTGCATGGCCTGCTACTTTCGGTTTTCACTTGATGGCTTGTTACTCAGATTTTCTTATTGGGCTATGACTTTGCTCTTGTCTTTCTGATTCTCAAGCAGTTCTCTGTTCTTACACATTGTTTTGAGGTACCTCTAGCCACTGGGACTTATTTATACCTTCAAATCCCTCTAAATTGGGGGACTTCTAATACTTGGAGAAGCTGAGTGACAAAAGCAAAGTATGTTGAGCCCTTTGGTGTCCAGTGCACACGAATCTATGGGAGTTTAGATATAATAATCCTCTAGAACATTCTTTAGGAAAGCAGCAGTATGCTCTCAGGACCCTGTGTGACCTCAGTTACCTTTGCCATCTTTGTGGGCTTCTCTACTGCTGGTCTGAGAACAATTGGAAACTCCTGGAATAGATGTCTCATATCTCATTTCCTTTGTCCTTGTTAGTATACTGATGGGATTCGGTTTGATGGAAATATACTCTCAAGAATAATTAATAAAACCAGTGCTTCTTACGGACCATCAGGATGAAGTACCAAGTTCAAGGACAGTTCTGCAAGAACTGCTCAAAGACAGCCAAGTGGAACAAGAAGAAAGCCAAGCAGAAGTCATTCATTCCCAGCACCCTCAGCACCTTTCTCCAGGACAGGGTCACTCAGCTTTGGTAGAAGAAGGGATGACCTGAGATAGCTGCCCCATATTCCCTCAGAAAAGAAGCAGCCAGCAATATTGGGGAAAGAATATAGGTGTCAGGGGGCAGAAAGCAGAGTGTAAAGTGAATAAATAAAAAGATATCAATAAAAAATATTTAATTATTTAAAAAAATTGGACAGAATGTATTGTTCTAGTAACTCTAGTGTGTATACACAGGCAATAACTTTAACACCCAGAGAGAATAGATGTTGTAAAGTAGGGTGCCTTTGGTATTGACATAAACTAGGAACATAGCAAAGATAAATAAAAAAGAAAGATGTTTGTCCCATAGATCCATTATTCTCCTCAAGTCTAAGTGTTTGTGCTCACTTTTACCAGAATTCTGGAAACCTCTCTTAATACAGGTCTCAGGGCTCATCCAAAGTACAGTCCTGAACCAGCTGTGGCCAAGTGTTCCTGTGTTGTTGGCTGACCTCTGCCTCAGGCTTCAGAGGCACTGGAGGGGCAGTGTTGGCCTTCAGGTGGCAGCCATTCCAGGTCCCCTACCATACCAGATAGCGAGTCTTCCACAGATGCCTGGCATCTCAAAAACAGAAGCTTGGGTATTTCAAAGATTGGGATGCCACTCTACAGTCATGATGAGTTGATTACGTGAGACCATACAATTTAAGTAATGTCTGTATGACTGTTTTCTTTATTTGAAAGTGAGTAATGAGATCATCTCAAGAGTGGTTGCTAAGAATAAAATCACTGATTAACATAAATGATAGGACTGTACAGAGCATGGGCTTAATATTCTGGGTCCAGTGCAAATAGCTGGGAGAGTTCAAAACAAAACCAATAAAAGCAACAGGAATACAAACAACAACAATTGTTTAAAACCCTTTTGAGTGCTGAGATTACTGGCATGTACCAACTGTGGCTAACTTTTTTTGTTTTTATAATTAACAACCAAACATACAAACAAACAAACATCCCTATTCCAATTCCAGCAGTTTGCATCAGAGAGAGCTGTGTGACAATGCATGCTGCTTCCTTTCCTCAGATAGCTCAGGTCGTCAGTCCTATACCAGGTCAGCTGGACCTAAGACAGTGTAGTTGAACTACTTGCTGTCACGACATGATTCTACAACAATCCTTTTCTTGGTAAAATTGAGCCTCTATAGAGTAAGCCCCATGTTGTTGGAACCAGGACCCTTTAGGCCAGCAAACACACAAGCCACCCTTAGTGAAAGAGAAAAGGAAAAATCACATTGGAAAAAAATATGCGCCCTAATTGTAAGAAAAAGCCCTCATCTTTGAAGCCATCACCTATCTCCCCCTGATTTATGAGCTCTGCATATTGATATTGTGTGGCTCAAGAAGGTAGTGAAATTCAGATGTTTTCTGAAAGAAGATATACATGATTTTTCACTCTTAAATCTGTGAGGTTAGGGGGCACAGGTTCAGCAAAGCCAGCATAAGAACACAAAAGCCAGAGATGATAATGCCAAAGGGACAGCATCCTGACCTTATAGACACATTAAAATTGAGGTTTCATCTCAATTCAGGTCATTGCACTCCCAGCCCTACCTTCTGAGTATTATATTTGCTGTGAGTACAGTATGACGTTACAACCTGCAACACCCTCATTTCTCAACTTAGCAATTCTGGAAGACAGATATTGGAGAAGTAATTGCTATGAGGCTACAATGCAGTAATGTACAGTCCAGGATGACCACTACTCTCTGTTGCCCACTTAAATTGTCTGGTTGTATTTGAGAATGGGAGCATGTGCAGGATAATGTTTTGAAGAAGGGACAGCAAGTTAACCATTTATATTTGCCCTGTAGATGATTCCATATGTTCAAAAGAGTAGGGAGTTTTCTTTGTAAAAGATAGGGTTGTAAACCAGAGATTTTGTGAAACTCATGTATATATACATATATATATATATATATATATACATATATATATATATATATATATATATATATATATATATATATGTATATGAAAAAATGCCCTCTGTCAAGGAATACACCGTTAGAAAATATTGTCCATGTTTTGTACAATTAAACCTATAGGAGAAAGATATTTGCCTCTGTGAGACAGGAAAACCCTGGGAAATTGGAGTGTATGTCACATGAATTGACACAGCTGGTATATTTACTGTTGTGAAACATCTACTACATCCACAGTCCCTAGAGATTTGGGTGCTAACAAAATCTCTTAAGCATGTCAGAGTCCTAACCAACGTTCCCCCTCAAAAGCACATGACATCTAATGAAGCAGTAGAATTCTCCAGCTTTGGAAGGAGAGGTTGCCAAAGGGGATCCCACGGGTCCATGAGAGGCTCCAGGAGAGGCACCCCAGAAAAGGACCAAGCTGGGCAGAACTAGTTAACAGGTAGGTCATGGCAGTTGCTAGTGACATCATCAGTAATGCCTTCCTTGGAGAATCTCTTGTATCTAGGATAGAACTAGAATCCTCTGTGTTGTCACATGTGTTGTGGTGACAGCAACTGCCTGTGGTTCATCCCTTCTGTTTGCTCTGGGTTCACCAGCAGGAATGTTTTCCTGGCTGCTCAGGCTATTTCAGAAAGAGAATGGCGATGAAGGAGAGACCAGACCAACAGAGAAGGAAGAGGGAATCCTTTCTCATGAAAAAGGAAGAAGGAAATCATTCTGGAGAAGGCACAGTGAGTCCTGGGCAGAGTTGGAGAACTTCCTGGTAGAGGTAGGCTTGAGCTGGGCCTTCCAGGAGTAGGTCTTACAAGCTGAAGCCTTGGACTTTGTCAATGTCAGAAAAAGAGTCAAGAATTTCTGATGATTAGTTTGACAGAGCCAGGAATTGACAAACCTGCAGCTACTTTTCTGGGAGCTATTTAATTTCATTTTGAGTGGCAAAAAATTTCAGAAGTGGGCACTATGAGAATAACAGTGTGTCCTTTCATGGAAGGGAGTTGAAGCACTTCATTTTCCATGATTACTGTAGGTAACTTGAGTCTCTGATGAAAAGAACAGAGAAGGATGCTCCCCTGGTCATGTCATGTGGTGAGGACTCAGACACTTTGGATTTGAAGACACACGATTAATTAGTGCTTGATAGTGCTAAGCACTATGAACTTCAGCATTTCCCTGCATCCCATCTGATATGACCTGACAATGTTCCCCATATCTTTATGTCTGAGGCAGCTTATACATTTCAAGGCAGCCGGGCCTGTAACAGGGAGTGTGGCATATGTCTGACAATGGTGGTTAGGAAGAGGAACATAGCTTAGCAAACCAGCTGGAAGATAGCTTTTCTGCTCTTTTAGAACTTCACTGTCTTTATCTTTTCTCTCCCTCCATCTTCTTCTTGGGACTCAGAATGGTCTCCCCTGCCCCTGGGCCTTCAAGTATGCAAATTCTTTTGTGTTTACCTATCTGCAGGGTCTGCTAGAAATACTTCAACCCAAAATTCCAAAATGACTAAGAAGAGATCAAAAATAAATGAACTAGAAGAACTGAAATTGGATATGAGGAAGATCAGCAATGACATGGAGGAAATGTGTGGAATCCTGAACCTTTACATGTATGAGGATTTGAACTACAGGTAGGAATTATGCCCAGTACCCTGTTGACTGTATTGTGCCATCTGTTAACCCAATTTCCTTCCATGAATGGAGTGTGTCATCTCCCATCATTCAATTAAGTAGCCCTGACAGGTGTTTAATTGTTGGATAAACAAGGTGCTGTGTGTTTATTATCATCTTCTTTTGTACTTGACCTTGGGGTTTTTGCATTCTGATTGTTGCTGTGAACAGCTAGAATGTCCTGCTCACACTTACTGTCTCTCAGTGTGTGAATGCAATGCCTGCAGGCTTCAAGGCTTTACTCTGATATTGTTCATTATATTCTGAGAGATAGCACCTGTCTGGATTTATTTGGCATTCTAATTGTGTCTGTGTGTGTGAACATAGTTGCGTGTGTTTTGTTCAGGACTGGGGCTCTGGGACCTTTGATGGGGTCTGAGGATTTGTGTGATGCACAGTTTGCAGGTCCTGTTAGTGTTGAGTCCATAGAGGTCCAAAGTGATCACCAGGGAAGTTTGCTCCTGGTGTTTCCTTGTTGTCACACAGGAATCTCCTGGAGGAGATGTGATAAAGCCTTTCTCCTGTAAATAATAGTTGTGTCCTCTGGGAATTCACATAACAACAGGAACCAAGAAATGAGAATCCCTGCCTTAAAAATAAGAGGAAAGTCATTACAGATATCTACTGGACCCTTGCCTGTGGCACAGTGTAGTGTAAAATTGTCATAGAAGTACTCTATTCCTACATGCTTGCCCGGGAAGCCCTTGAAAGTCAGCTAGCTCCATTTGGTCTCCTGGCTCTGCTGTCCTCTGCCCAGGATAGTAAGTTTAATTAGCACCTAGGGGACCCAGTTTGAATGAGCCAGGATGTGGCATGCACTTGGCTTGGGTAGTACATGATATAGCCTGTTTGCACATGATTATTGATTCCTTAATTCAGCATATTATTTGCTTCTTGGGCCATGCCACAGGATGAACACTGAATTCAACATCATTAAATCACAACATGAGAAGACAATGTTGGATATGAATAAAATGATCCAGTCCATAATTGGTTCCATGCAGTACTCCAAGGAACTGATAGAAGATAACTATTCCTACAGGTGAGTCAGTGACACAACTGAGACCCCCAGAACTAGGCAGGGAATGCTTCTGTCCTTTTAGGACTTTGAACAAAAGCAAGGGTTCTGGTTTTATGCTATTTGTTTTTATCCAGGAACCCTGCCCTGAGGCAAGGGTCTTGGATTTGTACCTCTTGGACACAGGTGTCCTAAGTGTGAAGAGTGCCCAAGACCCTCCAATCTTTATTCTTCCAAATTCAAGATCCTCTACATAGAAAACTTTTCCACCACGCTGGGAATATCCAGGAACCCTGAACCTCTGGGTTTCTGACCACAGATTAAAAGATCTAGGATTCCCAACAAAAATGTAAAGATTGCACACCTGTTTGGTCGTCTCACCTCTCTCAGAGGGGCTAAGCCCTCTCCCTGCTGAAGGTTTTATGGTACCACAGACCTATAATCAACCATGAGGAACATTTCCTCTTCTGTGATGTATATGGTGTACTCTTGGTGTCAGGGTTTTTAGAAGTTTGTTGAGTCCTGTGGAATATGGCTGGTATCTTGATATGACCTGCCTCTGTTTGGTGCTGCTATGTAACTGTGGACTCTTCTGGGGGCTGTCTGGGAATCAGGGCCCTTGCAGGGATCATAGGACTTGTAGGAGTGGCAAGCCAATGGAATCTGGCTGGGAATCACCAATTTTTCTTTGTGGATCAGCATTAAGGAGGACCACCTCCTCCGTGAGTGCACTCAACTCAACGAAAAAGTAAGGATATTACTGAATGAGAACAGAAGGCTGCTGGTGGAGCAGGCTGGCCATAAGTGTCCTGTGGGGAAGAAAAGAGGTTCTCTGAGGAAGCCAGCAAGAACATCTGTGTCCCAAGTGCCAAGGAACAGCAGGTAGGATGATGTGTATCAGAGGCAGATTGCCCTCATGTCTAAACATAAACATAGACAATCAAATGTAATAGTCCACCAACTTCTCCAGGCACTCACCTATGTTTCCTCCAAGTGTTTGTTTATGTGATCATCTACAGGGCTCTCTGTGGAGGTAGCCTGGTTCAAGAAACTGCATATTTGGCATGCAAATGTTCCTGCTCTGCTATAATCACTAAGGGAGATAGGTTGATTAGACATCACAACACTATATGCCTTAAGTTTGAAGGGTGCTGTGTTGGAGCCCTTCTTGAGAATAGCAAGAGCTTTGAGGGAAGAAGTAAAGGCCTGTAGCTCATTTGCTTTACAGGGAACTTGTGAGATTCTAGGTAGGAAATAGTTTGCAGGGATGACAGCCTAGTTTAATTGACAAATAACTGGATTTCATTACTGTCTTTTGGCGGCTTTTCTATTCCCCCCTTTTCTGCTCTATCTCAAAATGGTCTCTTCAGGCTTCATATATCTTGGTTCACACTGAGAGAGCCTGAGTAGCAGCTTGTCAGTTCAATTTTCTTTGAGTGCTGTTGGAGTGGTCATTCCTGGGCCTTAGAGTCTGGAGTTGGCTGGATGACCAGAGATGATAGAAAGGCTTCACACAGGCTCAGGTTTGGTGTGTGATTTCTGAGGCTTCATGAAAAAATTTCTTAATATATGCCCCCAAATTGGACCATTGTTAGATGTTTCCCTCCCCCCCTCCCCCCAGACAGGGTTTCTCTGTTCACACTGGCTGTCCTGGAACTCACTCTGTATACCCGGCTGGCCTCAAACTCAGAAATCTGCCTGCCTCTGCCTCCCAAGTGCTGGGATTAAAGGAGTGTGCCACTATGACCCCGCTTCTCTCGTGCTTTTTCTTCCTCTAAAATAATCGCAGAGTCCTTGGGTCTCCCTTGAAACATTACCTCTGCATAGTCTGAATTATCTTGGTCCTGAACCATAACAGATACCTCATTGTTTTCTGCTCAGTTATGATTTTATGTGAATAAGTCTGCGTGTGCTTGTGTGTGTGTCTGTGACTGTGTGTCTGTGTGTTTCTTTTTGTGTATGCATGGTTTTTCCGACCTGTGTCTCAATCAGCCTCAGTGGGGGTTGGGAGAAATGAGGACCTTCAGACAGTTCTGGTAGTATAAAACTGGTTATGTCTGTTAGAAGCCATGTTCAGAAAGTGGAATAGAAGTCCTCTTTGACCCAGTGCTTCCAGAACAAGGAGGAGTTATCCACAGAGTCTAGGGTGCTCAGGGTTGTAGTGGTCCTCAGAGCAGCCCCGAAGGGAGAAGTTATCCTGGTGTCTATCTGCTGAAGGATGAAAAGGCCCTGTGTGGTGCAGCCCTTCCATGAACTCAGTGTGAGATAATCCATGCAAGCATTTGTCCTTCAACTAGTCAGCCTTATCCTACTCAAAATAGCCCTGACACAGTCACATTCTGGGGAGAAAACGTTTCTTTTGGATCCTGGTTATAGACAGTTCCTATTACTCTGGGCTCATGCCTTTGGACACCAAGTCAGTTAGGTGATGGAAAAGGGAGATCCTATTGGATGAAACTGATTACTTTAGGACAAGTCTGAAACAGGGAACAAGAACAAGAGCCTGGTCCACCACCAACATGTGAGCCTAGGCTGGGAAACAAACCTATTCTACACAGCCTTGGGAACTTGCTGAGCCAGATTGGATAATAGGACAAGAACCCTGATTCCCAGACCGGTTTATGAGTGGAAAGCATATCACTGACTGCGCTGCCTATATGCTATGCCCACTAAGTACCTTTCCCATTCAAGATTTGTTTTTTTATTCCTGCAAAGTATCCTGGGAGATTTTTATATTTGTATTAACCACGAAACTAAAAAGGTCACTGCAAAACAATATGCTTGTATTGCATAAACACAAATATTATGTGTGTTTGAGAGTGTGCCCTGCAATAGTCATAGATGTACAGCAGTGTTGTTCTGTTTCTTCATGACCATCACTTTTAAGGTTCATTGCCCAGCCTTGGGAATATTTTTATTTAGCACACTCTTGCAGATTCTAGGAACCATGAATTACCCATGGGTATTGTGTTGTATGGTGTCTCTGGTTATTTGCAGATAGAAGATTGACAAGAGGAACCCTGTGAGGTTCCTGCACTGGAGAAATAATCATAGCCTTCACTTCAGTTCAGGGCACACTCCTACCCCATAAGGAATCCACATGGTTTCTAGGTTGCACACATCTCTCTTGAACTCACATTCAAACATTGCTACAATGTTATTACTCAATATAATATACCCGTACAACTGGGGAAATGTGGTGTTTTTTAGAACTCCAGTATAATGTGTAGCTGACAGTTCCAATTCTAGCAGTTTTTAAAAGATGAGAAACAATTCCAAGATCAGGTGCTCTATGACACTTGGGATGCACATTATGATCTCAGCTGATAGGACATGTTGGTTTGTCCAGCTGAATAGAGCTGTTCTGGGAGAGACAGCTCAATTGACAAATGCTTAACCGGCCTTTGTTTCTTTCTTCCCTAAGTGTGAAATAGTCCAGCAGAAAGCAGAACATGGCACTGACCACGACATGATCTCCCTCAAAGAGAAGTGCTGGAGGAAGAGCACTGAGTGTGCACAGGAAATACACCACTGTTGCCTCTCATCCCTAATAACCATGGCTGTAATGGGCTGTATGCTCCTCCTTTATTTTGTTTCTTTGGTATGAACAGGCCTTAATTTCATCTAGCCTCTGGCCCAGGAAGAGTGCACATTTAAAGGGACTCATAAATGCTGAGACACATCAAGAGCTGCTGGGCATCCAGGAAGAATCTGAGTGCAAATTTCTCTTTTCCTGATGGGTCATCATGACTAATTACATGGAGATCAGTCAACAAAATTGTAAAAACTTGGATACAAGTCTACAACATGTGTTCTGCTTTGACTTGGGAGGCCATATCCTTCAGACCCACACTCCAAAAGGAGAGTGTTGCTTAAATTTCTCCGGCAAAGTTTGCTACCTCCAGGAACTGCTTTTCTACTAAGTTGCCAAGGACAGCCACAGGCTGTAAGGCTGTGCTACAAAATGAGCAGACTAAGAATTTTGCTTTGCACAGTTTTTGTGGTTTGATTTTGGTTTGAGTTTTGATTAGTTTAGGTATTTGGTTTTTCTTGTTTTCATTCAAAGTTTTGTTATTTATTGGTTATTTATTGTTCTTTTAAGTAATTTGATATTTTGATAAGGTTATACACAGTACATATTGACTGTCAGCTTTCAGTTACAATTGAGTACATTGCATTTATTCTTATGACTAACACAGTGATCTCCAACTCTTCACTCTAAGAGCCTTGTTATTTCAGGTGTGATCATGAAATCCCACAGATATCAGACCCAGATGGATCTCTGCACTCTTCATGGGACTTGGGCTCCATAGTTTCTTCTGAGCCAGACTGAACTACAAAGTCCTTCATACATTCAGTATGGAGAGTATGTCCAACTCTCTGGATAGGAACTTAATGATGGAAAACTTACCCATGCTGCATCGTTGCTGTCAAATATTTAGCTACTGTATTTAGAAAATACTGTGGATGATGGTGTTGAACGCATTAATGGCAAATACATCAGTTTTTCTGTAATAGCTCTCATTAAATCAAAGCATAGTCTAAGGGAATAAAAAGCTGTCAGAAAACACAGCAGTGTATGCTTCTGCTTTCCTTCAAATATACAATCACTGGAAACTGCAAGTAGAGATAATAAATTCCACAATCTTTTGGGGGATAGGTTTCTGTGGGGGTCCTTCAATGTTCATTTTATTACTTTATGATTCACCTGTGTCTGCCAAAAAACATCACTCAAAACCAATGAAGATTGTAATTAGGTATCATCCTATAAAATTCTAACAAATGCCTTTTTTATTTGATATTTTCTTTACTTACATTTCAAATGCTAAACCCTTTCCTAGTTTACCTTCTGAAGATCCCC
Organism: Mus musculus; assembly: GCF_000001635.26. Lineage (NCBI taxonomy): Eukaryota > Metazoa > Chordata > Mammalia > Rodentia > Muridae > Mus > Mus musculus. The sequence goes on along the minus strand of NC_000080.6, from coordinate 6,868,210 downwards.
TGTTTACTACACCAACCCCTGCTCCCCAACCCACTCACTCCCTTCCTCCTGGCCTTGGCATGCCCCTCTACTGGGGCATAGAACATTCATAGGACCAAGGACTCTCCTCCCAGTGATGACCAACCAGGCCATCCTCCTCTACACATTTACCTAGAGCAATGAGTTCCATCATGTGTTTTCTTTGTTTGGTGGTTTAGTCCAAGTGATCTCTGGAGGTACTGGTTAGTTCATATTGTTGTTCCTCTTATGGGGCTCTAAACCCTTCAGCTCCATAGGTCCTCTCTCTAGCTCCTTCACTGGGGACCCTGTGCTCTGACCATTTGATGGCTGTGAGCATGTATTTCTGTATTTGTCAGGCACTGGCAGAACCTCTCAGTTGGCAGCTATATCAGGCTCCTGTCAGCAATCTCTTGTTGGCATCCGTAGTAGTGTCTGGTTTTTCTGGTTGTTTATGAGATGGATCCCCAGGTGAAGCAGTCTCTGGATGGTCATTCCTTCAGTCTCTGCTTCACATTATGTTGCTGTCACTCCTTCCATGGGTATTTTGTTCCTCATTCTAATAAGGATCAAAGTATCCTCACTTTGGTCTTCCTTTTTCTTGAGTTTTGTATGCTTTGCGTTTTGTATCTTGGGTATTCCAAGGTTCTGGGCTAATATCCCCTTATGAGCAAGTACATGTCATATGTGTTCTTTTGTGATTGGATTACCTTACTCAGGATGATATCCTACAGATCCATCCATTTGTCTAAAAATTTCATGAATTCATTCTTTTTAATGGCTGACTAGTTCTTCATTGTACAAATGTACCGTATTTTATGTATCCATTCCTCTGTTGATGGAAATCTTGGTTCTTTCCAGCTACTGGCTATCATAATTAAGGCTGCTATGAACATAGTGGAGCTAGTGCAGATTCAAGGCAATTTATATACTACATAGCCCATAAATCAATGTTGTTACTTGACTTGAAAGGGACACAGCAAGTCAGACTCATCTGTCATTTGGGGACAATAATCTTGAGAGTAACTTTTAGGATATTTCAAGTTTAAGACAAGCTTAAGTAGAGGACCAAAAGGGGAACGTGGCTGTTATCAGTCTGCAATCAGTTGACCCCTAGAAAGGTTGTTATAGTTAAGTGCTATATGACTCTACAAATCCTCTTGTAAGGGGTCAGATTAACCCTGCAATTGAAAACATTACCAAACCAGGAATGTGCTATGCTGAGCACTCACAGAGAGTTATGAGGAGCTGCCCTAGGCTCCTTTTACAGCAAGTAAAAATAGACAAAGAGATCAAATATCCTAATACCACAAGATGATAAAACTGACAACTGTAGATTGCACTCAGTATCAGGGAGTTTAGATTCTTGTGCATCTACAGATTGTCATGCAACATCTGCATCAGGGACAATACATAAGGAGGTGGCTGCTCAGTGGCATGACAAACAACCAAGAAGAGCCATAGCCTCTACCCCTCTGCTCTGGATGCTGATACTAAAAGGTTTTAGTTTGTCACCACCTGTCCCAGGACTGCTGGCATCGTTTCTTGCATATGTTTACTCTAGCACTTGTCTAACTTGGGTACAAACCCAGAGGACAGTCCCACAGCCCACAGAGGAGGCTCCACTACCACTCACTCACTCTATCACGACCAGGATCTTAGGATCCCAGGATCCCAGAATCCCAGGAGTTAGTCACACAAGAATCTTAGAGTCTCACAGGCAACTTTTCTCCCAGGAACTGCGACACACCCAATTCTCAGGATCACAGGATCCCTGAATTTTACACCTGTATCCTTATAGCTTTAATGGTCAAGGACAAGGATGCAGCTGGGACTGAGTGTGTGAAGAAGATGCAGGACATGTTCAACGCTGAGATCCTGTTGTCTAGACATTCTTAAGCTCTGCAGATGTGGGCTCACAGATGCATCTTTGCACTCAAATGACATATACTGTTTTTAAAATTAGAATTACCTTTAATCTTGCTTCTTCCTTAGAGAAGTGAGGTAGGATTTCTTCCTTGGGGAAACAATATTTTCATGCTTTCTTAAGCACTTCACTTTTACTTTGAAATCTTTTGAAATGACTTCCTGAAGATGAACAAACTGTGATTCACTAGGCTCATGTTGAATCCCCTTCAAAGTCTTGTCAGCAGACTGATCTGAGAGTAGGGACCAGATGTCATTGTCATAATTCTGTTCAGGTTTGTACTTTAAACATTTGCTGAATATGTGCTCGCGGAATGTTTTTTTTTTTTCCCCAGAGGTCTTGTTTTCAAAATAACTCTGTCTTTACATATTACAATGTATGGATTAAGAAAAAGGGGCAACTACTTACTAATTTTCAGTTAAATATCTTCTTATGTGTTCCTGTACTCACACAATCACTAGAAATTGTTAATCAGTCCAAATCATTTATTTTAGTAGAGTAGACTATAACCATGAACCAATACACTTAGTTTACTATTGATGACTGTGTTGATTACAATAAATACATGAATGATAGGACTGTACAGAGTATGGGCTTAATTTTCTGGGTCCAGTGCAAATAGCTGGGAGAGTTCAAACTAAAATTAGTAGAAATAGCAGAATACTATAGAATAATAATAATAATAATAATAATAATAATAATAATAGAATAGAATACTAACAAATCCCAAAGATCCAATATTCTCCTCAAGTCTAAGTGTTTGTTCTCCCCTTTACCAGAACTCAGAAGAACTCTGTTCATCCAGGTCTCAGGTCTCACCCAAAATACAGACCTGAACCAGCTGTGGGCAAGTGTTCCTGTGTTGTTGGCTGACCTCTGCCTCAGGCTTCAGAGACACTGGAGGGGCAGCCTTGGCCTTCAGGTGGCAGCCATTCCAGGTCCTCTGTCAGCTAATGGAGTCTTCCACAGAGGCCTGTCATATCAAAAATAGAAGCTTGGTTATTCCAAAGATTGTGATGCCACTCTACAGTCATGATGAGTTGGTTACATGAGACCATACAAGTTAACTAATATCTGTATGACTGTTTTCCTTATTTGAAAGTGAGTAATGACATCATCTGAGGAGTGGTTGCTAAGAATAAAATCACTGATTAATGTGAATGATAGGTCTGTACAGAGCATGGGCTTAGTTTTCTGGGTCCAGTGCAAAGAGCTGGGAGAGTTCAAAACAAAACCAATAGAAACAACAGCAATACTGACTACAACAATTTTTAAAAAACCTTCTGAGTGCTGGAATTACAGGCATGTACAAACTCTACCTTATAATAAACAAACAAACAAACAAACAAACAAACAAACAAATATCCCTATTCCAGTTCTAGCAGTTGCCTCAGAGAGAGCTGTGTGACATTTCATGCTGCTTCCTTTCCCCAGATAGCTCAGGTCTTCAATTCTCTACCAGGTTAGCTGGACCTAAGATACTGTAGTTGACCTTCTTGGTGCCATGGTATAATTCTGCAACAATCCTTTTGTTGGTAAAATTGAGCCTGTATAGAGTAAGCCCCTTGTTGGTGGTACCAGGACCATTTAGGCAAGCAAACACAGGCAGAAATGTGGAGATAAGGTGTGGAGTAGAGAATGAAGCTAAAGCCATCCTGAGCCTTCCCCACCTGAAGATCCATCCCACATACAGACACCAAGGCCAGACACTATGGAAGATGCCAATAAGTGCTTTCTGACATGAGCCTGCTACAGTTGTCTCCTCAGAGGCTCCACCTGAGAGTGACAAATACAGAGGCACATTTTTGCAGCCCCTCTTTGGAATGCGCATAGAGTCCCCAGTAAAAGAGTTGGAGAAAGGACTGAATGAGCTATAGGGGGTTACAAGCATAGGAAGAACAACAATGTCAACCAACCATATCCCCTAGAACTCCCAGGGAATAAACCACCAATCACACGTGGAGTGACCCATGGCTCTAGGCAGATGTGTGCCAGATGACAGCCTTGTTGGACATCAATGGGAGAAAAGGCCCTTGGTCCTTTAAAGGCTCGATGCCCCAGTGTAGGGGAATGCTAGGCTAGCAAGAGAGCACTGTGTGGGTGCCTGGAGGAGCACCCCCATAGAAGTAAGTAGAAGGGGCATGAGGTAAGTGGGTTTTAGGCAGAAAACCGGAAAAATAGCTAGCATTTGAAATGTAAGATTAAAGTGTTTTAAAATAGAAAAAGAAATGATTTGAAGACCGAGAAATTAAACTAGACTCATGGACACTTAATCATGGACAAAGTCATGAATATGCAATGCAAAAAGAAACATCTTCAATAAATGTCGCTGGTCTAACTTGGAGTAAGTATGTAGAAAAATGAAAATAGATGCATATTTGTCACCTGGCACAATACTCAAGGCCAGGTGGATTAAAGAACTCAACATAAAACCAGATTCACTGAATCTAACTGAAGAGAAAGCAGGAAAGAGCCTCAAACTCATGGGAATGGGGATAAATGTCATAAACAGAAGTCCAATAGCTCAGACTCTAACATCAAAATTTATAAATGGGCCACAAGAAACTGAAAAGCTTCTATAAGACAAAGGGCATAGCCAATAGGACAAATTGGCAAACTACACATTAGGAAAAAAACGTTCACCAACAATGTCAAGGTCTGCCTGATCCACAGTCAGGACTATGAAGCTCAACCCTATCTCAGAAAAGCAAAGCGAAACAAAAATAAAAATAAATGTTTGTCAGGAAAGCACTAGGTAGAAAAGTACTCTCGTCTGTCTGAAATGCCCAAACGTGGTGGTGTGTGCTGTAGATTCAGCTACTCAGGAAACTGAGGCAGGAGGATGGTTTGAGGTCAGGGATTAGGTGGGAAGAACATAACAGACCCTGTCTCCTTATAAAAATAACCCAAGTAACCCAAAAAACACCCACATCTGTAAAACAAAAAGCCCCAGAGTGTAAAATAAGTGCATAGGTATGTGTGTGTGTGTGTGTTTCTGTGTGTGTGTCTGTGTGTGTGAGAGAGAGAGAGACAGAAACAGACAGACAGACAGACAGACAGAGAGAGACAGAGAGAGAGACAGAGACAGAGAGACAGAGACAGACAGAGACAGAGAGGTGGTGCTAGCCCAGGGGAGCTTAGAAATCGTGACCATCTTTATTTCAGCTTCTAGAATGGTGGTTTTACCCGCACGGCCATCACATTCATTTGAGAACATTTTCTGTACCACACATCACCACTTTTAAAATCTTTTTTAAACAGGAGGATCTTATAATGCGTTTGTAAGCATGGAGTTTCTGCTGCTTCCCAATTTTAATGTTTCGCATATCACGTGTTTATAATGCACTGAAAGTCTCAGCTTTGTCAACCACGATGTCAGTGGTTCTTTCTCAACCTGTGGGTCACAACCCCTGTACAGGATATCCTGCATATCAGATATTTACATTAAGACTCATAACGATAGCAAAATTACAGTTAAGAAGTAGCAATGGAAATAATTTTATGGTTCAGGTCATGAGGAACTGTATTAAAGAGTGACAATTACAAAGGAGGAGAACCACTGCTCTGGCCAATCATATCTGACTCTGTCTGTTCCCAGAGCAAGGCAGGTGCTTTGTAAATGTGTGCCTGTGTCATTCTGCCCACTTTCTCCATTTCTCTCCCGTGTTTAATTCTGTGTACTGTTTTTTTTTTTGTTTTTTTTTGTTTTTTTGTTCTAAGCACTCTGTCTCAGGCTTTGTTTTGGTCAAGTATGGACAGGCGACTGTGATCTAAGAAGGTTATGTTGATCAGGCAAGATGTTCAGATAGGGCACACCATGTGATCACCCGGACATTCTCACAGCAATGCTGAGGGAGGAAGTAGATGTTCTCTTCACATCCACCATAACAACCCCAGAGGGTACCATGATGACACTCTCTCCTGTAAGGCCCATAGAAAAACTCAGATTTCAACTGAGTGACAGCTGCCACTCAGGGGATCCAAGTGAGACACTACTAGTTCTGGGTAACATAGGCACAAAGGTGCAAGTAGTTTTTATTCCTTTGGCTTTGTGAGGCAATGTCTCTCAAAGGCCTTGAAACCCTGATCCTTCCCACCCTTTCAAATGATTTCTAAAGACTGAATAATTATCAGGAATTTTGAATTACCTTTTCTTTAAACTGGGTTCTCTTGCAGACTTGGGCTATGTTGTGTTTTATTTTGCTTTTCGTTTTCACTTCCACAGAGTTGAAATGTTTTGGGTTGAACAGTATGTTAGAATGCAAGGGAAGTCTGTCAGTTCTTGGTGGCTTTAAAGATGGGAGGGAAATGATGAGACCCTTGTATAACAATGCTTGAAAACATATTTAGATGGTTTCACAATGAATACATTATTGTGAGAACAGTGTTGATACCATGAGCCTCTGAATAATTCTTTTTTTATTATAGTGTATGTGGGTTTCCTCTTTCCCTTCCCTCCTTCCCTTTACCTCCATCTCTCCCTCCATCCATCCCTCTACCCCTCTCTCCCCCCTTTCTTTTCCTCCCTGCCTCCCTGCTTTCTTCCTTCCTTCCCTTCCTTACTTCTATGAGCTTGCATAAAGGAGGAACAGAGCCAGGAGAAAGAGTGGAGGATGCAAAGATAGGCGGTGATGTCACACCTCACATTTTCACTTCTGTTTATAAACTAGTATGTACATTATTCATGATGTTCTCTAGTAATATTTTTTATATTTTAATGTTCACAATTGTATTACAAACATCCTTAAAAAGGAGATACTAGTAGTATGAATGCCTATGAAATTGGCCCTGTTACCACATGCAAGACATTAAAGAAACTACTAAGTATTTATGAACACTCAACATCAAAACTTTAAAAATCTAAGTATATAGTAGCCTCCAAAAAACCTCCAGCTTGCAGATGGTGGTGGAGTAACCATTACTGCATCACCAAGGAGGCAGGAGCAGGGGGATCTGTGTGAGTGTAAGCCTAGCTTGATGACAGAGAAACTGCTTCAAACAAACAAATGAACACATAAACAAACCCTGGGGGGAGGGGGAGCTACAGACTGTATTGAAAACTTCTTTCTCTACCACAGTACTAGGGATTGAACTCAGGACCTTGTGAATATTAAGTTAGCACTGCAAGCACCCACTACTGAGCTACATCCTGATAACATACAATAAAATCCATTCATAGGTGTATACAATGTATCTTAGTTGTAGTCATTCCTTGTTCACTCCCTCTAGCATTACCACTATCACCTCCTGCCCCCAACAGGTCTCCCATACACTTGAACCTCCACACTTCCCTCAACAAGTCTCCTGTATTCCTCCCAACTTCATGTTGTTTCATAAAATCACCCACTAAGTCCAACTGGTGCTGCCTGTATATATGCATGCCTGCTGGGTCATACACAGGGGTGTGGGAAACCTGCCAATGGCCACCTTTCTCAAAGAAAAGTGGCTCTCTGTCCTTTAGCAGTTATCAGTTGCCATTAGCAACTCAGCAAGGGAAGGGGATGGGGTATTGAGAATCCCTCCCCCTCCACAGTGGAAAGTTTAACTCTCTGGATCTTGTGAAGGGCTTGCATGGGTAAACACAGCTGCTGTGAATGTCTGTGTGTAACAGCCATGGTGTGTTCAGAGGCCAGCCTCTCACAGTATTCTTCTCCATTCATCAGGTTTTTACACTCACTCTTTTCGTAGCTTCTTCAATACTGTTTCCTGAGCCTTGAAGTAGGTAGGGATCCTATACAAAACAAAAAACTGTATGATATTTATAGAGAAGCCAGTGTCAAGCTGTACTTAAGTTTCACATTTCTAATGAAATAAGTAACTGGGCCTCCACAAATTCCATGGGAATCGCAGACTAACCATTTGGTTTTCCTCTGCCTCATTTTCTCCTCCTTCTCATCCTCCTCATCTTCATCCTCCTTGTCCTTACCCCGTCCCTCCTCCCTCTTCTTTTTCTCCTCCTTCCTCTTCTTGTTCTCCTCCTCCACTTTCTTCTTATTCTCCTTGTCCCCCTCCCCTCCTCCTCCTCCTCCTCCTTCTTCTATATCCTCCTTCTCCTCTTCCTCCTCTGTCTTCTCTTCCTCCTCTTCTTCATCTATTCATTCTTCCTTGAGCCTCCTGGCCCACCAGGGCCCTTCTATCTTGCATCACCTCTGCCCTCTCAAGGCATGCAAAATCCTGTAGCTCATACTTCCTTTAGTTCAGCTGCCTTCTCTTCACATGGTGGTCTATCTTGGGCTGTCTGTTCAGAGCACATCTCACCCAATTTCCTTGCTACATTCCCAGTGGACAAGCCCCGGGATCCATTCATGATCTTTGGACAATATTCAGAATGAAGCAGGAAGATAGCAAGCGGTAGTCTTTTGTGAGTATCTGAGTCTTCATTCTTCTTCCGTTCCTTTCTTATTTCCTTAAGAGGAACATAATTCTTCATCAGCTATCATAGCCTCAGAGCAAGCCTTGTCACTTGGAGCTGTATCTTCAGGTTTCACCTTTTCCTTTGCAGGCATGAAGGTCCTCTCCAAAAACTCAGCAAAGCTGGACTATAATCTAGGCATTTCTTTCTGTTCTCCTGGAAGTCTGCAGGAAGACAGCTCCTGGGCCTTTTCTTCCTCCAGGCACCCAAGTCTCCTTTACCCAAGGAGACCCAGGGCAGGCAGGGGCAGTGGGGACTCTACCTGAGTGGGCTTTTTCCTGAGTCCAAACCAGATGCTTCCTTTCCTGACTATTGTCAGCTGGCTTCACTTTTCATACTATTTTAAGCTTTAATTATCTTTCTCTCCTTTGGAGCAAGAATTTTGGTAATAAAACAAGATACCAACTCTTATCTCAAGTTAGTAATAAAGTTGTTGCCTACTATCTAGAAATGTACCTGCCTTTTCTTTTTTCTTTCCTTTTCTCTTTTCTTTTCTTTTCTTTTCTTTTCTTTTCTTTTCTTTTCTTTTCTTTTCTTTCCTTTTCCCTTTCCTTTCCTTTCCTTTCCTTTCCTTTCCTTTCCTTTCCTTTCCTTTCCTTTCCTTTCCTTTCCTTTCCTTTTCTTTTCTTTTCTTTTCTTTTCTTTTCTTTTCTGTAAAACGTGGCATTTTACAGGTTGGGATGTAGCACCGTTGGTGGAGTGTTTACCTAGCTAGTATATACAAAGCCCTTGTTTCAATCCCTAGCACTGTGTAAGGTAGGTATGGTGTCTCATGTCTGCAATCTCAGAACTCTACAGGTAGACGTGTGGGAAGCAGAAATTCATCCTCAACATACAGTGAGTTTCAAGTTGGCCTGACCCAGAACACAGTGGAAAAAAAAGCTGACGTCTTCTCTCTCTCTCTCTCTCTCTCTCTCTCTCTTGCTCTCTCTTTCTCTGTCTCTCTCTGTCATAATTTTTTGGTAGAGAGAAGGAAAGAGATGAACATGTATTAAGTTCCCTGCTATCTACCAAATTTGTATATTACTTGTTTGTTAATATATAACAAACATTAAATTGTATTCAGAACCATATTTTAATTATTATCTTTGTGTGCTTGGATCTCACGACAGTGATAGTTAGGTGCTTAACTACCGTTTCTGTGACAGTAAATTATTTAAGTTTACTCTCTCCCTCTACAGCACAACAGTGTGTAGTTTGTATGGTTCATTTGTTGTTGGCTTGTTGTTATTGATGTTGTTTGTGTTGCTGAGGCTAGAGTCTGGGGCCTTGTACATGTTGGGCAGGCAAATGCTCCACCACTGAGCCTCCAGCCACTTTGCTGGAGGTTTTTGTAGCTGTAGATTGCACTGAAGAAGTCTTTCAGCTTTTATATTTGGAAAAGATACCATGGTACGATACACAGCCACAACCAATGCACCAAGATAAATAACCAACCCAACAGAGTGACATTATGATGCAGTAGTTGTAAGACTCAATTTAAAAGATATATCACCTCATCCTTGGGTTTGCCTATGTTCTCATCTGTGAGATTAAAAATCTTTTGAAACATTGAATGAAGCCTCTCATCTATCATCTACTGCCATTAAATATCAAATCTTCACAGCTGAAGAAATGGACCAGCCGATATCTGGAATTTTCCTCCCGTCATTCGAGAAAGAGTTCCTGACAAAGGACAAATTGTTTCTACTGGTTTCTTTCCTGGGATTTGATTTTGGATTGCATGTTCACTTTTAAAGATGCTTGTTGATCTCTTCGTGGACCAGAGATGGAGGAAACACTCCACTCTATTTATTTTTTCACCACAAGATTAATTCAAGTCAATCTCAGCTCTCAGGTTTGTTCTTGTAGTGGTTTTGAAGGTTTCAAAGGAAAGGTTGCTGCATGGATTGCTATGAAGCTGTGGATGTTTGCAAGTGAGTTAGAGAGTGACTTCTACAAGCAGATCAGATTGGTGGCCCTGGTCTTCTGGCTGTTAGGGGAACACCACTTTGGCCACTGATTCAAAGAATGTTCTGTTGAGAGCATTTGCTAAGGGGGTTCTGATGATGACAACTTGTTGATATCAGGGAATTCCAGGGACATAAGCTCACTGAATCACTGCTTTCATTGGAAAAGTAAATTTTGGCCAGAACAATTCTGTGCTGGCTAACTTTATGTCAACTAGGCACCAGCTGAAAGCATCTGAGAGGAGGGAAGCTCAATGGAGAAAATTCCTCCACAAGATCAGGCTGTTGCTATACCTAGAAGACATTTTCTTAATTAGATTGGTGGATGCAGTCCCAGCCCATTGTGGGTGGGACCGTCACTTGCATGGTGGTCCTAGGTTCTATAAGAAATTAGGTTGAGCAAGCCATAAGGAACAAGCCAGTAAGCAGCATTCCCCAGTGGCCTCTGCATCAGCTCCTGTCTCCAGATTTCTATACTGTTTGAGTTCCTGTCCAGATTCCTTCCATGATGAGCTGTGATGTGGAAGTATAAGCCAAATAAACTTTTCTTCCCAAGTTACTTTGGTTATGATATTGCAGCAATAGAAGCTCTATATAACAAATTTCAATTAAAAATTCATTTAACAAACCAACTATTAAATCTATTAGGATGTATGTTGGCACATGATAGCAAGTAGGACTCTAAATGTTAATTTCTATGATAAGGGTTTGTTATCCCCAAGCACCAAGGAAGTGCAAATCAACCACAGTGACATTCTGCCTCATACCCCATACCTGTGAGCACAGATATCAAAAACAGAGCAGAGAGATCAGGCACTGCTGACAGCATACAGTAAAGGCATCATTCTGTGTCTCTGCCTTCCCTCTAGGGGTCAGGAATGCCACCAATGTGCCACTTGGGGAAGGCAAAACTCAGGGATATTAGCCTGTGTTTCTTCCTAGCCCCTGGGGTGCTGAGCCACATTGCTCAGGGAAGGCTGAAACACAGTCACAGATAGGGGGCCAAGCCTGTGTTTCTCTGGGTGAAAAGAGCAGGGTTGGGGGGAGGGGGAATCCAGTGGAGGCTGTGGTTCTCAAAGTCCTGGGAACCCAGAAGCTCCTGGGAACCATGAGGAGTTGAAAATGGTGGTCCCAATCCTCCTATGTACCCAGACACCACTGGGGACGTCAAGGAGTTGGGGATCGGAATGTTTGGTTTTTTGTTTGTTTGTTTATTATAAAAGCATACAAAAGTTAGCCAGAGTTGGTACATGCCTGTGTTTCTGCACTCAGGTTTTTAAAAAATTGTTGTTGTTAGTATTCTTGTTGTTTCTATTAGTTTTGTTTTGAACTCTCCCAGCTCTTTGCACTGGACCCAGAAAACTAAGCCCATGCTCTGTACAGACCTATCATTCACGTTAATCAGTGATTTTATTCTTAGCAACCACTCCTCAGATGATGTCATTACTCACTTTCAAATAAGGAAAACAGTCATACAGACATTAGTTAACTTGTATAGTCTCATGTAACCAACTCATCATGACTGTAGAGTGGCATCACAATCTTTGGAATACCCAAGCTTCTATTTTTGAGATGACAGGACTCTGTGGAAGACTCCATTAGCTGACAGAGGGCCTGGAATGGCTGCCACCTGAAGGCCAAGGCTGCCCCTCCAGTGTCTCTGAAGCTTGAGGCAGAACAGGAACACTTGGCCACAGCTGGTTCAGGTCTGTATTTTCGATGAGACCTAAGACCTGGATGAACAGAGGTCTCCTGAGTTCTGGTAAAGGTAAGAACAAACACTTAGACTTGAGGAGAATGATGGACCTTTGGGATGCAAGTCTTTCTTTTTTATTTATCTTTGCTTTGTACATAGTTTATATCAAAATCAACTTGTTCTATACTCCAGACCTTACTTAATCAGTCTGACAGAAATTTTGCACCCTCTGACAAACATCACTTCATCCCTCTTCTACCTTTTTCCCTGGACCATCATTCTCAGAGATGAGCCATTCTGAGGGAATCCTAATAGCCCCAAAGGTAGTCATCTTTGGCACTTGATCTTTAGGAAAGTAGGCAGAGTTCTGCCCCAGATGAAAGCAGATGTTCCTCTTGGCCTCCAACTTGTCTGGAAACCTTTGGTATTACTTCTCCCTTCTCATCTTATTTGGACCTAGATCCCAATATTTCCACACAGAACAGAGGCTGAAGATTCTTAACGATACCTTGTGGTTTATTGTTTCTGTTTTAAACACTAGGTAGAAACTCCCATGACCTCCCAAGACAAAATGATTTACAATTTGAAAGTCAGTGACCAAATGCCCTATTGTCTCCTCCCTGGAGAAATCATGATTAAAAATTAATAATAATCCACGGTGGTAGAATGTTGCTTTGTTTGTTTGTCCGTTTATTAGTTTTGGGGTGGTGGGTTTTTTATTTTGTTCTGTTTTTTTGAGACAAGGTCTTTCAGTGTAACCCTGGATGTCCGGGGAACTTACAACATAAAGCAGGAAGGCTACAACCTCAGAGAGATCCATCTGCCTCTGCCTCCCAAGTGGTGGGATTAAAGTCGTGCACCACCATATCAGGTAATAATGTTTTAATTGCCTAAACTATATCTCATAAAGCAAAGAAAAACAGAAGTCAAAATTGCCTCACTGTAAAGCTACTTTCATGATTAATTAAAAGCAAGGTACTCATCAGCTGACTGTGTTCTGTGTTTGCTAAATTTAGAGAACAACTTATAGCCATTCAGAATTAACAATGAATATACATGAATGTAAAACAAAATAAGAAATCCATTACTTAGTCAGGAGACATTTTTGACACACAAAGCTTTCTGACCTTGGCTGAGATGATTCTTTTATTGTTTTTTTTTTTTTTTTTTTGGTTTTTGTTTATTTGTTTGTTTGTTTCTTTCTTTTTGTTTGTTTGTTTGGGTTTTTTTTTTTTTTGGTATTTTGGTTTTTTGGTTTTTTTCTGAGACAGTGTTTCTCTATGTAGCCCTGGCTGTACTGGAGCTCACTCTGTAGACCAGGCTGGCCTCGAACTCAGAATTCTGCCTGCCTATGCCTCTCAAGTGCTGGGATTAAAGGCATGCACCACCACTGCTAAGCAGGCTGAGATAATTCAATGGCTGAAAGTCATGGAGACAGTTCTCATCCGAGTGTACCACCATATGACTGACCATTATCCATGCCACCTTGAAAGTAGAGCAACAATCTCCAGCCATTGAGGCATAATGAAATATTACTGTACTCACAGGCCAACAAAAGGCGCACACAGACTTATTCACATTCAGAGTTTATAGCAATGTCCTTTCAGACCATTGATACCTACGAAATGCATATGAAATACCTACAGCACCAAGTCTAAAGGGGACTCCACCTCACAGGGAACATACAGAAGGTTAAAGAGGCAAACCAAGAATGGAAACCTTACTGCTCCCAGTTGCCTTTTTCAAGCCAACATCTCTTTCAAGCCTGCATATTTTTTTGCCTTTGGGAAATTAAGTTGGACAGAAAATCATCTTGTTTATCACACAGCAACCTAAATGTAACTACCTGAAGTCCTACTCAGCTGACAGGAGAAGAGATACAAGTGAAAAATAGAATGAGTAAAGAGGAAAAAAATGTACCTAGTCAATAGGAAGACAAACAAAATGGACCAAAGACATCAAAAAGATGGAGGTGAGGAGGGCGCTAAGATACAGGAGATCACTGTCAATCTACTTGCCCTTCAAAGCACAGTCTTAGCCCTGAGCTGGGGCAGTGCCAGCACACATCTTTTTCTCTGTCTCTCTGTCTGTCTGTCTGTCTGTCTGTCTGTCTCTGTGTTTCTCTGTCTCTGTCTCTCTCTCTCTCTCCCTTCCTCCCTCTCCCTCCCTCCGTGTCTCTCTCTCCCTCCCCCCCCCCACGCACACACACACACGTCCTATTCTTTACATTAAAACTTGTCATATACACTACCCCGCCCCCAAAAATGGTGAGATTAGTGTACTGTCCTAAAACCACCAATTTCCTTCCACTAAACTGATTAATTAAATGATCTCGTACTGTGTTATTTCAACCAAATGAAACTGTCTACACTTTGCCAACTTTGAACTGCTGAAAGCAATTTGGCACAGCTCATCTGAATGGCCTACTGTCACTAAAAAGAAGGAAGTAAATATACAGAAGGCCATTAGGGAATAGTCCTACTAGCAGTTTTTAAACCGAATATATTAACATTGTATGTGTGTAGAAATATCTACAAATATAAAAATAGACAGTGATATTTTCTAAATGTCTATTTTTTGAGAGAGGGTCTCACTATGCCACTCAGGTTAGCCTTGATCATTAGGCAATCCTCCTGCATCAGTTTCCCTGGTGCTGGGACTATAGGTATATACCATGTTATTTGGTTATCTTAAAAAATGTATAAATGCATATATATATATGTATATGTATATATATATGTGTGTGTGTGTGTGTGTGTTTATATGTATATATATATATATATATGTATATATATATATTCTTACATGTATGTTGTACATAAATAATATATAACACTTGTAAGTGCATAGAGATTTTCTGGAAGCACCGCAAGAAAACATCACTTACGATTGCCTCAGAAAGGAAACCAGAGATCAGTGGAAGATGGGATTTCTCTCATGGCTAGAATCCTTTCCCGTAGCCTCTTGTATTGTTAGTATGTGTGGGTTTGAATATGCTTGGCCCAGGGAGTGGCACTATTAGGAGGTGTGGCCTTGTTAAAGAAGGCTTGGCCTTATTGGAAGAAGTGTGACAATGTGGGGGTGGGCTTGTAGACTCTCCTCCTAGCTGCCTGGATGCTAGTCTTCTCCTGTTTGACTTTGGAATAAGATGTGGAATTCTCAAATATTCCTATACCATGCCTGCCTGGATACTGCCATGCTCCTGCCTTGAAGATAATGGACTGAACCTCTGAACCTGTAAGCCAGCCCCAATTAAATGCTCTCCCTCTGTTGCCTTGGTCAAGGTGTCTCTTCATAGAAATGAAACCCTAACTAAGACAGTATGTCTGACTACATACATGTCTTATTGTTGTTTTGAGATAGGGCCTTACAAGATAGGCCAGACTATAGTCAAATTTACCATCCTCTTGCCTCAGCCTTCTGAGCAGTATAATTAAAATACCCATTGCCAGCTTTTAAAATATTTTCAATTAAGAAAATACCTAGACACTTTTCAAATGTTTCAAGTAATGCAATGTCCATTTTAGTATGCAAATATTTTAGTGTATCATGAAATATTTACAAAAAGTATTTCAAACAAGGTTAATTACTTAAACTCTGGCCTTTTGTTAGCTTGGATTTGAGACAGAGTTTGATGTAGCCCAGGCTGGCCTGGGACTCCCTTTGTAAATGAGGAGAGCCTTGCAGCACTGATCCCCTGCCTCTATGCCCTGAGCATTAGAATTCCAGGTGAGTGACACTGCACCTTGTTTCTATGCAGTACTGGGAACTAAATCCAGAGCTTCATGCATGCTAGCAAAGCAGTCTACCAGTGAGCTGCCTCCCCAGCCCAAACTGTTCTGCACTGTTCACTGCCTGCCAAACAGGGGAATGACCCCGGGGATCTTCAATGGGAACTAAAGTAAGTGGGCTTTGTTCCAATGATAATATTCACATTGCAAGTATTTAATAACTATGCAGTCATTCATGGAAAGATATTTGTGTGTGTGTGTGTGTGTGTGTGTGTGTGTGTGTGTGTGCCCGTGCTCTCGCGTACATGTCACAAGAACATATTTGATGAGGTCAAGGTCAGCTGTCTTCTTCTTCTTCTCCTTCTCCTTCTCCTTCTCCTTCTCCTTCTCCTTCTCCCTCTCCCTCTCCCTCTCCCTCTCCCTCTCCCTCTCCCTCTCCCTCTCCCTCTCCCTCTCTCCCTCTCCCTCTCCCTCTCCCTCTCCCTCTCCCTCTCCCTCTCCCTCTCCCTCTCCCTCTCCCTCTCCCTCTCCCTCTCCCTCTCCCTCTCCCTCTCCCTCTCCCTCTCCCTCTCCCTCTCCTTCTCCTTCTCCTTCTCCTTCTCCTTCTTCTTCTTCTTCTTCTTCTTCTTCTTCTTCTTCTTCTTCTTCTTCTTCTTCTTTTTCTTCTGTGTAGCCCTGGCTTTCCTGGAACTTACTTTGTAGACCAGGCTGGCCTCAAACTCAGAAATCCACCTGCCTCTGCCTCTCAAGTGCTGGGATTAAACCGGGCATCACTATGACCTGCAGCTGTCTTCTTTAGTCACTTTGCTCTTTAATTTTTGGACAAGGTTGATCCTTAAACCTGAATCTCTGATTGGCTTGGCCAACAACTCATGGGGATCCTCCTGTGAATGCCTCCCCAGCACCTGTCTTTTATGAAATGTGGTAGAGGGGTCTGAATAAGAATGACTGCCCCCATCCCTGACCCCTCCCTACCCCCACTCCACACAAGCATGCCCCCAGTCTATGGAATGTAAACACTTGGTCCTCAGTCAGTGGCATTATTTGGGAAGGAATTAGGAGTTTCTTTCTGGAGGAAGTACCTCACTTGGGGGGGTGGCAGGGTCTGGGAATTTAAAGCTTCACACTGCTCTCAGTTGGCTCTCTCTGTTCCAGGCCTTCAGTGCATCATGCTGCAGCTTCCTGCTTCTACTGCTATGCCTGCCTCATGCAGCCATGCCTCCACACCAGGATGACCTCTTATGCTTCTGGAAGTAAAAGCCCCAAAACAATCTTCTATAAGCTCTCCTGGTCAAGGTATTTTTATCACAGCAACAAAAAGGCAACAAAGACACATGAGTATTGGGGATGTGCCTCAGTTCCTCCACTTAACACAGCAAGCACCTTACAGACCGAGTCCTTGCTCCTCCCCTCAAATATTTTCAAGTTCTATGAACAACACACTTACCTATGGGCCATAAGCCTACCTACACTACTCTATCAGGAGCACATTTACACATGTATATGTAAGCATGTTGTATGTATAAGTGTGTGAATGCAGAACTAAACACACTATTAGTAATCCTAACCCATCATACTTAGAGGGTCTTGATGTATCTTCAGGATGACTGAGAAACCACTGTTAGTGAGGCCTCAAAACCAACAAAGCCTTAGCCAAATCTGGGGCCTGTGCCTCTATTCAAGCCTCTCTCACCTTATACTCCTAGGGAGAAGATGAGGAAATATCTTCATTCTCCTAAGGGTGCTTCTCTTCTTACCTGGATAATTCCCAAAGACTAGGAACCCACTGTTACCTTTAGTAGCTCTACTTAAATTACCTCCTCCACAGACCTCACCTTCTCCCCTCAGGAGCAGTATGTGAGCTAAGAGCCACCATGATGGGCACCACAGCACAAGGTACAGCCTGGAGTGCCACAGTGATGGGCACCACAGCACAAGTTACAGCCTAGACTGCAGGAGGTGGGCTGTGAGGCAGAGGCCCATTAGTCTTAGCAACTTAATACTCTGACTTCAGATGTTTGAGCACAAATCCATTTTTTATAAATACTGACATATGAGCCAGTGTAAAATGCAGATTTCCTGATATTCTGATATGAATATCAGAAGCAGTATTCCAAAGTTAGATAATTAGCCATAATCGTGGCAAATGTTTGTCAGAAAGTCAAACAGAAAACAAACAAACAACCAAAAAAACAAAACAAGAACAAAAAAACAAAAAAACAAAAAAACAATAAAAAACCCAAATACCTTTAATCCCAGCTCTCGGGAGTTAGAGACAGGCAGATTTCTGAGTTTGTGGCCAGCCTGGTCTACAAAGTAAGTTCCTGGACAGCCAGGGCTATACAGAGAAAACCTGTCTCGAAAAACAAAAACAACAAAAAACAAACAAACAAAAACATTTTCTTAGATTTATTGTAGTCTTCATAAACATGCTTTATCCAAAAATTAAACAATACAATCTTTCAAGTTCATTAAGCCCACAACTTAAGAGTGCCCTCTATCAAATTTTTTGTTCAATCTTACTTCCTCAGTTCAACTTCTACCATCCCTAATTTTTTTCAAATGGCATGAATCTTACTAGCTGATATTGGTATTAATAGGCATGGAATTTTGACCATTGCATATAAGTATATGATGTGCCATTTTTGAAACCTGCCATTTTTCTCTTTAACTCACTTTTTCAGGTTTGTTTGTTTGTTTTGTTTTGTTTTGTTTTTTTCTGAGACAGGGTTTCTCTGTATAGCCCTGGCTGTCCTGAAACTCACTTTGTAGACCAGTCTTGAACGCAGAAATCTGCCTGCCTCTGCCTCAGGAGTGCTGGGATTAAAGGCGTGTGCCACCAATGCCTGTCCAGGTTTTTGGGTTTTTTGGTTTGTTTGTTTTGTTTTGTTTTGTTTGAATAAGTTTTCACAAGTTAAAAGTATGGTTAGCTTTAGTTTTCAAAAAAATCAAAATTCAGAAAAATTACAAATGCTATGAAATTCAAATCTGTCTCCATTAAACAGTAGTTCCAAGATGTCTGAGTAAACATGGCTGAAGCAACCTTTGACTCTGGTAACTGAAGTCATTGTCATGTATACATCTACTGAATTTTAGATGCCAGCACACGCTCAAACAAACACTAATCCAAACTGTTTCCATGTAAGACTCCCATAAGCCTTAGGCAGCTAATTGTCATGAAATGACTGTAGATGAATTGCTTTTGCAAATCTGTTACTAGAGGGAGCATCCACTAATTTAATCATTTTCCTCCTCAAAATCTTGTTTTAACTCCTCCACTAACAACGGACTAGGTGTTGAAGACTTCTAAATCATAAGAACGTTAGAATATCTAAGTCCCTTAACATCCAGTAGCCTCTGACTTTATTATTAAAGGAAAGCTCAACTTTGAGATTAATCAGCACAAAAATGCCACAAAAGCACTACCACACCCTGAAATACCCTAAAGAAGTTAACTTGTGATGAACCACCATGGATGTCTGAGCCCTACACTTTGAGGGAACCTGCAACACAGAAGTCTAGGCAGCCTGTGGGCACAGCACACCAGAGAAACTGACTGAGAGGCTCAAGCATCTTGCTGTGGGTGGGAAAGCACAGTGGCTGGCAGAATACAGCTTCCCACAGGGCTTCCATAGCATGCAGCACATGGGTGAATAACCAAACTCCCTTTAAGTTTCCTAAGTTGGAACTTGCCACCCGGATTTAACCGTGCTCCAAGACAATTGTTATGATGGCTAGACAAGTGTTCCAGAACACACCCTAGATATCTCTTAATCCCAACTCAGGAATCTCTAGAGCACTTTCGAGTCCTCTGTGCGAGGCAAAGCCCCATCCAGGCCGCGCCCCCGCACCCCTCCTCCTGATACCAATTGAAGGGACCTCCCAGAGCATTCCCTCTGCCCAAAGCCCTCTCATAGGTCCCCGGCCAAGCCTTACCTTGGTCCCCATCTGTCCAGAGGTGGACACTTTACGGATCAGCTTCTGGGGCCCCTCATTCTCCGATTCACTCTCGAACGAATCCTCACCAGGTCCTGCAGCAGTGGAAAACTCTCTGGCCCCAGGGACAGCTCCTCCTGCAAGGCCTTGAGGGTGGTGCTGGCTGCAGGCCCAGGCATCCTCTCTGATTCCTGCAGGGACACAGCAGTGCCCCGAGGGGCTATGGTCAGCTGCTGGGCTCTGCCTGAAAGTCTGAGCCCTGCTCCTAGCTAGCACCATCTTCCATGATCCCCTCTGCGCAGCACCCTGGACCCGGGACCCTGGATCACAAGTGTCCCCTGCCTAGACCTCTTGGGTCCTCTGTGCACTTCACGCCTGGGCACCCAGCCTTGGGATGTTCTGGTGTTGCTGACCCAGGATATGACCAGCACCAGAATGAGATGACAGATGTTGAGATAAGCCTCAAATGATCTCCCTCTTACTCCTCCTAGGGTCTGGAGGGCTCAGAGGGAATGGAGAGTAGAGATAGGCAGGGGCATGATGCAGCAGGCCAGGCAGAGGAGATCCTCCTCCCCTTGTTCTAGGCAGCAGGAGTGAGGAGAAAGCTCCTGAGGGAAAGGGGGACATGGGGCTATCTCCTATGTTCTGGGGTGCACTCTGGACCCAGAATCCCTCCACATACTCGGACCACAAGGTCCCACTCCAGCTAAGTAAAAGTTCCCTCTGCACAGGAGAAGAACTCGGTCTCATGGACCCTCACTCAGCACCATTGCTAGGACCTTACCTCCCACCTCTGCCTGGGGGTTCGGGGCCTTTAGGCCACCTCTACAGTGCTGTTTAGTTTTGGGCCCACCCCCATCTGGCGCATTAGGTAGAGAAGAGCATTTTCTGGGAGGTTCAGCTCTGCTCTGAGAGCTTTTGGTTCAGAAAGAGTGATTCCCTTTGGCTAACAGGAAGCTGGGAAGGGCATGGTGAGGACTCGGAAACAAGAGAGGACATGCATGCAGCCCAAGATGACAATATGCCGAAATAAATGTCTAGGCTAAAGCGCCCATCCAGAATGCCTGGAAGAATGCACCGAACTACGTGAACAAAGTATAAAGCAAAGAATATATATACACACATCCACAGGAGAGAACGCCTCTCCCTGGTGCAGACTAAAGTCTGAGGAAAGAGAATCCACAGGCTGGAGCCTCAGCTCCCAGGCTTCCCTGGCCAGCTGCTTCAGCACAGCCACAGGGAAGAGCTACCTTGCAGCAGCAGTGCACAATGCACATTCGACCTCAAAATCCTACACAGGTGGGGGAAGAGGGGCTGAGGGAGAGGGTAGGAAAAGGACAGGCTTCCTGCTGTCCACCTTAGAAACCTTCACAGTGCTGTTAGTGATTTTCCAATGGTGAAGTCCCTACCGACTTGGGGGGGGGTGCTCTCTTCAGTAGATCAATTCTTTTAGCCCTTCAGGTTCCTCCCCTAGTTTGTCACTTAGCCTTGACCTTGAAAATTCCTGGAAACTAAGATTTGGGGTTTTGATTCTTTCAGGTTTCAGGTGCAACCTTAAGCCAAGCAATGATCCGCTGCCAGCTCTAAGAGATTTTAACTACACTGAAAATGTGAAATCCCTTTCAGTCTTTCCGCAAGAGAGTTCAGCCATGTTTCTCAAACACAGAGACAGCCTCTCTTGTGCTTCAGTTATTCCCTTTAGTGAGAAAAACATGGGGTGAAATGGACTTCAAAAGTCCTTCTGGCCCTATAATATGAACTTCTGTACCTACAAGTACACACTGCTGAGAACTTTCTAAGAAACAATAGCATTAAATGGCCTTGGTCGGAGATCCAGATCAGTGCCTAGAGTACAGAAGGCCCATACACGGCCAAAAACAAAATAATGCCCTTTTATTGACCTTTGTCTTAGTCTGACTATTTGGTCACAGACAAGTCAAGACAAAGACCCCTAGTAAAAGGCCTAACACAGTTCAGACTTTTCCTTTTAATGTAAAGAAGACAGAGGGCACAAGCTGGGACCAAAATGTGATTATGTTTCTAATGTTCTCTTCCCCACACTCTATATAGTGAAAGGTCACTTTGGCAGCTATCCTGTATTTCAACCCACACATTAAACTTTCAGGTTTTATATAGCAACATTTCCCAGAATCCAGTCAAGGGTGACTGAAGTGAAAGGTGGTCTAAGGCCCATGCCTATTTGGTGAAGAAGACGGGTTCCATTTCTTACTCTTTCAAAGGATGCTGATTGCTTAAAGACACATTGCACAGCTTCATATCCAGGAGCCAGGCAATTAATTCCTCAAAGTGCAGGTATCTGTTACTTATAAAAACCTAGCTTTGCAGCCCGCTCTGATCAACACAGAATTCAGTAGCCAGCTCCTAAGGCCTGTAACTTTGAAAAGCAAAGCCAGTCTAAGCCAGTTCCTGCCAAGTAAATGACTGCAACTCTACAACATCTGCAGCTGTAGAGGAAACCCAGGATGGGTGGAAATCCTGTGTAGGCAAAGAAAGGAAAGCTGCCTCATTTCCCACTAAAGGCAGCTCAGGGGAAAAGCCTGGTGGAAGCCCATCACTTCTGGGAAACTTTCAAGGAATCCCCAATTTAAAATAGTTTCTGACCTACTAAATGCTTCTCCTAGTTAAAAGCTTTCACAGTGGTTCTCTGACCTAAGGGACATGCACTTGCCTTTTCTTTGTTCAGTTTGTTTCTTTGTCTTGAGGGAGTCCCCTAGCATACCTCAGGCCCAATCTGACTTGGAATTTATGGCAGGTCTCCAGCATCAAACTCTATTTCTCGAATTGGCTACTACCATTTCAAATACATGGCATATTGTCTCATTTGGTTTATAAAAAGTTCCTTGACTTTCTTTAGTCTTTTAGATTTTCAAATAATTTCTCCCCTGCTGCTCACGAATTCCCTTTTACTACTGTTACTTTGAGATCTTCATTGGTGAGCCATTGTAGTGCACACCTTTGGTTACAGAATTCCAGAGGCAGAGGTCAGCAGGCCTCTGAAATGTGAAGCCAGCCTGGGCTATACAATGAAACTTCCACGTAGAACATATCACTAATCTTGTTGAAAGCTTGCATGTTGGAGTTTAAGAAATGAGTGGTCCCAAGAGCTGGAAGCCAGTCTGGGCTACATTGTAACAGGCCCGCAAGGGCTACACAGCATGAACTTGTTTCAAACAAACAAACAAACAAACAAACAAAAGCAAGAAAGAGTCTTGGCCATACAGTGTATAGATGCTACAGTCAGGGTTATACAGAAAGGAGTAAAGCTGAACCCCCAGTCAGTTTTCTTCTTAATAAGGTGCCATACCATCACCCCCAAAGTACAAGAGACATAAGCCAAAGATGATTAAAACTTTATGAACACTCTATTACTACTTACAGGTATTTTGAACTAATCAATTGCTCACAAGCAGAATCATGAGTCACTTAAAGTGTCTAATCCCATGTCCTACGGTTTTACCTTCAATTGTGATAGAACTTAAGAGTTATATGTCATATCTTGAAAACCATGAGTGGGTACTTGAGAAGCAATGGTGCAGGGCTCATGTTCCTGATCAGTCCAGAACCAAAGGACTACAGATGGAACCAGCACAGACTGGAAGGCTGCCCAGGCAGCAATATGGAACTGACTCAGCAATCACTATGTATTCCATAGTCAGAACTTAACATTCAAAACGTTTGCCCTGGGTCAATTTTCTTAGTTGTTACGCCGATAACAAAACATTCCGTGAGCAACAGTGCTGTCGATTACAGGAACTTCTGTGGTCCTAGCCAACAAGGCCAAAGACTCACCATCCAGGCAGAAAGGGGAACTGTACAACCTCTAGCTTGTATTGTGGCCTTTTTGCTTTGAAACACTTCTCTTTCTAAGTGTCCATTAATTCTGGACTATTAACTGGTATACTGCCAACAGCTAATGCCAACAGGTATAGAACCATTTGAAAATAAAAACCAATTTTAGGCAATGACGTATAGTCAAGCCTCTCTCCACTTAAGGTATTTTATAAATACTCCCACATTTTTAAACAGAGCTCGAATTCTAACTACCTATCTGCTACCCACTCCCACTCAAGATTAAGGACTGCTTTGCTAAATATCTTCCAATCGCTCATTCTCAACAGCAAAACACTTTGATTCTCCTTACTTATTTACTTTAGTGATGCTAGGGCAAACCTTGCACTGACATATGCTCTGTCCCAGATCTACATCCCAGCCCCCATTTTTTCTTCTCCTGTCTCTGGATCCAGAGTCTCAATATGTAGCTTATGCTGGCTCCCCAATCTGGGCCCTCTTTCCTCACCTACTTGTTGTGAATACAGGTGTGCAGCACCACACCCAATTCCCCAAATACTTTTTGGGCTAAAATTTAAATTATGCCTATATTCACTAACACTGGACTATATTCCAAAGCTAGCAAGAAAGAAAACCAAGAAACTTACTATGCTAGCAAGTATCTCCTCTAGGCTCAAGACTTAGCCAGACTAACGCTAAATAAAGCTAATATGTATCCAAATGTATCTGATTAACTTAATTTCACTCCCTCACAGAGAGAATGGCAGGAAGTCCCAGAAAATCCCTTTTTTCCACATGAATCTCCAAGGAATCTTTTGTTTTTCTCTCTGAATAGGAGAAATCAGGCCATCAAAGTTTAGGCTCCATCAGGAGAGAGGGAGAGAGGGAGATAGAGGAAGAAAGAGAGAGAGAGAGAGAGAGAGAGAGAGAGAGAGAGAGAGAGAGAGAGAGAGAGAGAGAATGAGAATAAGGGAAGGGAGAAGGGAAGAAGGGAGAAGGGAGGAGGGAGGAGAGAGACGAGAGAAGAAGAGAGAAGATGGAAGAGAGAAGGGATAAGAGAGGAGAGAGGAGAAAGAAGAGAGGAGAGAGAAGACAGAAGAGAGAAGAGAAAGCATAGTATGCCTTGGTTGACTGGTGAAACAAAAACATCTATGAGTATTTTAACCTATATGTCTTTAACATTGCAGACCTATTGCTTAGGAAGTCTTTCCATCCAGAAAATAAGCATCAGAGAGTTAGTCAGCTGTCCTTTCAAAATAGGACAAGAGAAATATACTCTTCTGCATTTTGGCCAGAATAAACCTGATAATATGCAAAGCTTCTCTCTCTTTTAGGGGTGATGATCAGAATGGTCTCAAGCAACTCCAGAATTTCCACACCAAAGCAGAAGGCTTATGAACTCAAGGACCAAAAAGTCCAGCCAAGCAGCTATTGAAGCTAAATCTAAAGGCAGATTCATCAGTGCAGCCAAATCCCCACTGAATCTAATGGAAGAGAAAGCAGGAAAGAGCCTCAAACTCATGACAAAAGCAAAGTATGTTGAGCCCTTTGGTGTCCAGTGCACACGAATCTATGGGAGTCTAGATATGATAATCCTCTAGAACATTCTTTAGGAAAGCAGCAGGAAAGCAGCAGTATGCTCTAAGGTACCTGTGTGACCTCACTTACCTTTGCCAGCTTTTTGGGTTTCTCTACTGCTGGTCTGAGAACAATTGGAAACTCCTGGAATAGATGTCTCATATCTCATTTCCTTTGTCATTGTTAGTATACTAGTGGGAGTAGGTTTGATGGAAAAATACTCTCAAGAACATTAATAAAACAAGTGCTTCATATGGACCATCAGGACGAAGTACCAAGTTCAAGGACAGTTCTGCAAGAACTGCTCAAAGACAGCCAAGTGGAGCAAGAAGAAAGCCAAGCAGAAGTCATTCATTCCCAGCACCCTCAGCACCTTTCTCCAAGACAGGGTCACTTAGCTTTGGTAGGAGAAGGGATGACCTGAGATAGCTGCTCCATATTCCTTCAGAAAAGAAGCAGACAGCAATATTGGGGAAAGAATATGGGTTTCAGGGGGCAAAAAGCAGAGTGTAAAGTGAATAAGTAAAAAGATATTAATACAAAAATATTTAATTATTTAACAAAATGGGACAAAATGTATTGTTCTAGTAATTCTAGTGTGTATACAATAACAATCACTTTAACACACAGAGAGACTAGATGTTGTAAAGTAGGGTGCCTTTTTTATTGACATAAACTATGAACATAGCAAAGATAAATAAAAAAGAAAGACATGCATCCCAAAGATCCATTATTCTCCTCAAGTCTAAGTGTTTGTGCTCACCTTCACCAGGACTCTAGAGACCTCTGTTCATCCAGGTCTCAGGGCCCATCCAAAATACAGTACTGAACCAGCTGTGGCCAAGTGTTCCTGTGTTGTTGACTGAGCTCTGCCTCAGGTTCCAGAGACACTGGAGGGACAGCCTTGGCCTTCAGGTGGCAGCCATTCCAGGCCCTCTGCCAGCTAATGGAGTCTTCCACAGAGGCCTGTCATTTCAAAAATAGAAGCTTGGGTATTCCAAAGATTGGAATGCCACACTACAGTCATGATGAATTGGTTACATGAGAACATACAAGTTAACAAATGTCTTTATGACTGTTTTACTTATTTGAAAATGAGAAATTAGATCATCTGAGGAGTGGTTGCTAAGAGTAAAATCACTGATTAAAATGAGTGATAGGACTGTACAGAGTATGGGCTTAATTTTCTGGGTCCAGTGCAAATAGCTGGGAGAGTTCAAAACAAAACCAATAGAAACAACATGAATACTAACAAAAACAATTGTTTAAAAACCTTCTGAGTGCTGGGATTAGAGCCATGTAACAACTCTACCCTACTTTTTAATGTATTAATAATAAACAAACAAACAAACAGACATCCCTATTCTAGTTCTAGCAGTTGCATCAGAGAGAGCTGTGTGACACTGCATGCTGCTTCCTTTCCCCAGATAGCTCAGGTCTTCTGTCCTATACCAGGTCAGCTGGACCTAAGACAGTGTGGTTGACCTTGTTGGTGCCATGGCATGATTCTGCAACAATCCTTTTCTTGGTAAAATTGATCCTGTATAGAGTGAGCCCCTTGTTGTTGGATCCAGGACCCGTTAGGCCAGCAAACACACAAGCTACCCTCAGTGAAAGAGAAAAGGAAAAATGACATTGAAAAAAATATGTGCCCTAATTGGAAGAAAAAGCCCTCAACTTTGAAGCTATCACCTATCTCCCCTTGATTTTTGAGCTCTGCATATTGATATTGTGTGGCTCAAGAAGGTAGTGAATTTCAGATGGTTTCCCAAAGAAGACATACATGATTTTTCACTCTTTATCTGTGAGGTTAGCGGGCATTATAGCACAGATTCAGCAGACCCAGCATAAGAACACAGAAGCCAGAGATGATAATGCCAAGGGACAGCATCCTGAACTTATAGACACATTAAAATTGAGGTTTCATCTCAACTCAGGCCATTGCACTCCCTGTCCTACCTCCTGAGTCTTATGTTTGCTGTGAGTACAGTATCACGGTAAAACTAGCAACATCCTTATTGCTCAACTTCTCAATTCCGGAAGACAGATATTGGAGAAGTTATTGCAATGAGGCTACAATGTAGTAATGTAAAGTCCGGGATGACCTTTGCTCTCTGATGCCCACTTAAACTGTCTGGTTGTATTTGAGAACAGGACCATGTGCAAGATAATGTTTTGAAGATGGGACAGCAAGTTTACCATTTATATTTGCCCTGGAGTTGATCCCCTATGTTTCAAAGAAAAGGGAGTTTTCCTTGTAAAAGATAGGATTGTAAACAAGAGATTTTGTGAAACCCATGGATATATATATGTAAAAAATGCACACTATCAAGGAATGCACAGTTAGAAAATATTATCCAGGTTTTATACAATTAAACATATAGAAAAAAGATATTTGCCTCTGTGAGACAGGAAAACCCTGGGTAATTGGAGTGTATGTCACATTAATTGTCTCAGATGGCATATTTATTTTTGTGAAACATCTACTACATCCACAGTCCCCAGAGATTTGGGTATTAACAAAATCTCTTAAGCATGTCAGAGTCCTAACCAACGTTCTCCCTCAAAAGCACATGACATCTAATGAAGCAGTAGAATTCTCCAGCTTTGGAAGGAGAGGTTGCCAAAGGGGATCCCACGGGTCCATGAGAGGCTCCAGGAGAGGCACCCCAGAAAAGGACCAAGCTGGGCAGAACTAGTTAGCAGGTAGATCATGGCAGTTGCTAATGACATCATCAGTAATGCCTTCCTTGGAGAATCTCTTGTATCTAGGATAGAACTAGAATCCTCTGTGTTGTCACCTGCGTTGTGGTGACAGCAACTGCCTGTGGTTCATCCCTTCTGTTTGCTCTGGGTTCACCAGCAGGAATGTTTTCCAGGCTGCTCAGGCTATGTCTGAAAGGGAATGGCGATGAAGGAGAGACCAGACCAAAAAAGAAGGAAGAGGGAATCCTTTCTCATGAAAAAGGAAGAAGGAAATTGTTCTGGAGAAGGCACAGTGAGTCCTGGGCAAGGTTGGGGAAATTCCTGGTAGAGGTAGGCTTGAGCTGGGCCTTCCAGGAGTAGGTCTTACAAGCTGAAGCCTTGGACTTTGTCAATGTCAGACAAAGAGTCAAAAATTTCTGATCATTAGTTTAACAGAGCCAGGAATTGACAAACCTGCAGCTACTTTTCTGGGAGCTATTTAATTTCATTTTGAGTGTCAAAGAATGCCAGGAGTGGGCACTATGAGAATAACAGTGCATCCTTTCATGGAAGGGAGTTGAAGCACTTCATCTTCCAGATTACTGTAGGTAACTTGAGTCTCTGATGAAAAGAACAGAGAAGGATGCTCCCCTGGCCATGTCATGTGTTGAGGTCTCAGACACTTTGGATTTGAAGACACATGATTAATTAGGGCTTGATAGTGCTAAGCACTATGAACTCCAGGATTTCCCTGCATCACATCTGGTATGACCTACAATGTTCCCCATATCTTTATGTTTGAGGCAGCTTATAGATTTCAGGGCAAGGGGGCCTGTAACAGGGAGTGTGGCATATGTCTGACAATGGTGGTTAGGAAGAGGAACATAGCTTAGCAAACCAGCTAGAAGATAGCTTTGCTGCTCTTTTAGGGATTCACCCTGTCTTTACCTTTTCTCTCCCTCAGTCTTCTTCTTGGGACTCTGAATGGTCTCCCCTCCCCTGGGCCATCAAGTATGCAAACTCATTTGTGTTTATCTATCTGCAGGGTCTGCTAGAAATACTTCAACCCAAAATTCCAACATCACAAATCAGATATCAAATATAAATAAAGTAGAAGAACTGAAATTGCATATAAGGAAGATCAGCAATGAGAGGAAGGAAATGTGTGAAATCCTGAATGTTTACATGTATGAGGATTTAAACTACAGGTAGGAATTATGACCAGTACCCTATTGACTGTATTCTGCCATCTGTTACCCCAATTTCCTTCCATGAATGGAGTGTGTCATCTCTCATCATTCAATTAGGTAGCCCTGACAGGTGTTTAATTGTTGGATAAACAAGGTGCTGTGTGTTTATTATCATCTTCTTTTGTACTTGACCTTGGGGTGCTTGCAATCTGATTGTTGCTCTAAACAGCTGGAAGGACCTGCTCACACTTACTGTCTCTCAGTGTGTGAATGCAATGCCTGCAGGCTATCACGGCTTTACTCTGATATTGTTTATAATATTCTGAGAGATGGCACCTCACAGGATTTATTTGGCATTCTAATTGTGTCTGTGTGTGTGAATGTAGATGTGTGTGTGTTTTGTTCAGGACTGGGGCTCTGGGACCTTTGATGGGGCCTGAGGATTTGTGTGAAGCACAGTTTGCAGGTCCTGATAGTGTTGAGTCCATAGAGGTCCAAAGTGATCACCAGGGAAGTTTGCTCCTGGTGTTTCCTTGGTGTCACACAGGAATCTACTGGGGGAGGAGGTATGATAAAGCCTTTCTCCTCTAAATACTAGTTGTGTCCTCTGGGAATTCACATAACAACAGGAACCAAGGAATGAGAATCCCTGCCTTAAAAATAAGAGGAACGTCATTTCAGATATCTACTGGACCCTTGCCTGTGGCACAGTGTAGTGTAAAATTGTCATAGAAGTACTCTATTCCTACATGCTTGCCCGGGAAGCCCTTGAAGGTCAGCTAGCTCCATTTGGTCTCCTGGCTCTGCTGTCCTCTGCCCAGGATAGTAAGTTTAATTAGCACCTAGGGGACCCAGTTTGAATGAGCCAGGATGTGGCATGCACTTGGCTTGGGTAGTACATGATATAGCCTGTTTGCACATGATTATTGATTCCTTAATTCAGCATATTATTTGCTTCTTGGGCCATGCCACAGGATGAACACTGAATTCAACATCATTAAATCACAACATGAGAAGACAATGTTGGATATGAATAAAATGATCCAGTCCATAATTGGTTCCATGCAGTACTCCAAGGAACTGATAGAAGATAACTATTCCTACAGGTGAGTCAGTGACACAACTGAGACCCCCAGAACTAGGCAAGGAATGCTTCTATCCTTATAGGACTTTGAACAAAAGCAAGGGCTCTGGTTCTATGCTATCTGTTTTTTATCCAGGAACCCTGCCTTGAGGCAAGGATCTTGGATTTGTACCTCTTGGACTCAGTCGTCCTAAGTGTGAAGAGTGTCCAAGACCCTCCAATCTTTATTCTTCCAAATTCAAGATCCTGTACATTGAAAACTTTTCCACGTTGCTGGGAATATCCAGACACCCTGAACCTCTAGGTTTCTGACCACAGATTAAAATATATAGGATTCCCGACAAAAATGAAAAGAGTGTACACCTTTTGGGTCTTCTACAACTCTCAGAGGGGATAAGCCCTCTCCCTGCTGAAGGTTTTATGGTACCAGAGACCTATAATCAACCATGAGGAACTTTTCCTCTTCTGTGATGTATATGGTGCACTCTTGGTGTCAGGGTTTTTAGAATTTTGTTGAGTCCTGTGGAATATGGCTGGTGTCTTGATATGACCTGCCTCTGTTTGGTGCTTCTATGTAACTGTGGACTCTTCTGGGGCTGTCTGGGAATCAGGGCCCTTGCAGGGATCATGGGACTTGTAGGAGTGGCAAGCCAATGGAATCTGGCTGGGAATCACCAATTTTTCTTTGTGGATCAGCATTAAGGAGGACCACCTCCTACGTGAGTGCACTCAACTCAACGAAAAAGTAAGGATATTACTGAATGAGAACAGAAAGCTGCTGGTGGAGCAGGCTGGAACGCAAGTGTCCTGTGGGGAAGAAAAGAGGTTCTGTGAGGAGGCCAGCAAGAACATCTGTGCCTCAAGTGCAGAGGAACAGCAGGTAGGATGATGTGTATCAGAGGCAGATTGCCCTCATGTCTAACCATAAACATAGACAATCCAATGTCACAGTCCACCACCTTCTCCAGGCACTCACCTATGTCTCCTCCAAGTGTTTGTTTATGTGATCATCTACAGGGCTCTCTGTGGAGGTAGCCTGGTTGAAGAAACTGCATGTTTGGCATGCAAATGTTCCTGCTCTGCTAGAATCACTAAGGGGGATAGGTTGTTTACACATCACAACTCTACATGCCTTAAGTTTGAAGGGTGCTGTGTTGGAGCCCTTGTTGAGAATAGCAAGAGCTTTGAAGGAAGAAGTAAAGGCCTGTAGCTCATTTGCTTTACAGGGATCTTGTGAGATTCTAGGTAGGAAATAGTTTGCAGGGATGACACCTAGTGTAATTGACAAATAAGTGGATTTCATTGCTGTCTTTTGGCGGCTTTTCTATTCCCCCTTGTCCCCCTCTATCTCAAAATGGTCTCTTCAGGCTTCATATATCTTGGTTCACATTTACAGAGCCTGAGTAGCAGCTTGTCAGTCCTATTTTCTTTC
Organism: Mus musculus; assembly: GCF_000001635.26. Classification (NCBI taxonomy): domain Eukaryota; kingdom Metazoa; phylum Chordata; class Mammalia; order Rodentia; family Muridae; genus Mus; species Mus musculus. Next base: position 6,836,783 of record NC_000080.6, on the reverse strand, counting down.
AGTGTTGTTGGAGTGGTCTTTCCCGGCCTGAGAGTCTGGAGTTGGCTGGATGACCAGAGATGACAGAAAGGCTTCTCACAGGCTCAGGTTTGGTGTGAGATCTGAGGCTTCATGAAAAAATTTCTTAATATATGCCCCCAATTCTGACCAAGAAGAGTGTTCTCTAGTGCTTTTGGTTAGATGTTTTTTTTTCCACCGCCTGTGACAGGGATTCTCTGTGCAGCCCTGGCTGTCCTGGAACTCACTCTGTAGTTCAGGCTGGCCTCAAACTCATAAATCTGCCTGCCTCTGCCTCCCAAGTGCTGGGATTAAAGGAGTGTGCCACTATGAACTGGCAACTCTAGTGGCTTTTATTCCTATAAATAATCACAGAGTCGTTGGGTCTCCCTTGAAACAACTCCTCTGCATAGTCTGAATTATCTTGGTCCTGAACCATAACAGATACCTCATTGTTTTCTACTCAGTTTTGATTTTATTTGAATAAGTCTGTGTGTGCTTGAGTGTGTGTGTCTGTGTGTTTCTTTTTGTGTATGCATGGCTTTTCCGACCTGTGTCTCTCTCAGTATGTTGGGAGGCCAGTCAATATCATCTGAATTGTCCAGTCATTCTCTATATTACTTCTTTGAGCCTTGGTCTCTCAATAAACGTGACATTTACTGTTCTGTTCTGTACAGTAGTCTTTGCATCTTCTGTCCACTATCAGGTAGCACCCCTCTCTTATTTATTTTAACAAATTGATAAACAACACAGCTATTTTAAAAATAAGTGTTAGATTTCTTCACTTTCCCTGCATAGAGTTATCTCCCTGGGCAACTTGGTTTTGTCTTATTGGCTCCACCATGAACATGCACAGAATCCAAGGAACCAACATGGGGCTTGCTGTGGGCTTTTCTTAGTAATCTCTTTCTTGGGAATTTGGTATTGTGTTGTCCAGGTTATCTGTGCAGAGCTTGTAACTTCCTTGTAGGACCAGAAAGTATCTGCATGAAAAAAGTTTCTGAAGAGGAGTTAATTACAGATGAGGGCCGCAAAGACTGCCTGAGTCTAAGAACCTTACACACGTACACATCAGAGGTCCTAGTAGGTGCTCATGCAACAGGAAATGTGCTGGGCAACAGTAATATTTTCATTGATTTGTGTTTGTGTGTCTCTGTGTGTGTATTGTGTCCTGTTTATGTTTGTGTTTCTTTTCTATGGTGTGTGTGTTTGTCTGTGTGTGTTTTGACCACCTTTGCCTGAGCTTGTTTATACTAAGGTTGTGTGTTTGCTTAATATAAGGTAATTTTGTGTTTGTGATATGGGTGCTTTTATATTCAAATGTGTTTGTGTGTGTTCGTGTGTGTTTGATTGTGCATAAATGCAGCTGTGTGTGTCTCTAGAGGCCAAATTTAATGACAAATGCACTCTGAGGTTTTAGTTTGAACCTATGAAATATCAAATACAACAGTCCAATTATTCTGCATGCTCACCTAACTGCAAAGAAAAAAAGGACACAAATATTGTTGTAGGGTCAGATTTTTAATAACTCGAGACAAAACAATTGATTCTCATTGAAATTTTTAGGGGAAATGTAAGAGTTATGGTATATGGAGGTAAGGAGGACATTGCTGTATAAAATCCATGTGTTTATGTCCCTTTTCTGCTCTTGGTGAATTGTGAAGGACCACTGGAAGGTCAGGTGGCTCACTGTGTCTTTTAAGCATTCCAGGTTGTTTTCCTCATTGCCTGCCACCATTGCATTTCCTGCTACCTCTGCTCAGTAAAGCTTTGCCTTGTAGTTTGTCTTGGATTTTACTCATTGAGAGATTGAGTTGCTTGGAGCTGAACTTGCATCCAGGAGATTTCCCATAGCTGTAAAGCAAAACAGGCCTGTTACAGGAGCCCATTGAGGGTCTTGATAATCTAAAGTACTCACAATATCTTATCTGTGTAGCATTTAGCATGACTGTTCTTCAACATCATTTTCTCAGAGTTAAAATCAACCTTAGTGGGGGTTGGGAGAAATGAGGACCTTCAGACAGTTCTGGTAGTATAAAATTGCTTATGTCTGTTAGAGGCCATGTTCAGAAAGTGGAAAAGAAGTCCACTTTGACCCAGTGCTTCCAGAACAAGGAGGAGTTATCCACAGAGTTTAGGGCGTTCAGGGTTGTAGTGGTCCTCAGAGCAGCCCTGAAGGAGAAGCTATCCTGATGTCCATCTGCTGAAGGATGAAAAGGCCCTATGTGGTGCAGCCCTTCCATGAACTCAGTGTGTGATAATCCATGCAAGCTTTTGTCCTTCAAATTGTCAGCCTTATCCTACTCAAAATAGCTCTGACACAGTCACATTCTAGGGAGAAAAATATTCCTTTGCATCCTGGTTATAGACAGTTCCTATTACTCTGGGCTCATACCTTTGGACACCAAGTCAGTCAGGTGATGGAAAAGGGAGATCCTATTGGAAGAAACTGTTTACTTTGGGACAAGTCTGAAACAATGAGCAACAACAAGAGACTGGTCCATCACCAACATGTGACCCTAGGCTAGGAAACAAACCTATTCTACACAGCCTTGGGAACTTGCTGAGCCAGATTGGATAATAGGACAAGAACCCTGAATCCCAGACTGGTATATGAGTGGAAAGCATATCACTGATTGAGCTGCCTATATGCTATGCCCACTAAGTACCTTTCCCATTCAAGATTTGTTTTTATGCTTCCAAAGTGTCCTGGGAGATTTTTATATTAGTATTAACCGGGAAACTAAACAGGTCACTGCAGTACAATATGCTTGTATTGCATAAATACAAATATTATGTGCGTTTGAGGGTCTAACCTACAATAGTCACAGGGGTGTTTTTCTGTTTCTTCATGACCATCACTTTTAAGGTTCAGTGCAAGGCCTTTTGAATATTTTTATTTAGCAAAGTTTTGCAGATACTGCGACCTATGAAGTACCCATGGGTTTTGTGTTGTATGGTGTCTCTGGTTATTTGCAGATAGAGGGATTGACAAGAGGAACCCTGTGAGGTTCCTGCACTGGAACAATAATCATAGCCTTCACTTCAGTTCAGGGCACGATTGCACCCCATAAGGAATCCACATGGTTTCTAGGTTGCTTACATCTCTCTTGAACTCATATTCAGACATTGCTACAATGTTATTGCTAAGTAAAATATACCTGCACAACTGGGGAAATGTGGTGTTTTTTAGAACTCCAGTATAATGTGTAGCTGACAGTTCCGATTCTAGCAGTCTTTAAAAGGTGAGAAACATTTCCAAGCTCAGGTGTTCTATGACACTTGGAATGCACGGTATGATCTCAGCTGAAAGGTATGTTGGTTTCACCAGCTGAATAAAGCTCTTCTGGGAAGGACAGCTGAATTGACAAATGCTTACCAGGCCTTTTCTTTTCTAGCTTCCCTAAGTGTGAAACAGTCCAACAGAAACTGGAACATGGCACAGACCATGACATGATCTCCCTCAAAGAGAAGTGCTGGAGGAAGAGGACTGCGTGTGCACAGGAAATACACCACTGTTGCCTCTCATCCCTAATAACCATGGCTGTAATGGGCTGTATGCTCCTCCTTTATTTTGGTTTCTTGGGTATGAACAGGACTTAATTTCATCTAGTCTCTGGCCCAGGAAGAGTGCTCATTTAAAGGGACTCAGAGAAATGCTGAGACCCATCAAGAGCTGCTGGGTATCCAGGAAGATTCTGAGAGTTTAAATTTATCTTTTCCTGATGGGTCATCATCAATAATTACATGGAGATCAGTCAACAAAATTGTAAAAACTTGGATCCAAGTCTACAACATGTGTTCTGCTTTGACTTGGGAGGCCATATCCTTCAGACCCACACTCCAAAAGGAGAGTGTTGCTTAAATTTCTCCTGCAAAGTTTGTTACCTCCAGGAACTGCTTTTCTACTAAGTTGCCAAGGACAGCCACAGGCTGTAAGTCTGTGCTACAAAATGAGCAGACTAAGAATTTTGCTTTGCACCATTTTTGTGGTTTGATTTTGGTTTGAATTTTGATTAGTTTAGTTACTTGGTTTTTCTTGTTTTCATTTGAAGTTTTGTTATTTATTGGTTGTTTATTTGTTCTTGTAATTAATTTGATGTTTTGGTAAGGCTAAACAGAGTACATACTGACTGTCAGCTTTCAGTTACAATTGAGTACATTGTATTTATTCTTAGGACAAACACAATGATCTCCAACTCTTTACTCTTAAGATCCCTGTTATTTCAGTTGTGATCATGAAATCCCACAGATATCAGACCCAGATGGATCTCTGCATTCTTCATGGGACTTGGGCTCCATAGTTTCTTCACAGCCAAACTGAACTACAACGTCCATCATACATTCAGTGTGGAGAGTGTGTCCAACTCTCTGGATAGGAACTTAATGTTAAAAAACTTACCCATGCTGCATCCTTGTTGTCAAATATTTATCTACTGTGAAAATCCTGTGGATGATGGTGTTGAACGCATTAATGGCAAATACATCAGTATTTCTGTAATAGCTCTCATTAAATCAAAGCATAGTCTAAGGGAATAAAAAGTTCTCAGACAACACAGCAGTGTATGCTTCTGCTTTCTTTCAAATATACAATCACTGGTAATTGCAAGTAGAGATAATAAATTCCAAAATCTTTTTGGGGACAGGTTTCTCTGCGGGTCCTTCAAAGTTTATTTTATTACTTTATGATTCACCTGTGTCTGCCAAAAGACATCATTCAAAAACGATGAAGATTGTAATTAGGTATCATCCTATAAAGTCCTAACAAATGCCTTTATATTTGATATTTTCCTTACATACATTTCAAATGTTAAACTCTTTCCTTGTTTCCCCTCTGAAGATCCGCTTTTTCCTACCCCCCAACCCCTGCTTCCCAATCTACGCACTCCCTCTTCCTGGCCCTGGCATTCCCCTCTAATGTGGCATAGAACCTTCACAGGACCAAGGATCTCCTCCCAGTGATGACCAACCAGGCCTTCCTCTAAGACATATTTAGCTAGATCCATGAGTTTTACCATGTGTTTTCTTTGGTTGGTGGGTTAGTCCCAGGGATCTCTGGAGGTACTGGTTAGTTCATATTGTTGTTCCTTCTATGGGGCTGCAAACCCTTCAGCTCCATATGTCCTTTCTCTAGCTCCTTCACTGGGGACCCTGTGCTCTGACCAATAGATGGCTGTGAGCATCTACCTCTGTATTGGTCAGGCACTGGCAGAGCCTCTCAGTAGACAGTTATATCAGGCTTCTGTCAGCAATTTCTTGTTGGCCTCTGTAGTAGTGTCTGGTTTTTATGGTTGTTTATGCAATGGATCCCCAGGTGAAGCAGTCTCTGGATGGTCATTCTTTCAGTCTCTGCTTCACATTCTGTTCCTGTCACTCCTTCCATGGGTATTTTGTTCCCCATTCTAAGAAGGATCAAAGTATCCTCACTTTGGTCTTCATTTTTCTTGATTTTTATATGCTTTGCGATTCATATCTTGGGTATTCTGAGATTCTGGGCTAATATCCCCTCATCAGCAAGTACATATCATATGTGTTCTTTTGTGGTTGGATTACCTTACTCAGGATGATATCCTACACATCCATCCATTTGTGTAAGAACTTCATGAAATCATTCTTTTAATAGCTGAGTAGCTCTTCATTGTTTAAATGTATTATAATTTCTGTATCCATTCCTCTTTTGACTGACATCTTGGTTCTTTCCAGCTACTGGCTATCATAATTAAGGCTGCTATAAACATAATGGAGGAGGTGCAGATTCAAGGAATTTATATACTACATAGCCTATAAATCAATGTTGTTACTTGACTTGCAAGGGACACAGCAAGTCAGACTCATCTTTCATTTGGGGACAATAAAAATTGAGAGTAACTTTCAGGATTTGTCAAGGGTAAGACAAGCTCAAGTAGAGGACGAAAAGGGGAAGGTGGCTGTTATCAGTCTGCAATCAGAGGACCCCCTAGAAAGGTTGTTATTAGTTAAGTGCTATATGCCTCTACAAATCCTAGTGTAAGGGGTCACATTAACCCTGCAATTGAAAACATTACCAAACCAGGAATGTGCTATGCTGAGCACTCACAGAGACTTATGAGGAGCTGTCTTAGGCTCCTTTTACAGCAGGTAAAAATGACAAAGAGACCAAATATCCTAACTCCACAAGATGATAAAGCTGACAACTGTTGATTGCACTGAGTATCAAGGAGTTTAGTTTTTTGTGCATCTACAGGTTGTCATGCAGCATTTGCATCAGGGACAATACATAAGGAGGTGGTTGCTCAGTGGCATGACAAACAGCCAAGAAGAGCGATAACCTCTACCCCTCTGCTCTGGATGCTGAGACTAAAAAGTTTTAGTTTGTCACCATCTGTCCCAGGACTGCTGGCATCATTTCTTGCATACATTTACTCTAGCACTTGTCTAACTTAGGTACAAACCCACAGCCCACAGAGGAGGCTCCACTATTAGCCACTCACTCTATCAAGACCAGGATCTTAGAATCCCAGGATCCCAGAATCCCAGGATTTAGTCACACAAGAATCTTAGATTCTCACAGGCAACTTGTCTCCCAGGAACTGCGACACACCCAGAATCTCAGGGTCACAGGATCCCGGAATTTTACACCTGTATCCTTATAGCTTTAATGATCAAGGACAAGGATGCAGCTGGGACTGAGGGTGTGAAGAAGATGCAGGACATGTTCAACGCTGAGATCCTGTTGTCTAGACATTCTTAAGCTCTGCAGATGTGGGCTCACAGATGCATCTTTGCACTCAAATGACATATACTGATTTTAAAATTAGAATTACCTTTAATCTTGCTTTTTCCTTAGAGAAGTGAGGTAGGATTTCTTCCTTGGGGAAACAATTTTTCCATGCTTTCTTAAGCACTTCACTTTTACTTTGAAATCTTTTGAAATGACTTCCTGAAGATGCACAAACTGTGATTCCCTAGGCTCATGGTGAATCTCCTTCAAAGTCATGTCAGCAGACTGATCTAAGAGTAGGGACCAGATGTCAAAATTCTGTTTCGGTTTTTACTTTAAACATTTGCTGAATATGTGCTCGCGGATTTTTTTTTTTTGCAGAGGTCTTGTTTTCAAAATAACTCTGTCTTTACATATTACAATGTATGGATGAAGAAAAAGGGGCAACTACTTACTAATGCTCAGGTAAATATCTTCATATGTGTTCCTGTACTCACACAATCACTAGCAATTGTTAATCAGTCAAAATCATTTATTTTAGTAGAGTAGAATATAACCATGAACCAATATTTTAGTATTAACTACTGTGTTGATTACAATATACATGAATGATAGGACTGTACAGAGCATGGGCTTAATTTTCAGGGCCCAGGGCAAATAGCTGGAAGAGTTCAAACTAAAATTAATAGAAACAGCTGGAATACTAACAAATCCCAAAGATCCAATATTCTCCTCAAGTCTAAGTGTTTGTGCTCACCTTTACCAGAACTCTGGAGACCTCTGTTCATCTAGGTCTCAGGTCTCACCCAAAATACAGACCTGAACCAGCTGTGGCCAAGTTTTCCTGTGTTATTGGCTGACCTCTGCCTCAGGTTTCAGAGACCCTTTAGGGGCAGCCTTGGCCTTCAGGTGGCAGCCATTCCAGGTCCTCTGTCAGCTAATGGAGTCTTCCACAGATGCCTGTCATCTCAAAAATAGAAGCTGAGGTATTCCAAAAATTGTGATGCCACTCTACAGTCATGATGAGTTGGTTATGTGAGAACATACAAGTTAACTAATGTCTGTATGAGTGTTTTCCTTATTTGAAAGTGAGTAATGATATCATCTGAGGAGTGGTTGCTAAGAATAAAATCACTGATTAACATGAATGATAGGACTGTACAGAGCATGGGCTTAATTTTCTGCTTCCAGTGCAAAGAGCTGGGAGAGTTCAATATAAAACCAATAGAAACATCAGGAAAACTAACTACAACAACGTTTTAAAAACCTTCTGAGTGCTAGGATTACAAGCATGTACTAACTCTGCCTTATAATAAACAAACAAACAAACAAACATCCCTATTCCAGTTCTAGCAGTTGCCTCAGAGAGAGCTGTGTGACACTGCATGCTGCTTCCTTTCCCCAGATAGCTCAGGTCTTCAGTTCTCTACCAGGTCTGCTGGACCTAAGATACTGTAGTTGAACTTCTTGGTGCCATTCATTTGTATGATTCTGCAACAATCCTTTTCTTGGTAAAATTGAGCCTGTATAGAGTAAGTCCCTTGTTGGTGGACCCAGGACCCTTTAGGCAAGCAAACACAGGGGGGAATGTGGAGATAAGGTGTGGAGCAGAGAATGAAGCTAAAGCCATCCTGAGCCTTCTCCACTTGGAGATCCATCCCACACACAGACACCAAGGCCAGACTCTAGGGAAGATGCCAATAAGTGCTTTCTGACAGGAGCCTGCTACACTTGTCTCCTCAGAGGCTCCACCTGAGAGTGACAAATACCAAGGCACATTTTTGCAGCCCCTCTTTGGAATGAGCATAGAGTCCCCAGTGGAAGAGTTGGAGAAAGGACTGAATGAGCTATAGGGGGTTGCAACCATAGGAAGAACAACAATATCAACCAACCATATCCCCTAGAACTCCCAGGGACTAAACCACCAATCACACATGGAGTGGCCCATGGCTCTAGGCATATGTGTGCCAGATGACAGCCTTGTTGGACATCAATGGGAGGAAAGGCCCTTGGTCCTTTAAAAGCTCCATGCCCCAGTGTATAGGAATGCTAGGCTAGCAAGAGAGCACTGTGTGGTGGAGCACCCTCATAGAAGCAGTTCGAAGGGGCAGGAGGTAAGTGGGTTTTAGGCAGAAAACCGGAAAAATAGCTAGCATTTGAAATGTAAGATTAAAGTGTTTTAAAATAGAAAAAGAAATGATTTGAAGACCGAGAAATTAAACTAGACCGATGGACACTTGATCTCCTACAAAGTCAAAAATATACAATTCAAAAAGAAACATTGCAATAAATGATGCTGGTCTAACTGGGAGTAAGTATGCAGAAAAATGAAAGTAGATGCATATTTGTCACCTGGCACAATACTCAAGGCCAGGTGGATTAAAGATCTCAACATAATACCAGATTCACTGAATCTAACTGAAGACAAAGCAGGAAAGAGCCTCAAACTCATGGGAATGGGGATAAATGTCATAAACAGAAGTCCAATAGCTCAGACTCTAACATCAAAATTTATAAATGGGCCACAGAAAGTGAAAAACTTCTATAAGACAAAGGGCATAGCCAATAGGACAAATTGGCAAACTACACATTAGGAAAAAAACGTTCACCAACAATGTCAAGGTCTGCCTGATCCACAGTCAGGACTATGAAGCTCAACCCTATCTCAGAAAAGCAAAGCTAAACAAAAATAAAAATAAATGTTTGTCAAGAAAGCACTAGGTAGAAAAGTACTCTCATCTGTCTGAAATGCCCAAACGTGGTGGTGTGTGCTGTAGATTCAGCTACTCAGGAAACTGAGGCAGGAGGATGGTTTGAGGTCAGGGGTTAGGTGGGAAGAACATAACAGACCCTGTCTCCTTATAAAAATAACCCAAATAACCCAAAAAACACCCATATCTGTAAAACAAAAAGCCCCAGAGTGAGAAATAAGTGCATACGTATGTGTGTGTGTGTGTGTGTGTGTGTGTGTGTGAGAGAGAGAGAGAGAGAGAGAGAGAGTGAGAGAGAGAGAGAGAGAGACAGAGACAGACAGACAGACAGACAGACAGACAGACAGAGACAGATAGAGAGACAGAGACAGAGAGGTGGTGCTAGCCCAGGGGAGCTTAGAAATAGTGACCATCTTTATTTCAGCTTCTAGAATGGTAGTTTTACCCGCACGGCCATCACATTCTTTTGAGAACATTTTCCGTACCACACATCACCATTTTTAAAATCTTTTTTAAACAGGAGGATCTTATAATGCTTCAGTAAGCATGGAATTTCTGCAGCTTCGTAATTTTAATGTTTCGCATATCACGTGTTTATAATGCACTCAATGCCCCAGCTTTGTCAAGCACTATGTCAGTGGTTCTTTCTCAACCTGTGGGTCACAACCCCTGCATATCAGATATTTACATTAAGACTCATAACGGTAGCAAAATTACAGTTAGGAAGTAGCAATGGAAATAATTTTATGGTTCAGGCCAAGAGGAACTGTATTAAAGAGTCACAATTATGAAGGATGAGAACCACTGCTCTGGCCAATCATATCTGACTCTGTCTGTTCCCAGAGCAAGGCAGGTGCTTTGTAAATGTGTGCCTGTGTCATTCTGCCCACTTTCTCCATTTCTCTCCCGGGTTTAATTCTGTGTACTGTTCTTTTTGTTTGTTTGTTTGTTCTATGCACTCTGTGTCAGGCTTTGTTTTGGTAAAGTATGGACAGGCAACTGTGATCTAAGAAGACTATGTGGATCAGGCAATACGTTCAGTAAGGGCACACCATGTGATCTCCCGGACATTCTCACAGCAGTGCTGAGGGATGAAGTAGATGTTCTCTTCACATCCACCCTAACAACCCCAGAGGGTACCATGATGACACTCTCCTGTAAGGCCCACAGAAAAACTCAGATTTCAACTGAGTGACAGCTGCCACTCAGGGGATCCAAGTGAGACACTATTAGTTCTGGGTAACATAGGCACAAAGGTGCAAGTAGTTTTTATTCCTTTGGCTTTTTGAGGCAATGTCTCTCAAAGGCCTTGAACCCCTGATCCTTCCCACCCTTTCAAATGATTTCTAAAGACTGAATAATTATCAGGAATTTTGAATTACCTTTTCTTTAAACTGGGTTCTCTTGCAGACTTGGGCTATGTTGTGTTTTATTTTGTTTTTCGTTTTCGCTTCCACAGAGTTGAAATGTTTTGGGTTGAACAGTATGTTAGAATGCAAGGGAAGTCTGTCATTTCTTGGTGGCTTTAAAGATGGGAGGGAAATGATGAGACCCTTGTATAACAATGCTTGAAAACATATTTAGATGGTTTCACAATGAATACATTATTGTGAGAACAGTGTTGATACCATGAGCCCTTGAATAATTCTTTTGTTATTACAGTGTTTGTGGGTTTCCCCTTTCCCTTCTCTCCTCCATATACCTCCATATCTCCCTCCATCCATCCCTCCACCGCTCTCTCACTCCCTCTTTCCCTTCCTCCCTCTCTTCCTCCCTCTATCCCTCCATCCCTCCTTCCTTTCTTCCCTTTCTTACTTCTATGAGGTTATATAAAGGAGGAAGAGAGCAAGGAGAAAGAGTGGAGTTTGCAAAAAAGCGGTGATGTCACACCGTACATTTTCACTTGCATTTATAAACTAGTATGTACATTATTCATGATGGTCTCTAGTAATATTTTTTATATTTTATAATGTTCACAATTGTATTACAAACATTCTTAAAAAGGAGATACTAGTAGTATGAATGCCTATGAAGTTGACCGTGCTACCACATGCAAGTCATTAAAGAAACTACTATGTATTTATGAACACTCAACATCAAAACTTTAAAAATCTAAGTATATAGTAGCCTCCAAAAAACCTCCAGCTTGCAGATGGTGGTGGAGTAACCATTAATGCATCACCAAGGAGGCACGAAAAGGGGGATCTGTGTGAGTGTAAGCCTAGCTTGATGACAGAGAAACTGTTTCAAACCAACAAAGGAACACATAAACAAACCCTGAGGGTATGGGGGAGCTACAGACTGTATTAAAAACTTCTTTCTCTACCACAGTACTAGGGATTGAACTCAGGACCTTGTGAATATTAAGTTAGCACTGCAAACACCCACTACTGAGCTACATCCTGATAACATACAAAAAAAAACATTCATTGCTGTATACAATGTATCTTAGTTGTAGTCATTCCTTGGTTACTCCCTCTATCCTTACCACCACCACCTCCTGCCCCCAACCTGTCTCCCATACACTTAGATCAACACCCTTCCCTCAACAAGTCTCCTGTATCCTTCCCAACTTCATGTTGTTTTATAAAATCACCCACTAAGTCCCACTGGTGCTGCCTGTATTCATGCATGCCTGCTGGGTCATACAAAGGGGTGTGGGAAACCTGTCAATGGCTACCTTTCTCAAAGAAAAGTGGCTCTCTGTCCTTTAGCAGTTATCAGTTGCCATTAGCAACTCAGCAAGGGAAGGGGTTGGGGTATTGAGAATCCCTCCCCCTCCACAATGGAAAGTTTAACACTCTGGATCTTGTGAAGGGCTTGCACAGGTAAACACAGCTGCTGTGAATGTGTGTGTGTAACAGCCATGGTGTGTTCAGAGGCCAGCCTCTCACAGTATTCCTCTCCATTCATCAGGTTTTTACACTCACTCTTTCCATAGCTTCTTCAATACTGTTTCCTGAGCCTTGAAGTAGGTAGGGATCCTGTACAAAACAAAAAACTGTATGATATTTATACAGAAGCCAGTGTTAAGCTATACTTAAGTTTCACATTTGTAATGAAATAAGTAACTGGGCCTCCACAAGTTCCATAGGAATCACAGACTAACTATTTGGTTTTCCTCTGCCTGAATTTCCTCTTCCTCCTCCTGCTCCCCCTCTGCCCTCTTCTTTTTCTCCTCCTCCTTCCTCTTCTTCTTCTCCTCCTCCACTTTCTTCTTTTTCTCCCTGTCCCCCTTCCCTCCTCCTTCTCCTCTCCTCCCCCTCTCCTCCTCCTCCTTCTTCTTCTACCTCCTCCTTCCCCTCTTCCTCCTCTTCTTCATCTTTTCATTCTTTGTTGAGCCTCCAGGGCCCTTCTATCTTGCATCACCTCTGCCCTCTCAAGGCATGCAATATCCTGTAGCTCATACTTCCTTTAGTTCAGCTGCCTTCTCTTCACATGGTGGTCTATCTTGGGCTGTCTGCTCAGACCACATCTCACCCAATTTCCTTGCTACATTCCCAGTGGACAAGCCCCGTGATTCACTCTTGATCTTTGGACAATATTCTGAATGAAGCAGAAAGAAAGCAAGTGGTAGTCTTTTGTGAGTATCTGAGTCTTCATTCTTCTTCCGTTCCTTTCTTATTGCCTTAAGAGGAACATAATTCTTCATCAGCTATCATAGCCTCAGAGCAAGCCTTGTCACTTGGAGCTGTATCTTCAGGTTTCACCTTTTCCTTTGTAGGCATGAAGGTCCTCTCCAAGAACTCAGCAAAGCTGGACTGGAACCCAGGCATTTCTTTCTGTTCTCCTGGAAGTCTGAAGGAAGACAGCTCCTGGGCCTTTTCTTCCTCAAGCCAACCAAGTCTCCTTTACCCAAGGTGACCCATGGCGTGCGGGGAGAAGGGTGTCTCTACCTGAGTGGGCTTTTTCCTGAATCCAAACCAGATACTTCCTTCTCCATACTATTGTCAGCTAGCTTCACTTTTCATTCTATTTTAAGCTTTAATTTTTTTTCTCTCCTTGCGGAGCAACAATTATGGTAATAAAACAAGATACCAACTCTTATCTCAGGTTAGTAATAAAGTTGTTGCTTACTATCTAGAAATGTACCTGCCTTTTCTTTTTTTCTTTCCTTTTCTCTTTTCTTTTCCTTTCTTTTTTCCTTTCCTTTCCTTTCCTTTCCTTTCCTTTCCTTTCCTTTCCTTTCCTTTCCTTTCCTTTCCTTTTTGTTTCTTTCCTTTCTGTAAAATGTGGCATTTTACAGGTTGGGATGTAGCACCGTTGGTGGAGTGTTTACTTAGCTAGTATATACAAAGCCCTTGTTTCAATCCCTAGCACTGTATAAGGTAGGTATGGTGACTCATGTCTGTAATCTCAAAACTCTACAGGTAGACATGTGGGAAGCAGAAATTCATCCTCAGCGTTCAGTGAGGTTCAAGTTGGCCTGAACAAGAGAAACAAGGGGGGGGGGAGCTGATGTCTTTTCTCTCTCTCTCTCTCTCTCTCTCTCTCTCTCTCTCTCTCTCTCTTTCTCTCCTTCTCCCTCCATCTCTCCCTCTCCCTCTCCCTCTCCCTCTCCCTCTCTCTCTCTTTCTCTCTCTCTCTCTCTCTCTCTCTCTCTCTCTCTCTCTCTCTCTCTCTTTCTCTCTTTTTGTCCAAATTCTTCTGGTAGAGAGAAGGAAAGAGATGAACATGTATTGAGTTCCCTGGTATCTACCAAATTTGTATATTACTTGTTGATTAATATTATAACAAACATTAAATTGTATTCAGAACCATATTTTGATTACTGTCTTTGTGTGCTTTGGATCTCATGACAGTGATAGTTACCTGAGGTGCTTAACTACCATTTCTGTGACAGTAAACTATTCAAGTTTACCCTCTCCCTCTACAGCCCAAGGCTGTGTAGTTTGTATGGTACATTTGTTGTTGGCTTGTTGTTATTGATGTTGTTTGTGTTGCTGAGTCTAGAGTCTGGGGCCTTGTACATGTTGGGCAGGCAAATGCTCCACTACTGTGCCTCCAGCCACTTTGCTGGAGGTTTTTGTAGCTGTAGAGTGTACTGAAGAAGTTTTTCATATTTTATATTTGAAAAAGATACCACGGCATGATACACAGCCACAACCAATGCACCAAGATAAATAACCAACCCAACAGGGTGACATTATGATGCAGTAGTTGTAAGACTCAATTTAAAAGATATATCACCTCATTCTTGGGTTTGCCTATGTTCTCATCTGTGAGATTAAAAATCTTTTGAAACATTGAATGAAGCCTCTCATCTATCATCTACTGCCATTAAATATCACATTGTCACAGCTGAAGAAATGGACCAGCCGACATCCGGAGTAGTCCTCCAGTCATTCTAGAAAGAGTTCCTGACTAAGGACAAATTGTTTCTACTGGTTTCTTTCCTGGGGTTTGATTTTGCATTGTGTGTTCACTTTTAAAGCTGCTTGCTGATCTCTTCCTGGACCAGAGATGGAGGAAGCACTCCACTCTATTTATTTTTTCACCACAGGATTAATTCAGGTCAATCTTAGCTCTCACGTTTGTTCTTGTAGTGGTTTTGAAGGTTTCAAAGGAAATATTGCTGCGTGGAGAGCTATGAAGCTGCTGATGTTTGCAAGTGAGTTAGAGTGACTTCTACAAGCAGATCAGATTGGGGCCGAGGTCTTCTGGCTGTTACGGGAACACCACTTTGTCCACTGTTTCAAAGAATGTTCTGTTGAGAGCATTTGCTAAGGGGGTTCTGATGATGGCAACTTGCTGATGTCAGGGAACTCCAGGGACATGAACTCACTGAATCACTGCTTTCATTGGAAAAGTAACTTTTGGCCATAACAATTCTCTGCTGGCTAACTTAATGTCAACTTGGCACCAGCTGAAGTTATCTGAGAGGAGGGAACCTCAATGGAGAAAATGCCAACACAAAATCAGGCTGTTGGTACACCTATAGGACATTTTCTTAATTAGATTGATGGATGTGGGCCCAGCCCATTGTGGGTGGGGCTGTCACTTGCCTGGTGGTCCTAGGTTCTATAAGAAATTAGGTTGAGCAAGCCATAAGGAGCAAGCCAGTAAGCAGCATTCCTCAGTGGCCTCTGCATCAGCTCCTGTCTCCAGATGTCTATACTGTTTGAGTTCCTGTCCAGATTCCTTCCATGATGAGCTGTGATGTGGAAGTATAAGTCAAATAAACTTTCCTTCCAAAGTTACTTAGGTTATGATATTGCAGCAATAGAAGCTCTATATAACAAATTTCAATTAAAAAATTCATTTAACATATCCAACTATTAAATCTATTAGGATGTATGTTGGCACATGATAGCAAGTAGGACTCTAAATGTTAATTTCTATGATAAGGGTTTGTTATCCCTTATCACCAAGGAAGTGCAAATCAACCACAGTGACATTCTGCCTCATACCCCATACCTGTGAGCACAGATATCAAAAACAGAGCAGAGAGATCAGGCCCTGCTGACAGCATACAGTAAAGGCATCATTCTGTGTCTCTGCCTTCCCCCTGGGGGTTAGGAATGCCACCAATGTGCCACTTGGGGAAGGCAAAACTCAGGGATATTAGGCTGTGTTTCTTCCTAGCCCCTGGGGTGCTGAGCCACATTGCTCAGGGAAGGCTGAAACACAGTCACAGATAGGGAGCACAGCCTGTGTTTCTCTGGCTGAAAACAGCAGGGTTGGGGGGAGGGGGAGTCTTGTGCACCCAAAAGCTCCTGGGAACCATGATGAGTTGAAAATGTTGGTCCCAATCCTCCTGTGTATGCAGACACCACTGGGAACCTCAAGTAGTTGGGAACAGGAGCCAGTAGCCCTAGTTGAACCCAGTGTGGGGAATTAAGCTTAGCTCAAGGTGAGTGCCAGGACTATGGAGGGGCTTGAAGAGGGGTCCTCTACAGGAGACTTAACCACAGCTCTGTGTGTCTAAGCCTTACCCCCTGCCATCCCCATCCCACCACAGCCCACTGTCCCTCACGCCCTTCAGGTCCTTGATGAAGAAGACAATCCTTGCTTGTCTAAACTGTTTTATCCAGGGCAGATGAAAATGCACATGTCTTACTCTGGGTGAACCAGAGATTGAATATCTTTCACAGAATTGGAGGGAAGCTCATTGGCTAATCACTTAGAGCCTAGTTAGATACCTCATCACAATAGAAAACTCTATGCAATATCACTGGTTGTCATGGTCCTCTGGTGACACAGTCAACTGCCTCACAAAGGATAGCTATGTGCACTCCAGGCAAGAATGTAAATTGGTGGAGCCACAGGCAAAACAACATGGAAGTTCCTCAAAAGAAATATAAAAATGAGGTAGCTTCCTCATGAGGTGTTTGAGATAATTGTCTCATATTGGCCTGTAGGCAAGTCTGTGGGGAATTTTCTTGATTAAGGATTGATGTGGTAGGGATAAGCCCACTGCAAGAAGTGGGTTGCCTTGGCAGGTGGTCCTGTGGTGTAAGAAAGCAGGCTGAAGAAGCCATGAGGAACAAGCTTGTAAGCAGGGCTCCACCATGGCGTCCTGCACTGACTTCAGTTCATGATGGTCTATAACTGTAAGCTGGGAGAAATTCTTTACTGCCTGTGGTAGTCACTGTTGTATTGCTGTGATGAAATACTATAAACAAGGTAACATACAATGAAACTTTTATCTGAGGGCTTGCTTAGAGTTTCATAGAGTCCATGGTCATCATGTTTGGAAGTATGGCCCCCAGACAGGCAGGCCTAGTGCTAGAGCAACAGCTAAGAACTTACTAACATCCTGATCTGGAGGGAGAAAGAGATTGACACTGATTCTGACTTGGTCTTTTGAAATGGGCTGAGAAAGAAATTACGGAAACAACACTGTTCACAAGAGTAAAAGCCAATAGAAAATACCTTCGTGTTACTCTAACTAAGGAAGTAAAAGATCTGTATGATATGAACTTCAAGTCTCTGAAGAAAGATATTAAAGAAGATCTCAGAAGATGGAAAGGACATCTATGCTCATGGATTGGCAGGATAAATATAGTAAAAATGGCTATCTTGTCAAATGCAATCTACAGATTCAATGCAATCTTCATCAAAATTCCAACTCAATTCTTCAATGAATTAGAAAGGGCAATCTGCAAATTCATCTGGAATTACAAAAAACCTAGGATAGCAAAAACTGTTCTCCAGGATAAAAGAACCTCTGGTGGAAATACATACAAAAGTTGACCAGATTTGGTACAAGCTTGTAATTCCAGCCCCCAGAAGGTTTTTTAAAAAATTGTTGTTGGTAGCCTGACCTAAAGCTGTACTACAGAGCAATTGTGATCCAAAATTGCATGGTCTTGGTATAACGATAGACAAGTAGACCAATGGAATAGAATTGAATACACAGAAATGAACCCACACACCTATGGTCATTTGATCCTTGACAAGGGAGCTAAAACCATCCAGTGGAGAAAAGGCAGCATTTTCAAAAAATGGTGCTGGCACTACTGGCGGGTAACATGTAGAAGAATGGGAATTCATCCATTCCTATCTCCTTGTACTAAGGTCATATCTAAGTGGATCAAGGAATTCCACATAAAACCAGAGACCATGAAAATTATAGAGGAGAAAGTGGGGAAAAGCGTAGAACATATCGGCATAGGTGGAAAGTTCCTGAATAGAACAGGAATGGTTTGTGCTGTAATATTGAGAATTGACAAATGGGACCTCATGAAACTGCAAAGCTTCTGTAATGCAAAAGACACAGTCAATAAGACAAAAAGACCACCAACAGATTGGGAAAGGATCTTTACTTATCCTAAATCAGATAGGGGACTAATAACCAATATGTATAAAGAACACAAGAAGGTGGACTCCAGAAAATACAATAACCCCATAAAAAAGTGTGGCTCAGAGCTAAACCAAAAATTGTCACCTGAGGAATACTGAATGGCAGAGAAGCACTTGAAAAATGTTCAACATCCTTAATCATCAGGGAAATGCAAATCAAAACAACCCTGAGATTCCACTACACACCAGTCAGAATGGCTAAGATCAAAAATTCTGGTGACAGCAGATGCTGGCAAGGATGTGGAGAAAGGAGAACACTCCTCTATTGTTGGTGTGATTGCAAGCTTTTACAACCACTCTGGAAATCAGTCTGGCAGTTCCTCAGAAAATTGGACATAGTACTCCTGGAGGATCCCAGAATACCTCTCCTGGGCATATATCCAGAAGATGTTCCAACTGGTAAGAAGGACACATGCTCTACTATGTTCATAGCAGCCTTATTTATAATCGCCAGAAGCTCGAAAGAATCCAGATGCCCCTCAACAGAGGAATGGATACAGAAAATGTGGTACATTTACACAATGGAGTACTACTCAGCTATTAAAAAGAATGAATTTATGAAATTCCTAGGTAAACAGATGGAACTGGAGGACATCATACTGAGTGAGGTAACCCAATCACAAAAGAATTCACATGATATGTACCCACTAATAAGTGGATATTAGCCCAGAAATTTAGAAAACCCAAGGTATGAGATACAATATGCAAAACACAAGAAACTCAAGAATAACTAAGACCAAAGTGTGGACACTTTGCACCTTTTTATAATTGGGAACAAAACACCCATGGAAGGAGTTACAGAGACAAAATTTGGAGCTGAGAAGAAAGGATGTACCATCTAGAAACTGCCATAGAAGTGGTTGCTCACAGTCAGCTATTGGATGGATCACAGGGCCCCCAATGGAGGAGCTAGAGAAAGTACCCAAGGAGCTAAAGGGATCTGAAACCCTCTAGGTGGAACAACAATATGAACTAACCAGTACCCTCTCCCCCTTCACCCCTCCTCCGGAGATCATGTCTCAATCTGCATATGTATCAGAAGATACCCTAGTTGGCCATCAGTGGAAAGAGAGGCACCTTGTTCTTGCAAACTTTATATGCCTCAGTACAGGGGAACACGAGGGCCAAAAAGTGGGAGTGGGTGAGTAGGGGAGTGGTAGGGGGAGGATATGGAGGACTTTTGGGATAGCATTGGAAATGTAAATGAAGAAAATCACAAATAAAAAAAGGGAAAAAAAAGAGAACTTCAAGTCTCTGAAGAAAGAAATTGCAGAAGATCATAGAAGATGGAAAAGATCACCTGAGCTATCTGGGGAAAGGAAGCAGCATGCAGTGTCACACAGCTCTCTCTGAGGCAACTGCTAGAACTTGAATAGGGATGTTTTTGGTTTGTTTGTTTGTTTGTGTGTTTGTTTATTATAAAATCACACAAAAATTAGCCAGACTTGGTACATGCCTGTGATTCCAGCACTCAGAAGTTTTTTTTTTTTTTAAATTATTGTTGTTTGTATTTCTGTTGTTTCTATTGGTTTTGTTTTGAACTCTCCCAGCTATTTGCACTGGACCCAGAAAATTAAGCCCATGCTCTGTACAGTCCTATCATTCACGTTAATCAGTGATTTTATTCTTAGCAACCACTCCTCAGATGATCTCATTACTCACTTTCAAATAAGGAAAACAGTCATACAGACATTAGTTAACTTGCATGGTCTCATGTAACCAACTCATCATGACTGTTGAGTGGCATCACAATCTTTGGAATACCCTAGCTTCTATTTTTGAAATGACAGGCCTCTGTGGAAGATTCCATTAGCTGGCAGAGGACCTGGAATGGCTGGCGATTGAAGGCCAAGGCTGCCCCTCCAGTGTCTCTGAAGCTTGAGACAGAGATCAGCCAACAACACAGGAACACTTGGCCACAGCTAGTTCAGGACTCTATTTTGGATGAGCCCTCAGACCTGGATGAACACAGGTCTCCAGAGACCTGGTGAAGGTGAGCACAAACACTTAGACTCAACGAGAATGATGGATCTTTGGAATGCAAGTCTTTCTTTTTTATTTATCTTTGCTTTGTGTAGCCTCCCCTCCCTGAGCCTTAATGGTTCAACTGTTTACACCTGGGTGGAGCTTGCAGGCTCAATTGTTCTGCCATGCCCACTGCTGTAAGTGCTGCTTTGCTGTTCAGAGCCATACAAGTGGTCACCCTGCTACTGGACTCCAAGATTATTTGGCAGGAATCCAGCCTTTCCTTCCTTCATAACTGAGTACTGGAAAAGTAAAAATTGAACCTTTAGCAGAGACCTTTGTCTTGGTTCCTTCCTTATCTCTCGCAGCCCAGCCCCTCTTCTCTTCCAGGTTTCCAAAATGCCTTTCCAGGCTAGAACCCAGGCTGTGATCTGCTGGCGGGACACAACATTTGGGGAACTAACGAGGGACTGAGAAAAGGCAAAGGATTTTTGGAAGAGGCACTGCTGGTTTGGAGCTCCATAGAAGAAGAAAATAATTAAAGGATAAAGGAAATTCATACTGGAGAAGGTTGGTATAGGCTAAGCTGAAACATCGTTAAACCCGAGAGCTAATTCACTTAGGTTCAGCAGTGAAGCTTAACAGGAGCTGGGTACTGTAACAGGCGGTAGGCCGTGGCTCACAGAAGGTACATTTTTAGGCGTGAGAAAAGAAAGGGTTTATTAAAAGGGAATTAATAATTAGGCAGATTGCATCATGAGGGAGGAAATTGTCCCAAAAAGCAGAGAGAAATTTCAGGAGTGCCATGCTTTGTTATCTCTGGGCCTTTTAGCAGAAGTAGTACTGTGTCCCCTTTTGTGTCTTGTCTAATGTCAAAACCAATCTGTTCTCGTGTTCAATTCATGTATGTTCGTGTCCAGTCAGTATGAATGAATGTTCTATGTTTTATGTTGGATAATAAAGATGGTAAAAGAAACTTTATCTTCAAAGCCGAGAGCTGCCACCTGCTTCAGCCAGGAATCAGACACATGGCAGGAGGGCCCCTGCTGGAAAAACTGTTCGTTTTAGGAAAAAAGGGCAAGTGCACAGCTTCTTAGTTTTGGAGTAAAAAAGCTGATAAATGGTTCGTGATTAATGTGTTTGACAAATGGTAAAGTGCCTTTTATTCTATGATTGTAGCTACAAAACTTAATATTCTCTGATTGGTCTAAATGTAACTGCTTCATTTGGTTCCTTTTTATTGGTAATGTGCTCTGAGTGTTTTCACAATCAGCTCATAAGTTGTTGGTTAAGATTAATAATTGTTAATTGTTACAGATGGTTAGTGTTAAATTTGATAACTCAAGTTTAGAGTCCTTCTGACAGGTGGCATAAGGCAGGCCAAGAGGCTGGGTCTCTAAAGATATTTCTAGTTTAGATAATAATTAATGTGGTTCCTATCCTAAATAGTAAAATTTAAGATAAGATTTAAAGCAATGCCTCTTTATTAAAGCATTAAAGCTTGCTTTAATAGGTATTCATAGGTATCAATTGGCAGCTAAACTTTGTAATATGATAGTAATGCTCCTATATTGATTTTAAAGATGATAAATTGTTATAAACTTGGGTTTTGCTTTCCCGAGGTTGTAGGTATTATCCTAATCTTGCACAAGAAACTTAAAAATTATGGTTAAAACTGCCATTGTTCCATTGACTGCAGCTTGCAGTTTGATTACAAATTTAAGATTTTCTACTCACCCATATATTGTTAATTAAGATAATTACAAGAGTAATCATTTTATGAGAGCGCTCATACAGCTCACTTCATACAAAACTGTGACAGAGTTATCTAGTTATGTTTGTCTTTCTGCATATATCAGACCCTCAAACAATCAGTTTGGCTATAGTTGCTGCCTGGCAGGAAACTGCAGTATGGGCAATTTTTCCACAACACTAAAGTTGTGAAAAACGTTTTAACTGTAAGTCATCTTATGATAGAGTATCAAAAATTAGAGGCGTAGACTGTTATATTGTTTCTCTAGAATCTGTCCTTATTACAGGAGGGCCAGGATGCTCAGATTAAAAAATATTTTATATTTGAGTCAATGCAGGGCTCTGGGCAGCCCCAGAGCGGCTTGTGGCCTTCTTGTGTTTTGCAAACAGTGCCTGAGAAAGTTTTTCCCTGTGTTCAAGAAAATTTCTTTTTAACAGTGTTGCAGATCTATTCAGATGTTTAAAAATAATGCTTAAATTTAAAGAGTTTTGTTTCTAGTGAACTGGTAATCACTAGAAAATTCTGCCTCTAGGTATGGCTATTGTAACTTTACCTTATGTAAGAAAAATTTTTATTGTTTCTGCTTCTATACAAGAAGCCAAGAGTTTTAATCTTTCAGTGTATATTGTCTCCTAAGTGGAAAGTATTTTATTAACTAATGCTTCTCAAGGGAAGTTTACCTTAAATCCTTGCTCTCACCCAAGAGATTCAGAGACAATATCCTTTTATTACTTAGGGTTTTAGTTTACTACAAAAGGTTTTACAAAAAAATAAAGAAAGCTTTTATAATTGTTATTAATTATATTCATTGGTAATTAAATATTAGTTGTGCCCAAGACAATTCTTTGGCCAGAAAAAATATTATTGTAAAGTCATTTTTCTCATTTCCCAGCTGATCGTTGGCCCACGTGGGCCCAACTAGCTGCTGTGGGGCGGAGTCTTAAGACACACAGTTTCCCCTGTTTCAGCACAGATAATCTAGTTGTGGGCTGTAGATGTTGTTTTAAAATGCTGAACAATCAAACCTTAATTTGTATATTAATAGTCAATGCCATATCTCTGAGCTCACAATTGCTTAAAATTGTTCATCCCTCAGATACAATTAATTCTCAAATTTGTGATTGCTTATACATATTTCTAGTTAATAAATAAATAAATTATGCACATGTGACTCTTAATAACTTTTCAAGCTTTCTAGTTACAACCGCTCCTTAAGAAAAATGATTGAAAGTGCAATTAGTCATTGCCCCTTTACAGCCAAGTATTTAAAATGTCTTTTCAACAAGTTATTCATTCAAAAGGTTAGGTATTGTGAAATTTTAAAACTTTAACTTCTTAAAAGACAAAAAAGAGAGAAATTGTATCCCCGTACATACTATTTAGTGCATTCCCATGCACACTATTTAAATCATACCTTTTTTTTGAAATTTAAATGTCAAAGAATTTAATAAATGCTTTATAGTACCTTAAAAGGATCTACTTATTGGCTTATAGATTGATCCTAAAACAGCTACCTTATTAGGAAAGGGAAAGACAGGCTCTCTCCACAGAATGCTGCAGAAGCATATTAATTCGTGTGAAGAGCTGGCAGGTAAGTTGACTCAGTGTCCTGATTGTAATGACTAAAAAACTAAATTAAATTCATGTTTTAGATCCATCCTTGCTTGCCATTTTTCCAGTTTAGACTAGCATCTAGCCTTTTAACTTTATGGCAATAGTTCATCAGAGACTGTATATACTGACTTAGTAAAATTAGTCATTGAATAGAGTTATAATGATTTTTCTCTTTTCTTCAGTGTGACCAGTCATTCTAACTCAATCTTAGACTGGTCTAATATTCAGTCCAATGTTAGAGATTCCTATATTCTAAATTACCTAGCAAAGTTAATTCAGAGCACATCCCTCACTTCCCCTAGATCCCTAACCTCAGAAGGATTGCTGGCCTTACAGCTAGTGGAAAAAGCTATTGAAGAGCAATTTGTCACTTATATAGGTTACTCCTTGCCCCTGCATCTGTTAATTTTTAATACGACTCATGTGCCTATGGAACTGCTATGGCAAAAAATTTCCTTTAATGTGGATACACTCAAAGATTTCTCCTAAATGTAATATCCTGCCATATCACAAAGCAGTGGCACAGATGATGATCACTGGAAGAAGACAGACATTAACTTATTTCTGCAAAGAGCCAGATATCATTGTTCAGCCTTTTAAGGGAACTATAGACAGCCACTACCCCCAAGATAGGTTGATAAAATTTTGAAATGTACGTGATGTGATATTTCCTAAAATGACTTCCTTACAGCCTTTATATAATGCTCTATTGATTTTTACTGATGGCTCCTCTAAAGGGTGAGCTGGATATCTTATTAATAATCAACAAGTTATCATAGAGACTCCTGGCCTTTCGGCTCAGTTAGCCAAATTAACAGCAGTACTAAAGGTCTTTCAGTCTGTGCATGAGGCTTTTAATTTCTTTACTGACAGTTTATATGTTGCACAATCAGTACCCTTATTTGAGACCTGTGGTACATTTAACTTCAATATGCCGTCAAGATCCCTTCTCTCCATACAGGAGAGGCTTCTAAAAACGTAATTGATCATTGTCTGCAAGCCTTTAATGCTATGGGATTGCCTAAACTTATTAAGACAGATAACGGGCCATCCTATTGTAGTAAAAATTTTATTTCATTCTGTAAGGAATTCGGTATCAAACATAAAACTGGAATTCCTTATAACCCCATGGGACAAAGAATAGTTGAACGTGCTCATTGCACCTTAAAGAATTGGCTTTTTAAGACAGATCAGGGGCAGCTATATCCCCCAAGGTCACCAAAGGCTCATCTTGCCTTTACTTTATTTGTTCCATATTTTTTGCAAACTGATATTAAGGGTCAGCCTGCAGCGGATCGCCACTGGTATCCAGTGACTTCTAGTTCTTATGCATTGGTAAAAGGGAAGGACCCACTGACTAACGAATAGAAGGGTCCAGATCCGGTTCTAATCTGGGGAAGGGGCTCGGTTTGTGTTTTTTCACGAGATGAAGATGGAGCGCAGTGGCTGCCAGAGAGATTAATTCCTCAGATGAACACAGATTCTGAATCTTCTTACGAGTATCACCTTGAGGACTAAAATTCCTCTTTTGCTTAAAATTCAGCTGGAAACTGAAGCTCCTGGGAAAGCTGTTTTTCTGCTATTGTCTGAGCCAGCTCCCCAACAGGAGTCCAGAGACTAACCTTAGCATTACAATTTGCAACTGAATAAAGTACCTGAACTTCCCCAAAAGAAGCAGGAATCTGGCCCCTCACCCTTCCTTCATAACTGAGTGCAGAATAGTAAAAATTAAACCTTGAGCAGAGACCTTTGTCTTGGTTCCTTTCTTATCTCTCACAGCCCAGCCCCTCTTCTCTTCCAGGTTTCCAAAATGCCTTACCAGGCTAGAACCCAGGCTGTGATCTGCTGGCCGAATACAACAGCTTTGTACATAGTTTATATCAAAATCAACTTATTCTATAGTCCAGACCTTACTTAATCAGTCTGACAAAAATTTTGCACGCTCTGACAAACATCATTCCATCCATCTTCTACCTTCCACCTTGGACCATCATTCTCAGAGATGAGAAATTCTGAGGGAATCCTAATAGCCCAAAAGGTAGTCATCTTTGGCACTTGATCTTTAGGAAAGTAGGCAGAGTTCTGCCCCAGATCCTCTTTGCCTTCAACTTGTCTGGAAACCTTTGGTCTTACTTCTCCCTTCTCATCTTATTTGGACCTAGATTCCAATATTTCCACACAGAACAAAGGCTGAAGATTCTTAAAGATACCTTGTGGTTTATTGTTTCTGTTTTAAATAGTAGGTAGAAATTCCCATGACCTCCCAAGACAATATGATTTACAATTTGAAAGTCAGTGACCAAATGCCCTATTGTCTCCTCCCTAGAGAAATCATGATTAATAATAAACCACGGTGGTAGAATGTTGATTTTTTTTTGTTTGTTTGTCCGTTTATTTGTTTTGGGGGTGGTGGATTTTTTGTTTTGTTCTGTTTTTTTGAGACAAGGTCTGTCAGTGTAACCCTGGATGGCTGGGGAACTTACAACATAAAGCAGGATGGCTATAAACACAGAGAGATCCACCTGCCTCTGCCTCCCAAGTGGTGGGATTAAAGTCCTGCACCACCATATCAGGTAGTAATGTTTTAATTGCCTAAACTATATCTCATAAAGCAAAGAAAAACAGAAGTCCAAATTGCCTCACTGTAAAGCAACTTTCATGATAAATTATAAGCAAGGTACTCATCAGCTGACTGTGTTCTGTGTTTAGCACACTTTTGCAAAATTTAGAGAACAACTTATAGCCATTCAGAATTAACAATGAATATACGTGAATTTCAAATAAAATAAGAAACCCATTAATTACTCAGGAGATATTTTTGACACACAAAGCTTTCTGACCTTGGCTGAGATAATTCTTTTTTTGTTGTTGTTGTTGTTTTGTTTGTTTGTTTGTTTGGGTTTTTGTTTGATTTTTTGGTTTTTGTTTTTTTTTCTGAGACAGGGTTTCTCTATATAGCCCTGGCTGTCCTGGAGCTCACTCTGTAGACCAGGCTGGCCTCGAACTCAGAAATCTGCCTGCCTCTGCCTCTCAAGTGCTGGGATTAAAGGCATGTACCACCGCTGCTGGGCAGGCTGAGATAATTCAATGGCTGAAAGTAGGAGACAGTTCTCATCTGAGTGTACCACCTTATGACTGACCATTAACCATGCCAGCTTGAAAGTAGAGCAACAATCTCCAGCCATTGAGGCATAATGAAAGATTTCTGCACTCACAGGCCAACAAAAGGTGCACACAGACTTGTTCACATTTAGAGTTTATAGCAATGTCCTTTCAGACCATCGATACCTACAAAATGCATATGAAATGCTCTATAGCACCAAGTCTAAAGGGGACTCCACCTCACAGGGAACATACAGAAGGGTAAAGAGGCAAACCAAGAATGGAAACCTTACTGCTCCCCATTGCCTTTCACAAGCCAACATCTCTTTCAAGCCTGCAGAGCTTTTTCGCCTTTGAAAAATTAAGTTGGACACAAAATTATCTTGCTTATCACACAGCAACCTAAATGTAACTACCTGAAGTTCTACTCAGCTGACAGGAGAAGAGATACAAGAGAAAAACAGAGAATGAGTAAAGAGGAAAAAAATGTACCTAGACTAGGAAGACAAACAAAATGGACCAAAGACATCAAAAAGATAGAGGTGAGGAAGGCGCTAAGATACAGGAGATCACTGTCAATCTACATGCCCTTCAAAGCACAGTCTTTGCCCTGAGTTGGGGCAGTGCCAGCACACCTCTTCAACTCTGACTATCTTTCTGTCTGTCTGTCTGTCTGTCTCTCTCTGTTTCTCTGTCTGTGTCTCTGTCTCTGTCTCTCTCACTCACACACACACACACCTCCTATTCTTTACATTTAAAGTTATCATATCCACTACCCCCCTTCAAACAATGCTGAGATTAGTGTATTGCCCTAAAACCACCAATTTCCTTCCACTAAACTGATTAATTAAATGCTCACATACCATGTTATTTCAACCAAATGAAACTTTCTACACTTTGCCAACTTTGAAGTGCTGAAAGCAATTTGGCACAGCTCATCTGAATGGCCTACTGTCACTAAAAAGAAGGAAGTAAATATACAGAAGATCATTAGGGAACAGTCCTAGTAGCAGTTTTTAAACAGAATATATACACATTGTATGTGTGTATAAATATCTACAAATATAAAAATAGACAGTGATATTTTCTAAATGTCTATTTTTTGAGAGAGGGTCTCACTATGTCACCCAGGTTAGCCTTGATCTTTAGGCAATCCTCCTGCATCAGTTTCCCTGGTGCTGGGACTACAGGTATATACCATGATATTTGGTTATCTTAAAAAATGTATAAATGCATATATATATGCGTGTGTGTTTATATATGTATATATATATATATATATATATATATATATATATATTCTTACATGTATGTTGTACATAAATAATATATAACACTTGTAAGTGCATAGAGATTTTCTGGAAGCACCGCAAGAAAACATCACTTACGATTGCCTCTGAGAGGAAACCAGAGATCAGTGGAAGATGGGATTTCTCTCATGGCTAGAATTCTTTCCTGTAGCCTCTTGTATTGTTAGTATGTGTGGGTTTGAATATGCTTGGCCCAGGGAGTGGCACTATTAGGAGGTGTTGCCTTGTTAAAGAAGGCTTGGCCTTATTGGAAGAAGTGTGACAGTGTGGGGGTGGGCTTGTAGACTCTCCTCCTAGATGCCTGGATGCTAGTCTTCTCATGCTTGACTTTGGAACAAGATGTGGAATTCTCAAATATTCCTATACCATGCCTGCCTGGACACTGCCATGCTCCTGCCTTGATAATATTGGACTGAACCTCTGAACCTGTAAGCCAGCCCCAATTAAATGTTCTCCCTTTGTTGCCTTGGTCAAGGTGTCTCTTCATAGAAATGAAACCCTAACTAAGACAGTATGTCTGACTACATACATGTCTTATTGTTGTTTTGAGATAAGGCCTTACAAGATAGGCCAGGCTATAGTCAAATTTACCATCCTCTTGCCTCAGCCTTCTGAGCAGTATAATTAAAATACCCATTGCCAGCTTTTACAATGTTTTCAATAAGAGAATGCCTAGACACTTTTCAAATGTCTCAAGTAATGCAATGTCCATTTTAGTATGCAAATACTTTAGTGTATCATGAAATATTTACAAAAAGTATTTCAAACAAGGTTAATTACTTAAACTCTGGCCTTTTGTTAGTTTGGTTTTGAGACAGAGTTTGATGTAGCCCAGGCTGGCCTGGGACTCCCTTTGTAAATGAGGATAGCCTTGCAGCACTGATCCCCTGCCTCTATGTCCTGAGCATTAGAATTCCAGGTGAATGCCACTGCACCTTGTTTCTATGCAGTACTGGGAACTAAATCCAGAGCTTCATGCATGCTAGCAAAGCAGTCTACCAGTGAGCTGCCTCCCCACCCCAAACTGTTCTGCACTGTTCACTGCGTGCCAAACAGGGGAATGACCCCGGGGATCTTCAATGGGAACTAAAGTGAGTGGGCTTGTTCTAATGATAATATTCACATTGCAAGTATTTAATAACTATGCAGTCACTCATGAAAAGATATTTGTGTGTGTGTGTGTGTGTGTGTGTGTGTGTGTGTGTGTTTGTGCGTGCGTGCTCGCACATACATGTCACAAGAACATATTTGATGAGGTCAAGGTCAGCTGTCTTCCTCCTCCTCCTCCTCCTCCTCCTCCTCCTCCTCCTCCTCCTCCTCCTCCTCCTCCTCCTCCATCTCCTCCTCCTCCTCCTCCTCCTCCTCTTCTTCTTCTTCTTCTTCTTCTTCTTCTTCTTCTTCTTCTTCTTCTTCTTCTTCTTCTTCTTCTTCTTCTTCTTCTTCTTCTTCTTCTTCTTCTTCTTCTTTTTCTTCTTCTTCTTCTTTGTAGCCCTGGCTTTCCTGGAACTTACATTGTAGACCAGGCTGGCCTCAAACTCAGAAATCCACCTGCCTCTGCCTCCCAAGTGCTGGGATTAAAGGCAGGTATCACTATGACCTGCAGCTGTCTTCTTTAGTCACTTTGCTCTTTAAATTTTGGACAAGGTTGATCCTTAATCCTGAATCTCTGATTGGATTGGCCAACAACTCATGAGCATCCTCCTGTGAATGCCTATCCAGCACCTGTCTTTTATCAAATGTGGTAGAGGGGTCTGAATAAGAATGACTGCCCCCATCCCTGACCCCTCCCTAACCCAACTCCACACAAGCATGCCCCCAGTCTATGGAATGTAAACACTTGGTCCTCAGTCAGTGGCATTATTTGGGAAGGATTAGGAGTTTTTTTCTGGAGGAAGTACCTCACTGGGGTTGGGGGGGGGCAGTGTCTGGGAGTTTAAAGCTTCACACTGCTCTCAGTTGGCTCTCTCTGTTCCAGGCCTTCAGTGCATCATGCTGCAGCTTCCTGCTTCTACTGCTATGCCTGCCTCATGCAGCCATGCCTCCACACCAGGATGACCTCTTATGCTTCTGGAAGTAAAAGCCCCAAAACAATCTTCTATAAGCTCTCCTGGTCAAGGTATTTTTATCACAGCAACAAAAAGGCAACAAAGACACATGAGTATTGGGGATGTGCCTCAGTTCCTCCACTTACACAGCAAGCACCTTACAGACTGAGTCCTTGCTCCTCCCCTCAAATATTTTCAAGGTCTATGAACAACACAGTCACCTGTGGGCCATACACCTACCTACACTACTCGATCAGGAGCACATTTACACATCTATATGTAAGCATGTAGTATGTATAAGTGTGTGAATGCAGAACTAAATGCACTATTAGTAATCCTAACCAATCATACTTAGAGGGTCTTGATGTATCTTCAGGATGACTGAGAAAACACTGTTAGTGTGGCCTCAAAACCAACTAAGCCTTAGCCAAATCTGGGGCCTGCGCCTCTATTCAAGCCTCTCTCACCTTATACTCCTAGGGAGAAGATGAGGAAATATCTTCATTCTCCTAAGGGTGCTTCTCTTCTTACCTGGATAATTCCCAAAGACTAGGAACCCACTGTTACCTTTAGTAGCTCTACTTAAATTACCTCCTCCACAGACCTCACCTTCTCCCCTCAGGAGCAGTATGTGAGCTAAGAGCTACCATGATGGGCACCACAGCACGAGGTACAGCCTGGACTGCCACCTTGTGAGATGGGCACCACAGCACAAGGTACAGCCTGGACTGCAGGAGGTGGGCCGTGAGCCAGAGGCCCACCAGTCTTAGCAACTTAATACTCTGACTTCAGATTTGAGCACAAAGACATTTTTTATAAATACTGACATATGAGCAAGTATAAAATGCAGATTTCCTGATATTCTGATATGAATATCAGAAGCAGTATTCTAAAGTTTGATAATTAGCCATTATCGTGGCAAATGTTTGTCAGAAAGTCAAACAGAAAACCAAAAAAACCCAAAAAACCAAAAACAAAAAAACAAAAAAAACCTTTAATCCCAGCACTCGGGAGTAGAGGCAGGCAGATTTCTGAGTTTGAGGAGAGCCTGGTCTACAAAGTGAGTTCCTGGATAGCCAGGGCTATACAGAGAAACCCTGTCTCGAAAAACAACAACAACAAAAAACAAAAACATTTTCTTAGATTTATTGTAGTCTTCATAAACATGCTTTATCCAAAAATTAAACAATACAATCTTTCAAGTTCATTAAGCCCACAACTTAAGGGTGCCCTCAAATTTTTTGTTCAATCTTCCTTCCTCAGTTCAATTTATACCATCCCGAATTTTTTTTCAAATGGCATGAATCTTACTAGCCGATATTGATATTAATAGGCATGGAATTTTGACCATTGCATATAAGTATATGATGTGACATTTTTGAAACCTGACGTTTTTCTCTTTAACTCACTTTTTCAGGTTTGTTTGTTCGTTTTGTTTTGTTTTGTTTTGTTTTATTTTTTCCCGAAGCAGGGTTTCGCTGCATAGCCCTGGCTGTCCTGGAACTTACTTTGTAGACCGGTCTGGCCTTGAACTCAGAAATCTGCCTGCCTCTGCATCAGGAGTGCTGGTATTAAAGGCTTGTGCCACTACTGCCTGGCCAGGGTTTTGGGTTTTTTGGTTCGTTTTGTTTTGTTTTGTTTTGTTTTGTTGAATAAGTTTTCACAAGTTAAAAGTATGGTTAGCTTTAGTTTTCAAAAAAATCAAAATTCAGAAAAATTACACATGCTATGAATTTCAAATCTGTCACCATTAAACAGTAGTTCCAAGATGTCTGAGTAAACATGGCTGAAGCAACCTTTGACTCTGGTAACTGAAGTCATTGTCATGTATACATCTACTGAATTTTAGAAGCCAGCACACTCTCAAACAAACACTAATCCAAACTGTTTCCATGTAAGACTCCCATAAGCCTTAGGCAGCTAATTGTCATGAAATGACTGTAGATGAATTGCTTTTGCAAATCTGTTACTAGAGGGACCATCCACTAATTTAATCATTTCCCTCCTCAAAATCTTGCTTTAACTCCTCTACTAACAACAGCCTAGGTGTTGAAGACTTCTAAACTAAGAAGAATGTTAGAATATCTAAGTCCTTTAACATCCAGTAGCCTCTGCCTTCATTATTAAAGGAAAGCTCAACTTTGAGACTAATCAGCACAAAAATGCCACAAAAGCACTACCACACCCTGAAATACCCTAAAGAAATTAACTTGTGATGAACCACCATGGATGTCTGAGCCCTGCACTTTGAGGGAACCTGCAACACAGAAGCCTGGGCAGCCTGTGGGCACAGCACACCAGGGAAACTGACTGAGAGTCTCAAGCTGCTCAGCTTGCTGTGGGTGGGAAAGCACAGTGGCTGGCAGAATACAGCTTCCAGCAGGGCTTCCATAGCATGCAGCTCATTGGTGAACAACCAAATTCCCTTTAAGTTTCCTAGGTGGGTCTGAAGTTCTCTATCTTTGTTGGGTCCTTTTTGTGGTTTAGGTATCAGAGTAATTGTAGCTTCATAGAATGAGTTGGGTAGAGTACCTTCCCTTTCTATTTTGTGGAATAGTTTGTGAAGAACTGGAATTAGGTCTTCTTTGAAGGTCTGATAGAACTCTGCACTAAACCCGTCTGGTCCTGGGATTTTTTTTTTGGCTGGGAGACTATTAATGACTGCTTCTATTTCTTTAGGGGATATAGGACTGTTGAGATCATTAACCTGATCTTGATTTAGCTTTGGTACCTGGTATCTGTCTAGAAACTTGTCCATTTCATCCAGGTTTTCCAGTTTTGTTGAGTATAGCCTTTTGTAGAAAGATCTGATGGTGTTTTGGAGTTCTTCAGGATCTGTTGTTACGTCTCCCTTTTCATTTCTGATTTTGTTAATTAGGATGCTTTCCCTGTGCCCTCTAGTGAGTCTGGCTAAGGGTTTATCTATCTTGTTGATTTTCTCAAAGAACCAGCTCCTTGATTGGTTGATTCTTTGAACAGTTCTTCTTGTTTCCACTTGGTTGATTTCACCCCTGAGTTTGATTATTTCCTGCCTTCTACTCCTCTTGGGTGAATTTGCTTCCTTTTCTTCTAGACGTTTTAGGTGTGTTGTCAAGCTGCTAATGTGTGCTCTCTCTAGTTTCTTTTTGGAGGCACTCAGAGCTATGAGTTTTCCTCTTAGGAATGCTTTCATTGTGTCCCATAAGTTTGGGTATATTGTGGCTTTATTTTCATTAAACTCCAAAAAGTCCTTAATTTCTTTCTTTATTCCTTCCTTGACCAAGGTATCATTGAGAAGAGTGTTGTTCAGTTTCCACGTGAATGTTGGCTTTCTATTATTTATTTTGTTATTGAAGATCAGCCTTAGACCATGGTGATCTGATAGGATGCATGGGACAATTTCAATATTTTTGTATATGTTGAGGTTTGTTTTGTGACCAATTATGTGGTCAATTTTAGAGAAGGTACCATGAGGTGCTGAGAAGAAGGTATATCCTTTTGTTTTAGGATAAAATGTTCTGTAGTTATCTGTTAAGTCCATTTGTTTCATCACTTCTGTTAGTTTCACTGTGTCCCTGTTTAGTTTCTGTTTCCATGATCTGTCCATTGGTGAAAGTGGTGTGTTGAAGTCTCCCACTATTATTGTGTGAGGTGCAATGTGTGCTTTGAGCTTTACTAAAGTTTCTTTAATGAATGTGGCTGCCCTTGTATTTGGAGCATAGATATTCAGAATTGAGAGTTCCTCTTGGAGGATTTTACCTTTGATGAGTATGAAGTGCCCCTCCTTGTCTTTTTTGATGACTTTGGGTTGGAAGTCAATCTTATCAGATATTAGGATGGCTACTCCAGCTTGTTTCTTCATACCATTTGCTTTGAAAATTGTTTTCCAGCTTTTCATTCTGAGGTAGTGTCTATCTTTTTCTCTGAGATGAGTTTCCTGTAAGTAGCAAAATGTTGTGTCTTGTTTGTGTAGCCAGTTTGTTAGTCTATGTCTTTTTATTGGGGAGTTGAGACCATTGATATTAAGAGATATTAAGGAAAAGTAATTGTTGATTCCTGTTATTTTTGTTGTTAAAGTTGGCATTCTATTCTTGTGGCTGTCTTCTTTTAGTGTTGTTGAGGGATTATCTTCTTGTTTTTTTCTAGGGCGTGGTTCCCGTCCTTGTATTGGTTTTTTTCTGTTATTATCCTTTGAAGGGCTGGATTCATGGAGAGATAATGGGTGAATTTAGTTTTGTCGTGGAATACTTTGGTTTCTCCATCTATGATAATTGAGAGTTTGGCTGGGTATAGTAGCCTGGGCTGGATTTTGTGTTCTCTTAGTGTCTGTATAACATCTGTCCAGGCTCTTCTGGCTTTCATAGTCTCTGGTGAAGTAAAATATACCTGCACAACTGGGGAAATGTGGTGTTTTTTAGAACTCCAGTATTATGTGTAGCTGACAGTTGAGCTCTTCTGGGAGGGACAGCTGAATTGACATATACTTACCAGGCCTTTTTTCTTCCTTCCCTAAGTGTGAAAGAGTCCAACAGAAACCAGAACATGGCACAGACCATGACATGATCTCCCTCAAAGAGAAGTGCTGGAGGAGGAGCACTGTGTGTGCACAGGAAATACACCACTGTTGCCTCTCATCCCTAATAACCATGGCTGTTATGGGCTGTATGCTCCTCCATTATTTTGGTTTCTTTGGTATGAACAGGCCTTAATTTCATCTAGCCTCTGGCCCAGGAAGAGTGCACATTTAAAAGGACTCAGAGAAATGCTGAGACACATCAAGAGCTGCTGGGTATCCAGAAAGAATCTGAGTGCAAATTTATCTTTTTCTAATGGGTCATCATCAATAATTACATGGAAATCAGTCAACAAAATTGTAAAAACTTGGATCCAAGTCTACAACATGTGTTCTGCTTTGACTTGG
This sequence comes from Mus musculus, assembly GCF_000001635.26. Lineage (NCBI taxonomy): Eukaryota > Metazoa > Chordata > Mammalia > Rodentia > Muridae > Mus > Mus musculus. Next base: position 6,801,881 of record NC_000080.6, on the reverse strand, counting down.
GAGGCCATATCCTTCAGACCCACACTCCAAAAGGAGAGTGTTGCTTAAATTTCTCCTGCAAAGATTGTTACCTCCAGGAACTGCTTTTCTGCTAAGTTGCCAAGGACAGCCACAGGCTGTTAAGTCTGTGCTACAAAATGAGCAGACTAAGAATTTTGCTTTGCACAATTTTTGTATTTTGATTTTGATTTAAATTTTGATTAGTTTAGTTACTTGTTTTTTCTTGTTTTCATTTGAAGTTTTGTTATTTATTGGTTGTTTATTTGTTCTTGTAATTAATTTGATATTTTGGTAAGGCTAAACAGAGTACACACTGACTGTCAGCTTTCAGTTACAATTGAGTACATTGTATTTATTCTTAGGACTAACACAATGATCTCCAACTCTTTACTCTTAAGATCCTTGTTATTTCAGGTGTGATCATTAAATCCCACAGATATCAGACCCAGATGGATCTCTGCATTCTTCATGGGACTTGGGCTCCATAGTTTCTTCACAGCCAGACTGAACTACAAAGTCCATCATACATTCAGTGTGGAGAGTGTGTCCAACTGTCTGGATAGGAACTTAATGTTGGAAAACTTACCCATGCTGCATCCTTTTTTCAAATATTTATCTACTGTGAAAATCCTGTGGATGATGGTGTTGAACGCATTAATGGCAAATACATCAGTATTTCTGTAATAGCTCTCATTAAATCAAAGCATAGTCTAAGGGAATAAAAAGCTGTCAGAAAACACAGCAGTGTATGCTTCTGCTTTCCTTCAAATATACAATCACTGGTAACTGCAAGTAGAGATAATAATACCACAATCTTTTTGGGGACAGGTTTCTTTGTGGGTCCTTCAAAGTTCATTTTATTACTTTATGATTCACCTGTGTCTGCCAAAAGACATCATTCAAAAACGATGAAGATTGTAATTAGGTATCATCCTAAAAATTCCTAACAAATGCCTTTATATTTGATATTTTCTTTACATACATTTCAAATGTTAAACCCTTTCCTTGTTTCCCCTCTGAAGATCCCCTTTTTCCTACCCCCAACCCTGATCCCCAACCTACCCACTCCTTTTTCCTGGCCCTGGCATTCCTTTCTAATGTGGCATAGAACCATTGCAGGACCAAGGATCTCCTCCCAGTGATAACCAACCAGGCCTTCCTCACCTACATATTTAGCTAGAGCCATGAGTTTCACCATGTGTTTTCTTTGGCCTGTGGTTTAGTCCCAAGGATCTCTGGAGGTACTGGTTAGTTCATATTGTTGTTCCTTCTATGGGGCTGCAAACCCTTCAGCTCCATATGTCCTTTCTCTAGCTCCTTCACTGGGGACCCTGTGCTCTGACAATAGATGACTGTGAGCATCTACTTCTGTATTGGTCAGGCACTGGCAGAGCCTCTCAGTAGACAGCTATATCAGGCTTCAGTCAGCAATTTCTTGTTGGCCTCTGTAGTAGTGTCTGGTTTTTGTGGTTGTTTATGCAATGGATCGCCAGGTGAAGCAGTCTCTGGATGGTCATTCTTTCAATCTCTGCTTCACATTCTGTTCCTGTCACTCCTTCCATGGGTATTTTGTTCCCCATTCTAAGAAGGATCAAAGTATCCTCACTTTGGTCTTCATTTTTCTTGATTTTTATATGCTTTGCAATTTATATCTTGGGTATTCTGAGATTCTGGGCTAATATCTCCTTATCAGCAAGTACATATCATATGTGTTCTTTTGTAGTTGGATTACCTTACTCAGGATGATATCCATCCATTTGTGTAAGAACTTCATGAATTCATCCTTTTTAATAGCTGAGTAGCTCTTTATTGTTTAAATGTATTATAATTTCTGTATCCATTCCTCTGTTAACTGACATCTTGGTTCTTTCCAGCTACTGGCTATCATAATTAAGGCTGCTATGAACATAATGGAGGTAGTGCAGATTCAAGGCAATTTATATACTACATAGCCTATAAATCAATGTTGTTACTTGATGTGCAAGGGACACAGCAAGTCAGACACATCTTTCATTTGGGGACAATAAGACTTGAGAATAACTTTCAGAATTTGTCAAGGGTAAGACAAGCTCAAGTAGAGGACGAAAAGGGGAAGGTGGCTGTTATCAGTCTGCAATCAGAGGACCCCCTAGAAAGGTTGTTATTAGTTAAGTGCTATATGCCTCTACAAATCCTAGTATAAGGGGTCAGATTAACCCTGCAATTGAAAACATTACCAAACCAGGAATGTGCTATGCTGAGCACTCACAGAGAGTTCGAGGAGCTGCCTAAGGCTCCTTTTACAGCAAGTAAAAATAGACAAAGAGATCAAATATCCTAATACCACAAGATGATAAAACTGACAACTGTAGATTGCACTCAGTATCAGGGAGTTTAGTTTCTTGTGCATCTACAGATTGTCATGCAACATCTGCTTCAGGGACAATACATAAGGAGGTGGCTGCTCAATAGCATGACAAACAACCAGGAAGAGCCATAGCCTCTACCCCTCTGCTCTGGATGCCTAGACTTAAAAGTCTTAGTTTGTCACCACCTGTCCGAGGACTGCTGGCATCATTTCTTGCATATGTTTACCCTTGCACTTGTCTACCACCAATCAAAGAAAACACATGGTGGAACTCATGGCTCGAGCAGAGGATGGTCTCGTTGGTCATCAATGGGAGGAGAGGCCCTTGGTCCTGTGAAGGTTCTATGCCCCAGTACAGGTGAATGACAGGGCCAGGAAGATGGAATGGGTGGGTTGGGGAACAGGGAGTTGGGAAGAGAGGAAGGGATTATCAGAGAGGAAATTAGGGAAGGGGATAACATTTGAAATGTAAATAAAGAAAATATCGAATAAAAAAAGTTCTCTCTCCCTACTGTTGGGCATTTCTTCTAAGGTCTCTCCCTTTGAATCCTGGGAATCTCTCACCTCCAAGGTCTCTGGTGCATTCTGAGTGGTCCCCCCAACCTCCTGAAGTGGTTCCTGAGGTGGCCTGTTTATATTCTTGAATGACTGAGAAGCACCTAAAGAAATGCTCAAAATCCTTAGTGATCAGAGAAATGCAAATCAAAACAACCCTGAGAGTCCACCTTATACTAATCAGAATGGCTAACATCAAAACCTCAGGTGACAACACATGTTTAAGAGGATTTGGAGAAAGAGAAATGATCCTCTATTGATGGTGGGATTGCAAACTGGTTTAGTTAGCCAGTCTGGAATTCAATGTAGAGGTTCCTCAGAAAATTGGAAATAGATCTATCTGAAGACCCATCTGTACCACTCTTGATAATATACCCAAAAGCTTCACCTCCATAACACGGGTGCAATTGTTCCACTATGTTCACTCATAAAGGCCTTATTTGTGATAGTCAGAAGCTGGAAGCTACATAGAGGTCCCATGACAGAAGAATGGATACAGAAAATGTGGTTGATTTACACATGGAAATACTATTCAGCTATGAAGAATGAGCACATCTTGAGTTTTGCAGTCAAATGGATGGAACTAGAAAATACCATCGCAAGTGAAGTAATTCAGACCCAAAAGGACATGCATGGTATGTACTCACAAATAAGTGGATATTATATTAGCCACAAAAAAAAAAGAACAGACTACCAGAAATACATTCCAAGAACTCAAAAAGGTCAACAAACTGAAGTGCCCAAGTAAGGACGCCTTAGTCCCACCTGGGAGAGAGAAGAAAGCAATCACCAGTGGGAGAAGGAGGGAAGGACCTGGGAGGGAAAGTGACAGGGACAGTGGGGAGTTGGGGAGAGAAGGAAACCTGATCTGTTATTAGGTGAGGTAAAAGAACTGAAGTCCTAAGGTCCAGCAGAAAGAATGTGAACAGGCCTCTGGAGTTCTTAAAGGGAATGTAGAGAGCTGGGTTCCAAAGGACATAGAGTTGTATTGCATTTCCATTAGGTTTTCTGTCATCCCAAAGCAGTTTTGCCCTCTATCTGATGAAGTTTTCCTAATAGTAAGGACAGATAAGCACGGGGGTGGGAGAGAACACACTCTGCTTTTGGAGGTTCATGGTTCCATTTTGGTGTCAAGAGTTTTCAGAAGTGCCTTTCTGGAATTTGTCTGTGTTCTGGATTTGGCCTGCCTTTTAGTGATACTGGCAAGGCTTTTGTGGACTCTAGTCTGGGGCTGTCTGGCTACCTGGGACCTTTCAAGTATGGTGGTACTTGGAGGTGGGGGATGGTAGATGGAAGCTGGCTTGGCTCACCATTTCTTGATGGTGGCTATTCATTCTCCATAGCCATCTCTCAAAAGAGTTGACTCAACTCAAGGGAAAAGTGACCATGGTCAAACAAGAGAATAGAAAACTGTGGAAGGAGTAGGTTGTGCTGCAAGCATCCTGCAAGGAGGTGAAAAGGCTCTGTGAGGAGGCCCGAGAGAAGATCAGTGGCCACTGGACCAAGAATCAGGTAGGCTAAGATACCTTGGGCAGGCTGCTCACATAAGTCACAAACACACACACACACACACACACACACACACACACACACAGGAAACAGACAAACCTGTAACCATCTACTCAGTCATCCAGCCTCCCACTTACATCCCATCCAATCATTCATTTATGTCATCATTCACAAGAATATCTCTGGGGTTAGCCTTTTGGGAGAAACTAGGTGATTGACAATCAAATCCACCTGCTCTGCTAGAAGCTGCAATCCATTGAGAGAGACAGGCCAATCACATATCACACATATACTTGCCATTATGGTAGCATGGGTTCTAAGTTGGGAGACACTTAGGGAGCAGCAGGAAGTGTGAAGTTAGGGACCTGTGGCTCTTTTGCCTTTCAGTGGTCATGTGAGAATAACGGCTTGAAGCATCTTGCAATGAGGAGAGCCCTGTGTAAATGTCAAAAGAGTTTTACTTATTGTCATCTTTATCCATCTTGGTCTCTTCACCTTGACCAGATCTTGGTCACTTTGACTTACTCCTGAACAGTAGCCTGTCAGCTCTGTTTTCTGTGGGTGGCATTGTTAATTACAGTCTGGAGCTGACTGGATAAATATGGTTGTTTTGAAGACTTCTGCCAGGCTTGACACAGTGGGTGGCAATTTTAGACTTCAAGCGAAAAAATTCTCCAGACACCTAAGCCTATTCTGCTCAAGCAGTCCATGCTGCCCTAAGTATCATTAGTTCCCATAGGAAAGACAGCAGAATCAGGGATATTACTTGAAACACCTGGTGTTCTTAGTTTATATTTAATTATTCATCCAGTGTGTCTTCCTCATTGTTTTCTGCACACTTATGATTTCTATGGTGTGTACCTTGTATACATGTCTGTGCAGACATGTGCATACGTGGGTATGTTGGAAACTCAGAAAATATCATCTGATATCCTCCTCTTATGCCTCATTCTCTTGAGCCAAGTTCTCACTGAACCTGACATTTCCTGTTTTGGCTTAGCTATCTGAGCAGAGATCATTAAATCTCCTGTCTCTCACAGATGTAGCCTACAATCTCATTCAGTCTGATATAGTTGTCCCAAGGTTTAAGTACTCAGAAGGTAGAAAAAGGTGATGGTTTTCTATTCCTTTTGATATCATCATTATTATCGTTTTGGAATCTATGTGTCTTTTAATAATTAACAAAAAACAGTCAATGCTACTATTTAAAATTAAAATGCAGAGCTCTTTCCTCTCATTGCACAGGGAACCCTTCAGAGAATTTCTGCTTTATCTCATTCGCCTCACAACATGAAATCCCCAAGTATATCTCTTTCCTGAAATTTCTGTCGATTATATCATGTGTGTGGCTGTGGCTTAGGAGTGCTTCATTCAGAAAAGCAATGCAAGTGGTGTCACTAGCCTCCAACTGACTGATCTGGGTGCAGTTTTACATTAAGTGCACTGTAATCTGTGGGTGTGTTACTGGAAAATGACTATGGACCATTTTCTTTCTCTGGTGCTATGACCACTTTCTTTCTCTGGTTCCTTCTGTGGAGGAACTAGGTTAGGTTCAGTGAGCAGACTAAGATGGGTCAAGTTGGAATCACTGAGATTTTTTTTTTAGGTCCTCTTCCTTGGAGACTTGGTCTTGTATGGTCAAGCTCAGCTGTGCAGATATTGTCACTTAATTGTAGGTCAATTTATGTCAGTATGGAACATGTTCAGGGAAGTGGAAATGAGGTCTGGTCACGGCAACAGAGCCAGTCGGAGTCTAAGACCAAGTAGGACCCAGTACCTCCTTCTAAGGCAAGAAGAAGATTCTCCCTGACCCCTGGGTTCAGAAGGTGTGTGTGTGTGTGTGCATGTGTGTGTGTGTGTGTATGCGTGTGTGTATGTGTGTGTGTGTGCATGTGTGTGTGCGTGTGTGTGTGTGTGTGTATGTATGTGTGTGCGCGTGTGTATATGTGTGTGTGTGTGCGTGCGTCTGTATATGTGTGTGTGTGTGTAAAACACTCCATTAAAAACATAATTTTCTATTGAACAGGATGACAACAGACTGCAGGACCCATTGAAGCAGGAAGATCTCATCACTGAGAACCAATTTAAAAGTCTTCCAAAAAGCTGTCTGCAACACAACAGTTTCCATAAAGGAACAAGAAACCATTTTGCAGTCTTGAATATTTTTGTGTGAAATGTTTAAACATAATATGATGTATATAATTTTTTGATTTTTATACAAACTATCCTTTGAGCACAAGTAAAATCAATGGGATACACATTGGTTTGATGTCTTTAATGTTTCCAAGAAGCTGGAATTCTAGATTGGTTTTATTTCTTGATACTACAACTTACTGAATACTAGACTCCCCTCCCCCAAAAGACAGTGTTCTGTTGCTGTCCATGCCTCTGTCTCCACAACTGCTGCCCCATTCTGCCTGCTCTGACTGTTTTAGAAGGAAGACAGAAAGAAAAGACCTTAGGAGAAATCACATATCTCCTGAGTGTGATCTATCAGAGGGGATCCTCCTCTTCTCTAACAATGGATTAGGAGAATGGAATCTCTCTATGTCTTTTCCATGTATATTGTAAACTTAACAAAAGATGCTTTTATAATAGTGTTGTTGAAAATTGTAAAGGCTGGGCAGTGGTGGTGCATGCCTTTAATCCCAGCACTTGGGAGGAAGGGGCAGGCAGATTTCTGAGTTCGAGGCCAGCCTGGTCTACAGAGTGAGTTCCAGGACAGACAGGGCTACACAGAGAAACCCTGTCTCAAAAAAATAAATGTAAAGACTATGGGGTTGACAAAACATCAGTATTCAATAAAGGCAAGTATTAAGAAAAATGAAAATGTGTAAAACAATCTTTAGGAGAGAATCAGAGAGGGAAGAGGTCAGGGTCAGCTCAGAGGTTACCAGGAAGGGAATAACAGTTTTGAAAAAAGGGTTTGTTACCTAAGAACATTCCCAGTACAGCCCTGGGTAGTATTCCAGAAAATGAAATAAAGACTAAAATCCATGGGTTTTGTGACAGTTCTTCAGTTGATGTGAAATATCTACCAAGGAAAAGTCAGTGATTCCAGACTAGTTTTTGCACCTCAGCACACAATCAGCTCTTGGTGATCAGTAGAAAGTATAATAAAGGACACATCAAAAGTGCTGTCTTTTCCAACTTTTTCTCTCCTTCCCTTGTCCAGCATTTTAACATCTAGAGTTCCCTCTCTATCCTAACACTTCATCATCTCTCCATTCTGTAAAGAAGAACCACAAGAGAGTAGCACAAGAGAGGGAAATCCTGCCACTACCTCCCCCACACGAGTGTTTGGGGAGGACTCCAACCCTACAGGAAGACATGGAAGCCAACCACTAAACCTGATTGAGTCCTCCCAGAATAGACTTAGATCTTCACTGTTTTGTGTATTCTCTGATTCTTTTATTCCATAAAATGTTATGACTATACATCATATTGGTTAGTTTCTTTCAGACAGGGTCTTACTATGTAACACAGGTTGACACCAACTCAAGACCTATGTCTCTCAGCTTCCTAAGTGTGGAGACTGCAAGTCCACACCGGTTGAAATTTTCAATCACAGATATTCTTACTAAAATAAAAATACATAACAGGTGTTTTGTAAACTGAAATATAAAGATAATGTGCAATTCCTTTATCTTCATATTGAGAATTAAAAATTAAGCCAGGGCCAGGAAGCAGGACTGGGTGGGTTGGAGAACAGGGCAGGAGGAGGGTATAGGGCGCTTTGGGGCTAGCATTTAAAATGTAAATGCAGAAAATATCTAATAAAATGCATTAAAATTATTTCTCATACTATTTCAATGGAGTATTTTTATACAACACTTACCATAGATTAAGCTTTAACCAGCAAAGCCAAAGTCCCCTTCTGCAGCCTGAGTGTCACACATTGCTTGGATAACATTGGGCAACATGGCTTGGATTTTACAGTGAAAAAACAATGAACAAGAAAATACCAAAGAAACATACCCACAAGCTCAGACATATTTTCCAAGTATGCTGCATTTAATGTAAGCCAAAATGTAGCAACAAATTAGATGTTGTGACAATATGCCACTGCCATTTGTGGAAATAGTTAGAGCATTTGGCACTGACTATTAGAAGCTGACAAGAAAATAATCCAACAAAGTGGATAATGTATTCATCATGGTATTCATATTGCCATAGGTCAGAATCATCTTCCAAACACAAATTCTTCCCAAATATTGAATGATAGCACATGTACTGGAAGGGCAAAAATGCTTGTATTATTGAAGAGTAAGTTATTTTCTTTGGGAAATAACATGTTTCAATCAAATAAGGGCGTTCCTAAAATACACATCCTTTATTTTTTAGTATCAAATTAATATTTAATTGCAATAGTACAACAAATACTTAATGGTTTAAACAACTAAATAAAAGAAATATTTTGCTATTTAGATATACGTGTACAGATACTATATATGTGATTGTTTATATCAAATTATTTTCAATGTTTTCATAGCTGTACCCTTTATACGTCCAGATTCTAGATGTTTTGTTTCATATATATTAAAATACACATCCTTAACCTGGCAAAGCAAAACATTGAAAAATCAATGGGTCTACAGGAAATCAAAGCTCACTCACCAAAACCAGAGAACAACCAATTCTCAAAAACACAATACTATTTCTGAAAGCCCAAACACCAAAAGCTCCATCTACTTTAAAAAATAAGAGAAAAGCTCTACCTGTTTTTATTTGTCCATGATAATTTGGGAATGTCAGAAAGGAGAGAACAAATAAGTTTGGACAGGTGTATAAGGGGAATAAACTCCATATTGTGTCCCATGGCAACCAGTTCTCTAAAGCCCCTGCCTGAACCCCACAGGCCCAAGATAGCCTGACTCCCCTCTCATGGCGCAAAGCATTCTTCTATCTGGTGCAGTGGTTTTAAACCTTCCTAAGGCTATAACTGTTTAATATAGTTCTTCGTCTTTTACTGGCTTCCCAAACATAAAATTCTTTTCTTTTTTTTTTTCCATTTTTTATTAGGTATTTAGCTCATTTAAATTTCCAATGCTATACCAAAAGTCCTCCATACCCACCCACCCCCACTCCCCTACCCGCCCACTCCCCCTTTTTGGCCCTGGCGTTCCCCTGTACTGGGGCATATAAAGTTTGTGTGTCCAATGGGCCTCTCTTTCCAGTGATGGCCGACTAGGCCATCTTTTGATACATATGCAGCTAGAGTCAAGAGTTCCGGGGTACTGGTTAGTTCATAAAGTTGATCCACCTATAGGGTTGCAGATCCCTTTAGCTCCTTGGGTACTTTCTCTAGCTCCTCCTTTGGGAGCCCTGTGATCCATCCATTAGCTGACTGTGAGCATCCACTTCTGTGTTTGCTAGGCCCCGGCATAGTCTCACAAGAGACAGCTACATCTGGGTCCTTTTGATAAAATCTTGCTAGTGTATGCAATGGTGTCAGCGTTTGGATGCTGATTATGGGATGGATCCCTGGATATGGCAGTCTATGCATGGTCCATCCTTTCATCTCAGCTCCAAACTTTGTCTCTGTAACTCCTTCCAAGGGTGTTTTGTTCCCACTTCTAAGGAGGGGCATAGTGTCCACACTTCAGTCTTCATTTTTCTTGAGTTTCATGTGTTTATGCAATCCCCATCAAAATTCCAACTCAATTCTTCAACGAATTAGAAGGAGCAATTTGCAAATTCATCTGGAATAACAAAAAACCTAGGATAGCAAAAACTCTTCTCAAGAATAAAAGAACCTCTGGTGGAATCACCATGCCTGACCTAAAGCTTTACTACAGATCAATTGTGGTAAAAACTGCATGGTACTGGTATAGAGACAGACAAGTAGACCAATGGAATAGAATTGAAGACCCAGAAATGAACCCACACACCTATGGTCACTTGATCTTCGACAAGGGAGCTAAAACCATCCAGTGGAAGAAAGACAGCATTTTCAACAATTGGTGCTGGCACAACTGGTTGTTATCATGTAGAAGAATGCAAATCGATCCATACTTATCTCCTTGTACTAAGGTCAAATCTAAATGGATCAAAGAACTTCACATAAAAGCAGAGACACTGAAACTTATAGAGGAGAAAGTGGGGAAAAGCCTTGAAGATATGGGCACAGGGGAAAAATTCCTGAACAGAACAGCAATGGCTTGTGCTGTAAGATGGAGAATTGACAAATGGGACCTAATGAAACTCCAAAGTTTCTGCAAGGCAAAAGACACCGTCAATAAGACAAAAAGACCACCAACAGATTGGGAAAGGATCTTTACCTATCCTAAATCAGATAGGGGACTAATATCCAACATATATAAAGAACTCAAGAAGGTGGACTTCAGAAAATCAAATAACCCCATTAAAAATGGGGCTCAGAACTGAACAAAGAATTCTCACCTGAGGAATACCGAATGGCAGAGAAGCACCTGAAAAAATGTTCAACATCCTTAATCATCAGGGAAATGCAAATCAAAACAACCCTGAGATTCCACCTCACACCAGTCAGAATGGCTAAGATCAAAAATTCAGGTGACAGCAGATGCTGGTGAGGATGTGGAGAAAGAGGAACACTCCTACATTGTTGGTGGGATTGCAAGCTTGTACAACCACTCTGGAAATCCGTCTGGCGGTTCCTCAGAAAATTGGACGTAGTACTACCGGAGGATCCAGCAATATCTCTCCTGGGCATAAAATTCTTTTCATTGCTACTTGATAACTGTAATATTTGTACTGCTATACATCATAACACAAATATCTGATATGCAGGATTTTCTGAGATGCAACCTCTGTGAAATGGTCCTTTGATTGAAAAATGGAGTCACAACCCACAGGTTGAGAAAAACACATCTACAGGATCCTGAACCTGGCCTGACAATGCTGGGAGAGACTAAGAGTCTCTCTATTCTTAGGAAAACAGTCTAAGGGGCTCAAATCCAACAGTCATAAAGCTAGTTGCTTTGTAAGAGACAGAAAATCTGGAGCCAGAGCTACAGACTCTCCAGTGCTTGAATGAGCAAATGAAGAGATGAAAATTTCATGACCGTTGTGTTCTGAGCCAATGGGTAGTTACCATTAGGAGTCTGCCTCCTGGGTGAGTACAGAAATGGTCTTAATCAAATCCATGCTAACCATAATTAGTATATGTAAGTCAAAGCATTTATAAATAAAATACAGGTCAGTGGCTCATAATGAACAGCAACCAATGTTGACTTCTGTCCTCCACACACATGCATGGGTACCAACAAATATAATACACATGTAGATATATAGCAAATAAAAATAAAATCCGTAGGGCAAATACAGTGAAATGGTTTATGCATTGAACAACAACAACAACACAAAGAAACCAAACAGAGACAAGAAAGTGACAAAGTTACATCCCCCTTCTCCTTCTGCACGGTTACAGTCGCACATGGTCTACTTAATGTTTTGTTGTTAGGTGTAAAGCTGGTGCCTCAGGTTTATTTCCCACTAACTTGGTCTACCTCTCACTTATACCTCTCTATTTTGAAACTCATCTATTCTAGTGTAAACTTATAAGGAATAGGTCCTGAAAACCTGATGAAATCTTCTACAGAGAGAAATCAAAAGCCTATAGCATATTCCCTGTACAAGAACCCTAGAAAAAGGTAGGTAGGTTACTCTGTAGGGGCAGAGGGGCTGGTGGAGATCAAAAACAGGGACCATGCATGCTAGGCAAGCACTGTACCACTGAGCAACATTCCTAGCAGCATGATGAGGGGTTAGGGAACCAACTCCCCAGGTCAGCATGGGATAGGCATCATGTTTTGGTTATGGCCTACACTGGTGTAGGATAAAAATCAGGAAATGGACAAAAGCCAGCTTTTCTCATTGAACAACTAGATATGCTTCAGTTCTCACCCTGGGAATTTACCAAAATAACCTTCCCCATTACCACATTTTGGTCTCAGTATTGTTTGACAGACAGTAAGCTGCAGGAACCTGACAATCTGGGCCTCCCCTCCCTCACAGTTTGTAGGTCACCAGGACAGACACCAGGATCACATGCCTACTCTCCATGTTCATGCCCTGTTTGACCATTGTGTATTGGATCTCATTGATGATAATCATTCTGGAAATCTTAATGCCAAGAATTTTCTCCAGCTATGGAGAGGTAGGTGTAATAGGAGAATGTACCTCCCAGAAGCTAACCCAGTCCTACTTCTTGCCCTGTCTGGCAAGAACAAAGTAAGCCCTGCTCTGGTACTCAAAACAGATTGTTGTAGAATTGTTGGAGGATGAAAGAACAGCTACCAGGGTACGGAAACAGTACTACGTTTGGCTGAGGGTCCAAATGAAACAGTACCTCATAGCTGTTATTGTAAATGGTATGGGAGTCTTTTACAATATGGGTACCCATGACTGCCTACAGTTTGACACATTCCTTTGAAACTTGTACTTCTCTTTTTTATTTAGCTCATCTAAATGGATGATAGCTCTGTACCCTTCTTGGATACCTGGTACTACCACATGCCTTCAACAAAGAAGGCTAGTTCCAACCTGAGTGCCTCAGAAACCATAACCCTGCAAAATTTGAGTCTTAACCTCCTTCATGCTATTATCAGCCATGGTCAGTACAATGTCTGTGACCCAGAGAAGTACTGTTTGGGATCAGGAGAAAGATGGTTCAGATGATGGTACCCCCGATATAGCTTGAAGAAAGAGCAGAAAGAAGACAACTGGACAGGTTTGCAGTCTCGAGACTGAGTCAAAATATCACCTAGGTATTTTGCTTACAAAGGTGCCTGCCACCAAGACTAGCAAAATGAGTTTGAATTTTGGGACCAAAAAGGCAGAAAGATCCAATTCCCACAACTGTGTATTGACCTCTACTTGAATTATATGCACCAAAGACACTAAAGTATGTGAACTCCTTTGTGCATGTGTGCATGCGTGTGTGTGTGTGTGTGTGTGTGTGTGTGTGTGTGTGTGTGTGTGTGTGCAGAAAAGGAGGCAGAGTTAAAAATGGCAGCGATGGAGTGCATAAGAAGTGCATAAGATCCTCTTCCAGGAACTGTCCCACATAATACCAAATACATGCATCTCTTACTGATCTCTCAGGGATGACCACCACCATGGTTCTCTGTGAATAGACACATGGCAGGACTCACTCAATCTTGGATGTGCAGATGGAGTATGCACAAGAAATCAATATGGAGGTTCCTCAGAAATTTTCACATAGATCTAACTGAAGGCCATGGACCAACCTTAGTGGTGCATGGACTGCTACTTTCAGTTTTCACATGATGGCTTATTACTCAGATTTTCTTATTGGGCTATGACTTTGCTCTTGGTAAGTATTTGGTCTCGCTGATTCTCAATCAGTTCTCTGTTCTTACACATTTTTGAGGTACCTCTAGCCACTGAGGCTTATTTATATCTTCAAATCCCTCTAAATTGGGGGACTTCTAATACTTGAGGAATCTGAGTGAAAAAAGCAAAGTAAGTTGAGCCCTTTGGTGTCCAGTGCACACAAATCTATGGGAATCTAGATATGCTAATCCTCTAGAACATTCTTTAGGAAAGCAGCAGTATGCTCTCAGGTCCCTGTGTGACCTCACTTACCTTTGCCAGCTTTGTGGGCTTCTCTACTGTTGGTCTGAGAACAATTGGAAACTCCTGGAATAGATGTCTCATATCTCATTTCCTTTGTCATTTTTAGTATACTAGTGGGAGTATGTTTGATGGAAATATACCCTTAAGAATTTTAATAAAACAAGTGCTTCATATGGACCATCAGGATGAAGTACCAAGTTCAAGGGCAGTTCTGCAGGAACTGCTCAAAGCCAGCCAAGTGGAGCAAGAAGAAAGCCAAGCAGAAGTCATTCATTACCAGCACCCTCAGCACCTTTTTCCAGGACAGGGTCACTTAGCTTTGGTAGGAGAAGGGATGACCTGAGATAGCTGCCCCATGTTCCCTCAGAAAAGAAGCGGCCAGCAATATTGCGGAAAGATTACGGGTGTCAGGGGGCAGTAAGCAGAGTGCAAAGTGAATAAGTAAAAAGATATTAATGCAAAAATATCTAATTATTTAGAAAAATGGGACAAAATGTATTGTTCTACTAACTTTAGTGTGTATACACTGGCAATCACTTTAACATCCACAGAGAATAGATGTTGTTAAGTTGGGTGCCTTTTTTATTGACATAAACTATGTACATAGCAAAGATAAATAAAAAAAGAAAGACTTGCATCCCAAAGATCCAATATTCTCCTCAAGTCTAAGTGTTTGTGCTCACCATTACCAGAATTCTAGAGACCTCTGTTCATCCAGGTCTCAGGGCTTATCCAAAATACAACCCTGAGCCAGCTGTGGCAAGTGTTCCTGTGTTGTTGGCTGACCTCTGCCTCAGGCTTCAGAGACACTGGAAGGGCAGCCTTGGCCTTCAGGCAGCAGCCATTCCAGGTCCTCTGTCAGCTAATGGAGTCTTCCACAGAGGCCTGTCATCTCAAAAATAGAAGCTAGGGTATTCCAAAGATTGTGATGCCACTCTACAGTCACGATAAATTGGTTACGTGAGACCATACAAGTTACGGAGTTTTCTTTTCTTTTCTTTTCTTTTCTTTTATTTTCTTTTCTTTTCTTTTCCTTTTCCATCCTTTCCTTTACTATCCTTTCCCTTCCCTTCCCTTCCCTTCCCTTCCCTTCCCTTCCCTTCCCTTCCCTTCCCGTCCTTTCCTTTCCTTTCCTTTCCTTTCCTTTCCTTTCCTTTCCTTTCCTTTCCTTTCCTTTCCTTTCCTTTCCTTTCCTTTCCTTTCCCTTCCTTTCCTTTCCTTTAATTTCCTTTCCTTTCCTTTCCTTTCCTTTCCTTTCCTTTCCTTTCCTTTCCTTTCTTTTCCTTTCCTTTCCTTTTTGTTTCTTTTCTTTGCTGTAAAATGTGGCATTTTACAGGTTGGGATGTAGCACCGTTGGTGGAGTGTTTACCTAGCTAGTATATACAAAGCCCTTGTTTCAATCCCTAGCACTGTGTAAGGTAGGTATGGTGTATCGTGTCTGTAATCTCAGAACTCTACAGGTAGACATGTGGGAAGCAGAAATTCATCCTCAGCATACAGTGAGTTTCAAGTTGGCCTGACCCAGAGGAACACAAGAAAAAAAAGCTGATGTCTTCTCTCTCTCATTCTCTCTTTATTTATTTATTAATTTTTTGTCCTAATTTTTTTTGGTAGAGAGAAGGAAAGAGATGAACATGTATTGAGTTCCCTGGTATCTACCAAATTTGTATATTACTTTTCGGTTAATATTATAATCTTACACGTGTTCGCGCGACCGGCCAGGAAGAACACAACAAACCGGAATCTTCTGCGGCAAAGCTTTATTGCTTACATCTTCAGGAGCCAGAGAGCAAGAGAGCAAGAGAGCAAGAGCAAGAAAGCAAGAAAAAGAACAAGAACAAGAAAGCAAGAGAGCAAGAGAGAAAAAGAACAAGAACAAGAGCAAGAAAAAGAACAAGAGCAAGAGAAAGAACAAGAACAAGAAAGCAAGAGCAAGAGAGAGAAAAAAAGCAAGAACAAGAGAGAGAAAATGGCAAAACCCCGTCCCTTTTAAGGAGAATTATCCTCCGCCTAGGACGTGTCACTCCCTGATTGGCTGCAGCCCATCGGCCCAGTTGTCATCACGAGAAAGGCAGAACACATGGCGGGAAAACTGCCCCTGCACGTGTGCAGATTATGTTTACTACTTAGAACACAGCTGTCAGCGCCATCTTATAATGGCAAATGTGAGGGCGGCTCCCAACATTATAACAAGCATTAAATTGTATTCAGAACCATATTTTGATTACTATCTTTGTGCGCTTTGGATCTCATGACAGTGATAGTTACCTGAGGTGCTTAATTACCATTTATGTGACAGTAAATTATTTAAGTTCACTGTCTCCCTCTACAGCCCAACACTGTGTAGTTTGTATGGTTCACCGAGACAGGGTTTCTCTGTGCAGCACTGGCTGTCCTGGAACTCACTCTGTAGACCCGCCTGGCCTGGAGCTCAGAAATCTGCCTGCCTCTGCCTCCCAAGTGCTGGGATTAAAGTAGTTTGCCACTATTAACCGGCCTCTCTAGTGCTTTTTATTCCTCTAAAATAATCGCAGAGTCGTTGGGTCTCCATCAAAACATCACCTCTGCATAGTCTGAATTATCTTGGTCCTGAATCATAACAGATACCTCATTGTTTTCTGCTCAGTTATGATTTTATGTGAATAAGTCTGTGTATGCTTGTGTGTGTGTGTGTGTGTGTGTGTGTGTGTGTCTGTGACTGTATGTCTGTGTGTTTCTTTTCATTTATGCATGGTTTTTCCGACCTGTGTCTCTCTCGGTATGTTGGGAGGCCATTCAATGACATCTGAATTGTCCAGTCATTCTCTATATTACTTCTTTGAGCATTGGTCTCTCAATAAACGTGACATTTCCTGTTTTGTTCTGTCCAGTAATCTTTGCATCTTCTGTCCACTATCAGGTAGCTCCCCCTTTCTTATTTATTTCAACAAATTGATAAACAATATAGCTATTTTAAAAATAAGTGTTAGATTTCTTCACTTTTCCTGCATAGAGTTATCTCCCTGGGGCATTTGGGTTTGCAAATCCCCCAGGGAGATAACCGTGCATCCCTCTGCTAACATGGCTTTTGCTAACTATATAGTGGGCATGGCTTTGTTTCAGGATAGATTCCTCCTCATAGTAGGCACAGTGCTGCATTTCATAAATGTCACAGCACGTTATTTCACCAGCTTTCTTCTGACTGATATTGAGGAAGATTTAATATCACATGAACTGTAATAGGTTGAAAAGTTCCTGGGTAGTGACCAAAAGTCACTGTCTTCCTCTGATGCTACCAAGGAACCAGTGTAGTTATAGTGAAGGCTACTAAGAGAGTCAACATGGGGCTTGCTGTGGGCTTTCCTTAGGAATCTATTTCTTGGGAATTTGGTATTGTGTTGTCCAGGTTATCTGTTCAGAGCTTGTAGCTTCCTTGTAGGACCAAAAAGCATCTGCATAAAAATTTTTTTGAAGAGGAGTTAATTACAGATGAGGGCCTCAAAGACTGCCTGAGTCTAAGAACCTTATACACGTACACATCCGAGGTCCTAGTAGGTGCTCATGCAACAGGAAATGTGCAGGGCCACAGTAACTTTTTCATTGATTTGTGTTTGTGTGTCTCTCTGTGTGTATTGTGTGGTATGTATGTTTGTATGTCTAGTGTGTGATGTGTCTGTTAGTCTGTGTATGTTTGGACCACCTTTGGCTGAGCTTGTTTATACTAAAGTTGTGTGTTTGTGTAATACTTGGTAATTTTGTGTTTGTGATATGGGTACTTGTATATACAAATGTGTGTGTGTGTCTGTGATTGTGCATAAATGCAGCTGTGTGTGTCTCTAGTTGCCAAATTTGATGAGAAATGCTCTCTGAGGTTTTAGTTTGCACCTATGAATTATCAAATACAGCAGTCCAATTATTCAGCATGGTCACCTAACACCTAAGAAAAAAGGACAGAAAAATTGTTGTAGGGTCAGATTTTTAACTGACTAGAGATAAAACTATTAATTCTCATTGAAATCTTTAGAGCAAATATAAGGGATATGGTATATGGAGGTAAGGAGGACATTGCTGTATAAAGTCCTTGTGTTTATGTCCCTTTTCTGCTCTTGGTGAATTGTGAAGGACCACTGGAAGGTCAGGTGGCTCACTGTGTCTTCTAAGCATTCCAGGTTGTTTTCCTCATTGCCTGCCACCATTGCATTTCCTGCTACCTCTGCTCAGTAAAGCTTTGCCTTGTACTTTGTCTTGGATTTTACTCATTGAGAGATTGAGTTGCTTGGAGCTGAACTTGCATCCATCAGAATTCCCATAGCTGTGGAGCAAACCAGGCCCATTACAGGAGCCCACTGAGGGTCTTGATAATCTAAAGTACTCACACTATCTTATCTGTGTAGCATTTAGCATGACTGTTCTTCAACATCATTTTCTCAGAGTTAAAATCAGCCTCAGTGTGGGTTGGGAGAAATGAGGACCTTCAGACAGTTCTGGTAGTATAAAATTGGTTATGTCTGTTAGAAGCAATGTTCAGAAAGCAGAAGCTATCCTGATGTCCATCTGCTGAAGAATGAAAAGGTCCTGATGGTGCAGCCCTTCCATGAACTCAGTGTTAGATAATCCATGCAAGCATGTCCTTCAACTAGTCAGCCTTATCCTACTCAAAATAGTCCTGGCACAATCACATTCTGGGAAGAAAATAGTTCCTTTGGATCCTAGTTATAGACAGTTCCTATTACTCTGGGCTCATGCCTTTGGACAGCAAGTCAGTCAGGTGATGGAAAAGGGAGATCCTATTTGAAGAAACTGTTTACTTTAGGAAAAGTCTGAAACAGTGAGCATGAACAAGAGGCTGGTCCACCACCAACATGTTACCCTAGGCTGGGAAACAAACCTATTCTACACAGCCTTGGGAACTTGCTGAGCCAGATTGGATAATAGGACAAGAACCCTGATTCCCAGACCGGTTTATGAGTGGAAAGCATATCACTGACTGAGCTGCCTATATGCTATGCCCACTAAGTACCTTTCCCATTCAAGATTTGTTTTTTTATGCCTCCAAAGTGTCCTGGGAGATTTTTATATTTGTATTAACCGGGAAACTAAACAGGTCACTGCAATACAATATGCTTGTATTGCATAAACACTAGTATTATGTGTGTTTGAGGGTGTAACCTACAATAGTCATAGATGTACAGGGGTGTTGTTCTGTTTTTTATGACCATCACTTTTAAGGTTCATTGCTCGGCCTTGGGAATATTTTTATTTAGCAAACTCTTGCAGATTCTAGGACCTATGAAGTACCCATGGGGTTTTGTGTTGTATGGTGTCTCTGGTTATTTGCAGATATAGGGAATGACAAGAGGAACCCTGTGAGGTTCCTGCACTGGAGAAATAATCATAGCCTTCACTTCAGTTCAGGTCATGCTTGAACCTCATAAGGAATCCACATGGTTTTGTCTGTTGCACATATCTCTCTTGAACTCACATTCAGACATTGCTACAATGTTATTACTCAATATAAAATACCCGCACAACTGGAGAAATGTAGTGTTTTTTAAAACTCTATTATAATGTATAGTTGACAGTTCAGTTTCTATCAGTTTTTAAAAGGTGAGAAACAATTCCAAGCTCTGGTGCTCTATGACACTTGGGATGCACGTTATGATCTCAGCTGATATGTCATGTTGGTTTGTCCAGCTGAATAAAAATGTTCTGGGAGGGACAGCTGACTTGACAAATGCTTACCAAGACATTTTTTCTTCCTTCCCTAAGTGTGAAACAGTCCAACAGAAACTGGAATGTGGCATAGACCACGACATGATCTCCCTCAAAGATAAGTGCTGGAGGAGGAGCACTGGTTGTACACAGGAAATACACCACTGTTGCCTCTCATCCCTAATAAGCATGGCTGTAATGGGCTGTATTCTCCTCCTTTATTTTGGTTTCTTTGGTATGAACAGGCCTTAATTTCATCTAGCCTCTGGCCCAGGAAGAGTGCACATTTAAAGGGACTCAGAGAAATGCTGAGACACATCAAGAGCTGCTGGGCACACAGGAAGATGCTGAGTGCAAATTTATCTTTTCCTGATGGGTCATCATCAATAATTACATGGAGATCAGTCAACAAAATTGTAAAAACTGGATCCAAGTCTACAACCTGTGTTCTGCTTTGACTTGGGAGGCCATATCCTTCAGACCCACATTCCAAAAGGAGAGTGTTGCTTATATTTCTCCTGCAAAGTTTGTTACCTCCAGGAACTGCTTTTCTGCTAAGTTGCCAAGGACAGCCACAGACTGTAGGTCTGTGCTACAAAATGAGCAGACTAAGAATTTTTCTTTGCACAATTTTTGTGTTTTCATTTTGGTTTGACTTTTGATTAGTTTAGTTATTTGGTTTTTCTTGATTTCATTCAAAGTTTTGTTATTTATTGCTTGTTTATTTGTTCTTGTAATTAATTTGATATTTTGATAAGGCTATAACAGTATATATTGACTATCAGCTTTCAGTTACAATTGAGTACATTGCATTTATTCTTATGACTAACGTAGTTTTCTCCAAACTTTCACTCTTAAGAACCTTGTTTTTTCAGGTGTGATCAAGAAATCCCATAGATATCAGACCCAGATGGATCTCTTCATTCTTCATGGGACTTGGGCTCCATAGTTTCTTTACAGCCAGACTGAACTACAAAGTCCATCATACATTCAGTGTGGAGAGTGTGTCCAACTCTCTGGATAGGAACTTAATGTTGGAAAACTTACCCATGCTGCATCCTTGTTGTCCAATATTTAGCTACTGTGAAAATCCTGTGGATGATGATGTTGAACACATTAATGGCAAATACATCAGTATTTCTGTAATAGCTCTCATTAAATCAAAGCATAATCTAAGGGAATAATAAGCTGTCAGAAAACACAGCAGTGTATGCTTCTGCTTTCTTTCAAATATACAATCACTGGAAACTGCAAGTAGAGATAATAAATTCCACAATCTTTTTGGGGATACGTGTCTGTGGGGGTCCTTCAACATTCATTTTATTACTTTATGATTCACTTGTGTTTGCCAAAAAACATCATAAAAACGATGAAGATTGTAATTAGGTATCATCCTATAAAGTCCTAACAAATGCCATTTTTATTTGATATTTTCTTTACTTACATTTCAAATGTTAAACCATTTCCTAGTTTCCCCTCTGAAGATCCACATTTTCCTACCCCCAACCCCTGCTCCCCAACCTACCCATTCCTTCTTCCTGGCCCTGGCATTACCCTTTACTGGGGCATAGAACATTTACAGGACCAACGATCTCCTCCAAGTGATGACCAACCCCGCCATCCTCTGCTACATATTTGGCTAGAGCCTTGAGTTCCACCATGTGTTTTCTTTGGTTGGTGGTTTAGTCCCAGGGATCTCTGGAGGTACTGGTTAGTTCATATTGTTGTTCCTCCTATGAGGATGCAAACCCTTCAGCTCCATATGTCTTTTCTCTATCTCCTTCACTGGGGACCCTGTGCTCTGACCAGTGGATGGTTTAGAGCATCTACTCTGTATTGGTCAGGCACTGGAGGAGCCTCTCAGTAGACAGCTATATCAGGCTCCTGTCAGCAATCTCTTGTTGGTATCCGTAGTAGTGTCTGGTTTTTGTGGTTGTTTATGGGATGGATCCCCAGGTGAAGCAGTCTCTGGATGGTCATTCCTTCAGTCTCTGCTTCACATTATGTTGCTGTCACTCCTTCCATGGGTATTTTGTTCACCATTCTAAGAAGGATCAAAGTATCCTCACTTTGGTCTTCCTTTTTCTTGAGTTTTGTATGCTTTGCGTTTTGTATCTTGGGTATTCCAAGGTTCTGGGCTAATATCCCCTTATCAGCAAGTACATGTCATATGTGTTCTTTTGTGATTGGATTACCTTATTCAGGATGATATCCTACAGATCCATCCATTTGTTTAAGAATTTCATAAATTCATTCTTTTTAGTAGATGAGTACTTCTTCATTGTGCAAATGTACCATATTTTCTGTATCCATTCCTCTGTTGATGGAAATCTTGGTTCTTTCCAGCTACTGGCTGTCATAATTAAGGCTGCTATGAACATAATGGAGGTAGTGCAGATTCAAGGCAATTTATATACTACATAGCCTATAAATCAATGTTGTTACCCGACTTGAAAGGGACACAGCAAGACAAACTCATCTTTCATTTGGGGACAATGAGACTTGAGAGTAAGTTTTAGGATTTTTCAAGGTTAAGACAAGCTTAAGTAGAGGACCAAAAGCTGAACGTGGCTGTTATCAGACTGCAATTAGTTAACTCGTAGAAAGGTTGTTATTCTTTAAGTGCTATATGCCTCTACAAATCCTAATTCAAGGGGTCAGATTAACCCTGCAATTGAAAACATTACCAAACCAGGAATGTGCTATGCTGAGCACTCACAGAGAGTTATGAGGAGCTGCCCTAGGCTCCTTTTACAGCAAGTAAAAATAGACAAAGAGATCAAATATCCTAACACCACAAGATGATAAAGCTGACAACTGTTGATTGCACTGAGTATCAGGGAGTTTAGTTTCTTCTGCATCTGCAGATTGTCATGCAACATCTGCATCAGGGACAGTACATAAGGAGATGGCTGCTCAGTGGTATGACAAACAACCAAGAAGAGCCATAGCCTCTACCAGTCTACTCTGGATGCTGAGACTAAAAGTTTTAGTTTGTCACCACCTGCCCCAGGACTGCTGGCATAATTTCTTGCATATGTTTACTCTAGCACTTGTCTACCTTGGGTACAAACCCAGAGGACAGTCCCACAGCCCACAGAGGAGGCTCCACTACTAGCCACTCACTCTATCACGACCAGGATCTTAGAATCCCAGGATCCCAGAATCCCAGGAGTTAGTCACACAAGAATCTAAGAGTCTCACAGGCAACTTGACTCCCAGGAACTGCAACACACCCAGAATCTCAGGGTCACAGGATCCTGGAATTTTACACCTGTATCCTTAGAGCTTTAATGATCAATGACAAAGATGCAGCTGAGACTGAGGGTGTGAAGAAGATACAGGACATGTTCAACGCTGAGATCCTGTTGTCTAGACATTATTAAGCTCTGCAGATGTGGGCTCACAGATGCATCTTTGCACTCAAATGACATATACTGTTTTTAAAAATAAATTACCTTTAATCTTGCTGTTTCCTTAGAGAAGTGAGGTAGGATTTCTTCCTTGGGGAAACAATATTTTCATGCTTTCTTAAGCACTTCACTTTTACTGTGAAATCTTTTGAAATGACTTCCTGAAGATGCACAACTGTGATTCACTAGGCTCATGGTGAATCTCCTTCAAAGTCTTGTCAGCAGACTGATCTAAGAGTAGGGACCAGATGTCATTGTCATAATTCTGTTCAGGTTTGTACTTTAAACATTTGCTGAATATATGCTCGTGGAATTTTTTTTTTCAGAGGTCTTGTTTTCAAAATAACTCTGTCTTTACATATTACAATGTATGGATGAGGAAAAAGGGGCAACTACTTACTAATTCTGAGTTAAATATCTTCATATGTGTTCCTCTACTCACACAATCACTAGCAATTGTTAATCAGTCAAAATCATTTATTTTAGTAGAGCAGAATATAACCATGAACCAATATACTTAGTTTACTATTAACTACTGTGTTGATTACAATATACATGAATGATAGGACTGTACAGAGCATGGGCTTAATTTTCTGGGTTCAGGGCAAATAGCTGGAAGAGTTCAAACTAAAATTAATAGAAACAGCTGGAATACTAACAAATCCAAAGATTTAATGTTCTCCTCAAGTCTAAGTGTTTGTGCTCACCTTTACCAGAACTCTGGAGACCTCTGTTCATCCAGGTCTCAGGTCTCACCCAAAATACAGACCTGAACCAGCTGTGGCCAAGTTTTCCTGTGTTATTGGCTGACCTCTGCCTCAGGCTTCAGAGACCCTGGAGGGGCAGCCTTGGCCTTCAGGTGGCAGCCTTTCCAGGTTCTCTGTCAGCTAATGTAGTCTTCCACGGAGTCCTGTTATCTCAAAAATAGAGCTTGGGTATTCCAAAGATTGGGATGCCACTCAACAGTCATGATGAGTTCGTTACATGAAACCATACAATTTAACTAATGTCTGTATGATGTTTTCCTTATTTGAAAGTGAGTAATGAGATCATCTGAGGCGTGGGTGTTAAGAATAAAATCACTGATTATCATGAATGAGAGGACTGTACAGACCATGGGCTTAATTTTCCGCCTCCAGTGCAAAGAGCTGGGAGAGTTCAATACAAAACCAATAGAAACATCAGGAATACTAACTACAACAATTTCTTAAAAAACCTTCTGAGTGCTGGAATTACAGGCATGTACAAACTCTACCTTATAATAAACAAACAAACAAACATCCCTATTCCAGTTCTTGCAGTTGCCTCAGAGAGAGCTGTGTGACACTGCATGCTGCTTCCTTTCCCCAGATAGCTCAGGTCTTCAGTTCTCTACCAGATCAGCTGGACCTAAGACAGTGTAGTTGACCTTCTTACTGCCATGGCATGATTCTGCAACAATCCTTTTCTTGGTAAAACTGAGCCTGTATAGAGTAAGCCCCTTGTTGTTGGATCCAGGATACTATAGGCTAGCAAACACACAAGCCACCCTTAGTGAAAGAGAAAATGAAAAATCACATTGCAAAAATATGTGCCATCATTGGAAGAAAAAGCCCTCATCTTTGAAGCCATCACCTATCTCCCCCTGATTTTTGAGCTCTGCATATTGATATTGTGTGGCTCAAGAAGGTAGTGAAATTCAGATGTTTTCTGAAAGAAGAAATACATGATTTTTCACTTTTTATCTGTGAAGTTAGGGGGTATTATAGCACAGGTTCAGCAAAGCCAGCATAAGCACACAGAAGCCAGAGATGATAATGCCAAAGGGACAGCATCCTGAACTTATAGACACATTAAAATTGAGGTTTCATCTTATCTCAGGTCATTGCACTCCCAGCCCTACCCCATGAGTCTTTTTTTTTAAATTTTTTTATTACATATTTTCCTCAATTACATTTCCAATGCTATCCCAAAAGCCTCCCACACCCCCACCTCTCCTACCCACCCATTCCCATTTTTTTGGCCCTGGCGTTCCCCTGTACTGGGGCATATAAAGTTTGCCTGTCCATGGGCCTTTCTTTCCAGTGATGGCCGACTAGGCCATCTTTTGATATGTATGCAGCTAGAGACAAGAGCTCCGGGGTACTGGTTAGTTCATAATGTTGTTCTACCTATAGGGTTGCAGATCCCTTTAGCTCCTTGGGTACTTTCTCTAAATCCTCCATTGGGGGCCCTGTGATCCATCCAATAGTTGACTGTGAGCATCCACTTCTGTGTTTGTTAGGCCCCAGCCTAGTCTCACAAGAGACGGCTATATCACGGTCCTTGCACTAAATGCTTGCTAGTGTATGCAATGGTGTCATCATTTGGAGGCTAATTATGGGATGGATCCCTGGATATGGCAGTCTCTTGATGGTCCATCCTTTTGTCTCAGCTCCAAACTTTGTCTCTGTAACTCCTTTCATGGGTGATTGTTACCAATTCTAAGAAGGGGCAAAGTGTCCACACTTTGGTCTTCATTCTTCTTCAGTTTCATGTGTTTTGCAAATTGTACCTTATATCTCAATATATTAAGTTTCAGGGCTAATTTCCACTTATCAGTGAGTACATATTATTTGAGTTCTTTTGTGATTGTGTTACCTCACTCAGGATGATGCCCTCCAGGTCCAACCATTTGCCTAGGAATTTCATAAATTCATTCTTTTTAATAGCTGAGTAGTACTCCATTGTGTAGATGTACCACATTTTTTGTATCCATTCCTCTGTTGAGGTGCATCTGGGTCCTTTCCAGCTTCTGGCTATTATAAATAAGGCTGCTATGAACATAGTGGAGCATGTGTCCTTCTTACCGGTTGGGACATCTTCTGGATATATGCCCAGGAGTGGTATTGCGGGATCTTCCGGTATTACTATGTCCAATTTTCTGAGGAACCGCCAGACTGATTTCCAGAGTGGTTGTACAAGCTTGCAATCCCACCAGCAATGGAGGAGGGAGACATAACAACAGATCCTGATGAAATCGAAAACACCATCAGATCCTTCTACAAAAGGCTATACTCAACAAAACTGGAAAACCTGGACGAAATGGACATATTTCTGGACAGATACCAGGTACTAAAGTTAAATCAGGATCAAGTTAACGATCTAAACAGTTACATATCCCCTAAAGAAATATAAGCAGTTATTAATAGTCTCCCAGCCAAAAAAAGCCCAGGACCAGACGGGTTTAGTGCAGAGTTCTATCAGACCTTCAAAGAAGATCTAATTCCAGTTCTGCACAAACTATTTCACAAAATAGAAGTAGAAGGTAGTCTACCCAACTCATTTTATGAAGCCACAATTACTCTGATACCTAAACCACAGAAAGATCCAACAAAGGTAGAGAACTTCAGACCAATTTCTCTTACGAATATTGATGCAAAAATACTCAATAAAATTCTCTCTAACCGAATCCAAGAACACATTAAAGCAATCATCCATCCCCCTGAGTCTTATATTTGCTGTGAGTACAGTATCATGGTACCACCAGCAACATCCTTATTGCTCAACTTTGCAATTTAGGAAGACAGATATTGCAGAAGTCATGGCTATTAGGCTACAATGTAGTAATGTACAGTCCAGGATGACCTTTGCTCTCTGATGCCCACTTAAATTGTCTGGTTGTATTTGAGAACAGGACCATGGGCAAGATAATGTTTTGAAGATAGGACAGCAAGTTTACCATTTATATTTGCTCTGTAGTTGATCCCCTATGTTTGAAAGAATAGGGAGTTTTCCTTATAAAAGATAGCATTGTAAACCAGAGATTTTGTGAAACACATGGATATATATATATATATATATATATATATATATATATATATATATATATATATGTA
The DNA here is from genome assembly GCF_000001635.26 of Mus musculus. Lineage (NCBI taxonomy): Eukaryota > Metazoa > Chordata > Mammalia > Rodentia > Muridae > Mus > Mus musculus. The sequence continues at coordinate 6,774,927 of NC_000080.6, read as the reverse complement.
TGTATTTATGTTTGGAAAGAATGACAAGAATGACCACTATCAAGGAATGCACCGTTAGCAAATATCATCCAGGTTTTATACAATTAAACGTATAGGAGAAAGATATTTGCCTCTGTGATACAGGAAATCCCTGGGAAATTGGAGTATATGTCATATGAATTGTCTCAGGTGGCATATTTATTGTTGAGAAAAATCTACTACATCCACAGTCCCTAGAGATTTGGGGCTAACAAAATCTCTTAAGCATGTCAGAGTCCTAACCAACGTTCCCCCTCAGAAGCACATGACATCTAATGAAGCAGTTAGAATTCTCCAGCTTTGGAAGGAGAGGTTTCTAAAGAGGATCCCACTGGTCCATGAGAGGCTCCAGGAGAGGCACCCCAGAAAAGGACCAAGTTGGGGAGAACTAGTTAGCAGGTAGGTCATGGCAGTTGCTAGTGACATCATCAGTAATGCCTTCCTTGGAGAATCTCTTGTATCTAGGATAGAACTAGAATCTTCTGTGTTGTCACCTGTGTTGTGGTGACAGCAACTGCCTGTGGTTCATCCCTTCTGTTTGCTCTGGGATTACCAGCAGGAATGTTCTCCTGGCTGCTCAGGCTATGTCAGAAAGAGAATGGCGATGAAGGAGAGACCAGACCAATGGAGAAGGAAGAGGGAATCCTTTCTCATGAAAAAGGAAGAAGGAAATCATTCTGGAGAAGGCACAGTGAGTCCTGGGCAGAGTTGGGGATCTTACTGGTAGAGGTAGGCTTGAGCTGGGCCTTCCAGGAGTAGGTCTTACAAGCTGAAGCCTTGGACTTTGCCAATGTCAAAGAGTCAAGAATTTCTGATGATTTGTTTGACAGAGCCAGTAATTGACAAACCTGCAACTACTTTTCTGGGAGCTATTTAATTTCATTTTGAGTGGCAAAGAATGCCAGGAGTGGGCACTATGAGAATAACAGTGTGTCCTTTCATGGAAGGGAGTTGAAACACTTCATCTTCCAGATTACTGTAGGTAACTTGAGTCTCTGATGAAAAGAACAGAGAAGGATGCTCCCCTGGTCATGTCATGTGGTGAGGACTCAGACACTTTGGATTTGAAGACACACGATTAATTAGTGCTTGATAGTGCTAAGCACTATGAAATTCAGGATTTCCCTGCAACACATCTGATATGACCTGACAATGTTCCTCATATCTTTATGTCTGAGGCAGCTTATAGATTTCAGGGCAAGGGGTCCTGTAACAGGGAGTGTGGCATATGTCTGACATTGGTGGTTAGGAAGAGGACATAGCTTAGCAAACCAGCTGGAAGATAGCTTTTCTGCTCTTTTAGGGATTCACCCTGTCTTTACCTTTTCTCTCCCTCAGTCTTCTTCTTGGGACTCTGAATGGTCTCCCCTCCCCTGGGCCATCAAGTACGCAAACTCATTTGTGTTTATCTATCTGCAGGGTCTGCTAGAAATACTTCAACCCAAAATTACAACATCACTAATCAGATATTAAATATAAATAAAGTTAGAGAACTGAAATTGCATATGAGGATGATCAGCAATGACATGGAGGAAATGTGTGGAATCCTGAACGTTTACATGTATGAGGATTTGAACTACAGGTAGGAATTATGCCCAGTACCCTGTTGAATGTATTGTGCCATCTGTTAACCCAATTTCCTTCCATGAATGGAATGTGTCATCTCCCATCATTCAATTAAGTAGCCCTGACAGGTGTTTAATTGTTGGATAAACAAAGTGCTGTGTGTTTATTATCATCTTCTTATGTACTTGACCTTGGGGTGCTTGCAATCTGATTGTTGCTGTCAACAGCTGGAAGGACCTGCTCATACTTACTGTCTCTCTGTGTGTATGCAATGCCTGCAGGCTATCACACGTTTACTCTGATATTGTTCATTATATTCTGAGAGATGGAACCTCCCTGGATTTATTTGGCATTCTAATTGTGTCTATATGTGTGAACTTAGCTGTGTGTGTTTTGTTCAGGACTGAGACTCTGGGACCTTTGATGGGGTCTGAGGATTTGTGTGATGCACAGTTTGCAGGTCCTGTTAGTGTGAGTCCATAGAGGTCCAAAGTGATCACCAGGGAAGTTTCTTCCTGGTGTTTCCTTGGTGTCACATGGGAATCTCCTGGGGGAGGAGGTGTGATAAAGCCTTTCTCCTGTAAATACTAGTTGTGTCCTCTGGGAATTCACATAACAACAGGAACCAAGGAATGAGAATCCCTGCCTTAAAAATAAGAGGAAAGTCATTACAGATACCTATTGGACCCATGCCTGTGGCACAGTGTATTGGAAAATTGTCATAGAAGTAGTCTATTCCTACGTGTTTGCCCAGGAAGCTCTTGAAGATCAGCTAGCTCCATTTGGTCCCCTGGCTCTGCTGATCTCTGCCCAGGATAGTAAGTTTAATTAGCACCTAGGGGACCCAGTTTTAAGGAACTAGGATGTGGCATGCAATTGGTTTGGGTAGTCCATGATACAGCCTGTTTGCACATGATTATTGAATCCTCAATTCAGCACATTATTTGCTTCTTGGGCCATGCCCTAACACAGGATGAACACTGAATTCAACATCATTAAATCACAACATGAGAAGACAATGTTGGATATGGATAAAATGACCCAGTCCATAATTGCTTCCATGAAGTTCTCTGAGGAACTGTTAAAAGATAACTATTCCTACAGGTGAGTCAGTGACACCACTGAGACCCCCATAACTAGGCAGGGAATGCTTCTGTCCTTTTAGGACTTTGAAAAAACGCAAGGGCTCTGGTTCTATGTTATCTTTTTTTTATTTAGGAACCCTGCCTGAGGCAAGGGTCTTGGATTTGTACCTCTTGGACTCAGTTGTCCTAAGTGTGAAGAGTGTCCAAGACCCTCCAATCTTTATTCTTCCAAATTCAAGGTCCTCTACATAGAAAACTTTTCCACCATGCTGGGAATATCCAGGAACCCTGAACCTCTAGGGTTCTGACCACAGATTAAAAGATCTAGGATTCCCGACAAAAATGGAAAGAGTGTACACTTGTTGGGTCTGCTGACCTCTCTCAGAGGAGATAAGCCCTCTCCCTGCTGAAGGTTTTATGATACCACAGACCTATAATCAACCATGAAGAACATTTCCTCTTCTGTGATGTATAGGGTGCACTCTTGGTGTCAGGGCTTTCAGAAGTTTGTTGAGTCCTGTGGAATATGGCTGGTATCTTGATTTGACCTGCCTCTGTTTGGTGCTGCTATGTATACTGTAGACTCTTCTGGAACTGTCTGGTGTTCAGGGCCCTGTAGGACCATGGGACTTGTAGGAGTGGAAAGCCAATGGAATCTGGATGGGAATCACCAATTTTTCTTTGTGGATCAGTATCAAGCAGAAACACCGCCTCCGTGAGTGCACTCAACTAAAGGAAAAAGTGAGGATATTACTGAATGAGAACAGAAAGGTGCTGGTGGAGCAGGCTGGAAAGCAAGTGTCCCGTGGGGAAGAAAAGAGGTTCTCTGAGGAGGCCAGCAAGAACATCTGTGCCTCAAGTGCCAAGGAGCAGCAGGTAGGATGATGTGTATCAGAGGCAGATTGCCCTCATGTCTAACCATAAACATAGACAATCCAATATCACAGTCCACCAACTTCTCCAGGCACTCACCTATGTCTCCTCCAAGTGTTTGTTTATGTGATCATCTACAGGGCTCTCTGTGGAGGTAGCCTGGTTCAAAAAACTGCATGTTTGGTATGCAAATATTCCTGCTCTGCTAGAATCACTAAGGGAGATAGGTTGATTACACATCACAACACTACATGCCTTAAGTTTGAAGGATGCTGTGTTGGAGCCCTTGTTGAGAATAGCAAGAGCTTTGAAGGAAGAAGTAAAGGCCTGTAGCTCATTTGCTTTACAGGAATATTGTGAGATTCTAGGTAGGAAATAGTTTGCAGGGATGACAGCCTTGTGTAATTGACAAATAAGTGGATTTCATTGCTGTCTTTTGGTGGCTTCTCTATTCCCCCCTTTCCCCTCTATCTCAAAATGGTCTCTGCAGGCTTCATATATCTTGGTTCACACTGAGAGGTCCTGAGTAGCATATTGTCAGTCCCATTTTCTTTGAGTGCTGTTGGAGTGGTCATTCCTGGTCTGAGAGTCTGGAGTTGTCTGGATGACCAGAGATGACAGAGAGGCTTCTCACAGGCTCAGGTTTGGTGTGTGATTTCTGAGGCTTCATGAAAAAATTTCTTAATATATGCCCCCAATTCTGACCAAGAAGAGTGTTCTCTAGTGATTTTTGTTAGATGTTTTTTTTCTGTCCCCTGTGACAGGGATTCTCTGTGCAGCACCTGCTGTCCTGGAACTCACTCTGTAGACCAGGCTGTCCTTGAATTCAGAAATCTGCCTGCCTCTGCTTCCCAAGTGCTGGGATTAAAGTAGTTTGCCACTATGACCTGGCTTCTCTAGGGCTTTTTATCCCTCTAAAGTAATCACAGAGTCATTGGGTCTCCCTTGAAACATCTCCTCTGCATAGTCTGAATTATCTTGGTCCTGAACCATAACAGATACCTCATTGTTTTGTGCTCAGTTATGATTTTATGTGAATCAGTCTGTGTGTGCTTCTGTGTGTGTCTTTGTCTGTGACAGTGTGTCTGTGTGTTTCTTTTTGTGTATGCATTGTTTTCGTGACCTGTGTCTCTCTCAGTATGTTGGGAGGCCATTCAGTGACATCTGAGTTGTGCAGTTATTCTCTATATTACTTCTTTGAGCATTGGTCTCTCAATAAAAGTGACATTTCCTGTTTTGTTCTGTCCAGTAGTCTTTGCATCTCCTGTTCACTATCAGGTAGCACCCCCTCTCTCATTTATTTCAACAAATTGATAAACAACACAGCTATTTTAAAAATAAGTGTTAGATTGCTTCACTTTCCCTGCATAGATTTATCTCCCTGGAAGATTTGGGTTTGTCTTATTGGCTCCACCATGAACATGCATAGAATCCTACCGTGCATCCCTCTGCTAACATGGCTTTTGCTAACTATATTGTGGGCATGGCTTTGTTTCAGGATAGATTCCTCTTCATTGTTGGCACAGTGCTGCATTTCATAAATGTCACAGCACGTTATTTCACCAGCTTTCTTCCTACTGATATTGAGGAAGATTTAATATCACATGAACTGTAATAGGTTGAAAAGTTCCTGGGTAGTGACCAAAAGTCACTGTCTTCCTCTGATGCTACCAAGGAACCAGTGTAGTTGTAGGGAAGGCTACTGAGAGAGTCAACATGGGGCTTGCTGGAGGCTTTTCTTAGGAATGTCTTTCTTGGGAATTTGGTATTGTGTTGTCCAGGTTATCTGTGCAGAGCGTGTAACTTCCTGGTAGGATCAGAAAGCATCTGCATAAAATAATTTTTGAAGAGGAGTTAATTACAGATGAGGGCCACAAAGACTGCCTGAGTCTAAGAACCTTATACTCATACACATCAGAGGTCCCAGTAGCTGCTCATGCAACAGGAAATGTGCTGGGCGACAGTAATATTTTCATTGATTTGTGTTTGTGTATCTCTATGTGTGTATTGTGTGGTGTGTATGTTTTTGTTCCTATTGTGTGGTGTGTGTGTTTGTCTGTGTGTGTTTGGACCACGTTTGGCTGAGCTTGTTTATACTAAAGTTGTGTATTAGTGTAATACTAGGTAATTTTGTGTTTGTGATATGGGTGCTTGTATATACAAATGTGTGTGTGTCTGTGTGTGTGTGTGTGTGTGTGTGTGTGTGAGTGATTGTGCATAAATGCAGCTGTGTGTGTCTCTAGAGGTCAAATTTAATGAGAAATACACTCTGAGGTTTGAGTTTGCACCTATGAAATATCAAATACAGCACTCCAATTATTCTTCATGCTCACCTAACACCCAAGAATAAAAGGACACAAGAATTCTTGTAGGCTCAGATTTTTAACTGACTAGAGACAAAACTTTTGATTCTCATTGAAATCTTTAGAGCAAATGTAAGGGATATGGTATATGGAGGTAAGGAGGACATTGCTGTATAAAGTCCTTGTGTTTATGACCCTTTTCTGCTCTTGGTGAATTGTGAAGGACCACTGGAAGGTCAGGTGGCTCACTGTGTCTTCTAAGCATTCCAGGTTGTTTTCCTCATTGCCTGCCACCATTACATTTCCTGCTACCTCTGCTCAGTAAAGCTTTGCCTTGTAGTTTGTCTTGGATTTTACTCATTGAGAGATTGAGTTGCTTGGAGCTGAACTTAGATCCAGCAGAATTCCCATAGCTGTGGAGCAAACCAGGCCTGTTACAGGAGCCCATTGAGGGTCTTGATAATCTAAAGTACTCACACTATCTTATCTGTGTAGCATTCAGCGGGACTGTTCTTCAACATCATTTTCTCAGAGTTAAAATCAGCCTCAGTTGGGGTTGGGAGAAATGAGGACCTTCAGACGGTTCTGGTAGTATAAAATTGGTTATGTCTGTTAGAAGCCATGTTCTGAAAGTAGAAAAGAAGTCCTCATTGACCCAGTTCTTCCAGAACAAGTAGGAGGTATCCACAGAGTCTAGGGTATTCAGGGTTGTAGTGGTCCTCAGAGAAGCCCTGAAGGAGAAGTTATCCTGATGTCCATTTGCTGAAGAATGAAACGGTACTGTGTGGTGCAGCCCTTCCATGAACTCAGTGTGAGATAATCCATGCAAGCTTTTGTCCTTCAACTAGTCAGCTTTTTCTTACTCAAAATAGCCCTGACACAATCACATTCTGGGGAGAAACTGGTTCCTTTGGATCCTGTTATAGACAGTTCCTATTACTCTGGGCTCATACCTTTGGACACCAAGTCAGTTAGGTGATGGAAAATGGAGATCCTATTGAAAGAAATTGTTTACTTTGGGACAAGTCTGAAACAGTGAGCAAGAACAAGAGGCTGGTCAACCACCAACATGTAAGTGTAGGCTGGGAAACAAACCTATTCTACACAGCCTTGGGAACTTGCTGAGCCAGATTGGATAATAGGACAAGAACCCTGATTCCCAGACCGGTTTATGAGTGGAAAGCATATCACTGACTGCGCTGCCTATATGCTTTGCCCACTAAGTACCTTTCCCATTCAAGATTTGTTTTTTTATGCCTCTAAAGTTTCCTGGGAGATTTTTATATTTGTATTAACCGGGAAACTAAACGGGGCACTGCAATACAATATGCTTGTATTGCATAAACACAAATAGGTGTGTTTGAGAGTGTGCCCTAAAATAGTCATAGATGTACAGGGGTGTTCTGTTTTTTTCATGACCATCACTTTTAAGGTTCATTGCTCGGCCTTGGGAATATTCTTATTTAGCAAACTCTTACAGATTCTAGGACCTATGAAGTACCCATGGGGTTTTGTGTTGTATGTTGTCTCTGGTTATTTGCAGATAGAGGGATTGACAAGAGGAACCCTGTGAGGTTCCTGCACTGGAGAAATAATCATAGCCTTCACTTCAGTTCAGGGCACGCTCGCACCCCATAATGCATCCACATGGTTTTCTAGGTTGCACACATCTGTCTTGGACTCACATTCAGACATTGTTCAATTGTTGTTACTCAATATAATATACCGGCACAACTGGGGAAATGTGGTGTTTTTTTAAAACTCCAGTATAATGTGTCATTGACAGTTCTGATTCTAGCAGTTTTTAAAAGGTGAGAAACAATTCCAAGCTCAGGTGTTCTATGACACTTGGGATGCACGGTTTGATCTCAGCTCATAGGTCATGTTGGTTTGTCCAGCTGAATAGAGCTGTTCTGGGAGGGACAGCTCAATTGACAAATGCTTACCAGGCCTTCGTTTCTTCCTTCCCTAAGTCTGAAATAGTCCAGCAGAAAGCAGAACATGGCACAGACCACGACATGATCTCCCTCAAAGAGAAGTGCTGGAGGAGGAGCACTGAGTGTGCACAGGAAATACACCACTGTTGCCTCTCATCCCTAATAACCATGGCTGTTATGGGCTGTATGCTCCTCCTTTAATTTGGTTTTTTTTTTGGTATGAACAGGCCTTAATTTCATCTAGCCTCTGGCCCAGGAAGAGTGCACATTTAAAGGGACTCAGAGAAATGCTGAGACACATTAAGAGCTGCGGGGCATCCAGGAAGAATCTGAGTGCAAATTTATCTTTTCCTGATGGGTCATCATCAATAATTACATGGAGATCAGTCAACAAAATTGTAAAACCTTGGATCCAAGTCTACAACATGTGTTCTGCTTTGACTTGGGAGGCCATATCCTTCAGACCCACACTCCAAAAGGAGAGTGTTGCTTAAATTTCTCCTGCAAAGATTTTTACCTGCAGGAACTGCTTTTCTACTTAGTTGCCAAGGACAGCCACAGGCTATAAGTCTGTTCTACAAAATAAGCAGACTAAGAATTTTGCTTTGCACAATTTTTTGGTTTGATTTTGGTTTGAGTTTTGATTAGTTTAGTTATTTGGTTTTTCTTGTTTTCATTCGAAGTTTTGTTATTAATTGGTTGTTTATTTGTTCTTGTAATTAATTTGATATTTTGATAAGGCTATATACAGTACATATTGACTGTCAGCTTTTAGTTACAATTGAGTACATTGCATTTATTCTTATGACTAACACAGTGATCTCCAACTCTTCACTCTTAAAAACCTTGTTATTTCAGGTGTGATCATGAAATCCCACAGATATCAGACCCAGATGGATCTCTGCATTCTTCATGGGACTTGGGCTCCATAGTTTCTTCACAGCCAGACTGAACTACAAAGTCCATCATAAATTCATTGTGGAGAGTGTGTCCAACTCTCTGGATAGGAACTTAATGTTGGAAAACTTACCCATGCTGCATCCTTGTTGTCAAATATTTAGCTACTGTGAAAATTCTGTGGATGATGATGTTGAACACATTTATGGCAAATACATCAGTATTTCTGTAATAATTCTCATTAATTAAAAGCATAGTCTAAGGGAATAAAAAGCTGTCAGAAAACACAGCAGTGTATGCTTCAGCTTTCCTTCAAATATAAAAACACTGGTAACTGCAAGTAGAGATAATAAATTCCACAATCTGTTTGGGGACAGGTTTCTCTACGGGTCCTTCAACATTCATTTTATTACTTTATGATTCACCTGTGTCTACCAAAAGACATCATTCAAAAACGATGAAGACTGCAATTAGGTATCATCCTATAAAATCCTAACAAATGCTTTTTTATTTGATATTTTCTTTACATACATTTCAAATGTTAAACCCTTTCCTTGTTTCCTCTCTGAAGATCCCCTTTTTCCTACCCCCAACCCCTGCTTCCCAACCTACCCACTCCCTCTTCCTGGCCCTGGCATTCCCCTTTACTGGGGCACAGAACCTTCACAGGACCAAGGATCTCCTCCCAGTGATGACCAACCAGGCCTTCCTCTACTACATATTTAGCTAGATCCATGAGTTTCACCATGTGTTTTCTTTGGCTGGTGGTTTAGTCCCAGGGATCTCTGGAGGTACTGGTTAGTTCATATTGTTGTTCCTTCTATGGGGCTGCAAACCCTTCAGCTCCATAGTTCCTTTCTCTAGCTCCTTCACTGGGGACCCTGTGCTTTGACCAATAGATGGCTGTGAACATCTACTGCTGTATTGGTCAGGCAGTGGCAGAGCCTCTCAGTAGACAGATATATCAGGCTCCTGTCAGCAATCTCTTGTTGGCATCCGTTGTAGTGTCTGGTTTTTGTGGTTGTTTATGGGATGTATCCCCAGGTGAAGTCTCTGGATGGATATGAGGTGTCCTCCTGCCTCAGCACAAATTTGAACACAAATTTGTACACATGCATCCACACACAGGTATACAGGCACACCAAACAGGCGCTGACACTGTAACCTAAGTACATTATGAATCCCTTTGACCTTTTCTGGTCTATGCATCTTTTATCTGTCTTTGAACACAGACAACATACCTGACATACCACTTTGTAACCTGTAGTCTCCCCTCCCGCAGCCTGAAACCTGCTTGCTCAGGGGTGGAGCTTCTCGCTCAATCATTCTGCCATGCCCACTGCTGGAACCTGCTGCTTTGCTGTTCGGAGCCCTGCACATTGTCACTCTGCTATTGGAACCCAAGATTAATTGGCGGGAATAGGGGCCCCCTATCCCTGCTTTATAGTTGCCTGTGGAACAGTAAAATTGAGCTTTGATCAGAATGACTGTCTTAGCTACATTTCTTTATCTCGCCACCTAGCCCCTCTTCTCTTCCAGGTTTCCAAAATGCCTTTCCAGGCTAGAACCCATGTTGTGATCTGCTGGCCAGACACAACAGTAACCTCATGTACTAAAGAGAAGTTCTTTAAGTCAGACGTGATGGAACATTACTGATATCCCAAGACTCAGGAAAGGTGTGAAAAGTACAAGTCCAGGGCCACCATGAGCTACATCATGCTATTTCCAAACAAAACAAAACAAAACAAAACAAAACAAAACAAAACAAAACAAAACCAAAGTTTGTTTTATAAGCATTTGTTCAGTTGGTAGAGTACTTCCCTAGCATGAACTCAGGGGGATGGAGACAGGTAAGTCAATGTTTTCCGCTTCATAACAAGTTTGGGAGTAGTCTGGCTACAGGGAAATGGTTAGGTGTGAGATCAACAATACAGTGTGTGTGTGTTCTCAGAGAGAGAGAGAGAGAGAGAGGGAGAGACAGAGAAAGAGAGTTTATTGTTAAGACACTTAGATGTGACTTTGATAACTTCTCTCTTGAGCAGTCCATGGGCACTGTGGCAGTCTGAATGCGAATAGCCCCCATATATTTGGGAAGGATTAAGAGGTGTAGCCTAATGGAGGAGTTTCAAAAGCCCATAGCATTCCCTGTCTCCTGCCTGTGGATCAGATGTAAACTCTCAGCTACCACTCCAGTATGATACCTGTCTCCTGCCATGCTCCCCACCATAAGAGTCATGGACTAGCACTCTGCACCCAGGAGCCCCTGTAGACGCCTTCTTCTATACGTTGCCTTGGTCATGCTTTCTCTCCATAGCAGTAGCAAAGTAACCAAGACGGCCCCGTGATATGTACAACTACCACCCCCCAACCCCCACACAGTCGTTCTCAGTAAACTCCATTTATGGTTCATACAGACTTGTACTGAATTTCTCTTTTGTGGTGTAAGTTAAGAGTCTCATTTTTCAGTGAGTAGAAGTCCCCCTAAGGGACAGTTGCCAATGTTGAGCTGTGTCTTCCTTTTCCACTGCCATTACTATGCAGCCCAGGACTGCTTGGGGACCTTTCCTGAAGTGCCTTCCCCAGCCCTTAAGTTTCAAAGGCCCTCTCTAGTCTCCTGGATTCCTGCCTCCCTGCTAGATGTCATGCTGGCTACTGAGTCACCTACAGCTGCCTTCAGGCTCCTTATGTGATTAATCTCCAGAATTGATTCCGAGAGAATAATCACAGAATTATTGATCCCGAGAGCACCTGGGTTGATTCTTGGCAACTGCGTGTCTTGGTTTTGGAGCTCTAAGCTGGAATCTGAAGTGGCTGGGTCCTACCACTGTATAGAGGGGCTCTGCTAGAAGTATTCTCGGGGGATCATAAGAACTAGCTTCCCATGCTGCCCCTGGCTTTTCCCCTGCACATTTGGAGGGAACCTCATATTTTCTATTTCTTTAAAAGAAAACATATTTATTTTCAAGTTTATTTTAGGTATATGAGCATTTTGCCCACAGTATATGTCTTTGTACCATGACTTTGCTGTATGCGTAGAGGCCAGGAGAGGGTGTCAGATCCTCTGAAATTGGAGTTGCAGATGAATGTTAGCCATTGTGTGAGTGCTAGGAACCCACCTTGGGTCCCCTGGAAGACAGCCTATGCTCTTAACCTATAGCTGACTCTCCTGCCCTGAACGTGCCATTTCTTGAACTACAACTAAATCTGTCACAATTTATATTTATTTTAGACTCAATTGTTTCATCCTCTCTCTGTGGAAAGCAGACCTCATGTTGGTTTGTTCTTTTCTCTGCATCAACCTCACCCAGCAGTCATGGAATACTTTTTCATAGTTTTCTATACTGATCTCTTTGTTAGATGAATCATTTGTAATTATTAATCATTTTCTTCTCTTACAAGCAACAACAACTGTGCGGAGAAAAAAATACATGATCTTACCATACTTTAGCCAAAAGGAAGGAAAAAAATACATGCAATTATGGAATCCTGTTGCACATTAATAACCAGTAGCCATGTTGAGACATAACCTACCAATTCAAAAATTCTTATTTTATCATATGTACACTTTTTACACATTGGGCTTTAGGTAGTTAAAATATTTAACAGTTTTTTGTTTTTAATAAAAACAATTTTTTTTACTATTAGTAATGTGTGTGTGTGCAGAAGAACATGCTATCCTGTACATGTGCGGGTCAGGGGACAACTTTGTAGCCTTAGTTCTCTCCTTCCACATTTATGTGCATTTAGTGATCTATTTAACTGACATCATTAGGCTTGTGTGGCCCATGCCTTTACCCACTGAGCCATCTCACCAGCTTTAAAAAAATCTGTCTTTCATTTTAAAATGACATTTAGGTTTTTTTTTCTCTCTTAATAAATAGGTGAGATGAGGACAACAGGAAAATAAGGTCATTTGTAGAATTTACACCTTGAGTTATGAGCTAGAAATAACACCAAACCCAGACACTATTGCTGATGCCAGGGCTATGTAGAAAGATCCTGTTGTACATACATGCTCGCCCACCCATGCCCACATACAGGTTTAAAAGATAAATAAAAAACAAAGTATATTAAAAACGACCTATCAGCTTTTTAAAAGAATGAGATGAAAGTTGTAAGGAGATTAACAAATGAGAAGATAGTGGTCATATTAAGAAATTAAAAAGCAGGCTAAACGGAGACAGGAAGATTACTACAAGTTTAAAGCCAGTCCCATCTCTGTAGAGACTGGTAGGCCAATCACCAGAACTACATAGCAAAACCTTACCTCAAAAGGACAAGAAATCAGCACTGGCAACTGAACATTGTTGCAAACAAAATTAGGGAATTGGATAATATATCAGAGAAAATTATCCAAGACTAGCAAAACGCACACAGACACAAACAAAACAAAACAAAACAAATCATCATCACCATCACCATCACCAGCAACAACAACACCACCACCACCAAAGAGGAGAACGGTGAAAGAAAGATCAAGATTTGGAAGATAGTATAAAATCTCTGTGTCAAATCTAGTTATAGAAACTCAAAATAGAGAAAATTGCATGGAACAGGAATGAAGATAAGTAACAGTTGAATTTAAAACATTTTCAGTCTTCTGTTGAGGGACACCTGGGTTGTTTCCAGCTTCTGGCTATTATAAATAAGGCTGCTATAAACATAGTGGAGCATGTGTCCTGGTTATATGTTGGCGTATTTTTTGGGTACATGCCAATTAGTGGTATAGCTGGGTCTTCAGGTAGATCTATTTACAAATTTCTGAGGAATCGCCAGATTGATTTCAGAAGTGGTTTGACCAGCTTTCAGTCCCACCAGCAATGGAGGAGTGCTCTTCTTTCTCCATATCTTCGCCAGCATCTGCTGTTACCTGAATTTTTGATCTTAGCCATTCTGACTGGTGTGAGGTAGAATCTCAGGGCTGTTTGGTTTGGCATTTCCCTGGTGACTAGGTATGTTGAACATTTCTTTAGGTGCTTCATGGTCATTCAGTATTCCTCAGTTGAGAATTCTCTGTTTAGCTCTTTTCCCCATTTTTAATAGGGTTATTTGGTTCTCTGGAGTTCTTCTTGAGTTCTTTGTATAGACTGGATATTAGCCTTTGATAGTATATAGGATTGGTAAAGATCTTTTCCCAATCTGTTGGTTGCCATTTTGTTTCATTGACAGGGTTCTTTGCCATACAAAATGTTTGCAATTTTTTGAGGTCCCATTTGCCGATTGTTGATATTAGTTATCTGGAGACACCAAACCCAGACACTATTGTTGATGCCAAGAAGCACTTGCTGACAGGAATCTGGTATGAGTGTCCCCTGACCAATACAGATGCAGATACTCATAGGCAACCATCTAACTGAGCATGAGGATACCAGTGAAAGAGCTAGGGGAAGGACTGAAGGAGCTGAAGGGGGTTGCATCCCCATAGGAAGAGCAATATCAACTAACTGGACCACCCCATGCTCCAAGAGACTAAACCATCAACCAAAGAGTATACAAGGAGGGATCCATGGCTCCAGATACATATGTAGCAGAGGATGACCTTGTTCGGCATTAGTGGGAGGAGAGGCCCTTGGTCCTGTGCAGGTTTGATGACCCAGTGTAGGGGGATGCTAAAGGAAGGGTGGGAGTAGGTGGGGGAGTGGGGTATCACCCTCATATAGGCAAAGAGGAGGCAGGAGAAAGAGGGTTGGGTGGGGGTGGTTGTGGACGGTTAAAGGGGGATATCATTTGAAATGTAAACAAATAAAATGATTAATTAAAAATCCACCCCCCAAACCCAAAAAACATTTTCAGATTTAGAGAAGGATTTATATTTCAGTATAAAATGAATATCAATTTCATAAGAAGAAACAAACATTCCTAAAACTAAAATCCACTTAGATTCAAACCATTAGTCCAAACACAAAATGAAAATATTAAAACTTGATGGACAGAAACATAGTGGACTGAGAGTAGACATCTCATTGCTGGCCCGAGGTGCCAAAAGGTTGTTATGAAGGGTTGGTGTTAATCACTTTCCATGTAGAATTTTGTAGACATTGAAATTTTGATGTAGGCATAGCAGGAAATAAAAATACAAGACTCAGAGGCCTTTGGTGAAAGAAATTGAAAAGCACATTCTCAGACACACACACAGACACACACAGACACACACACACACACACACACAGATACACACACAGACACACACACAGAGAGAGAGACACACACACACAAACACCAGTGTCTAGAGTTCTGTGAAGCAATGCCCCTCCCTGCCTTTTTTGTCTCCCACAGGAGACGCTATATCACTTCCCTCCTCTGTAAAAAGCACATTCTCAGACACACACATACACACACACACACAGACACACAGACACACACACAGAGACACACACACACAGAGAGACACACACATGCAGACACACACACAGACACACACAGACATACACAAAGACACACACACACATACACACACACACACACACACACACACACACACACCACTGTCTGTAGAGGTCTGTGAAGCAATGCTGCTCCTTGCTTTTTTTGTCTCCTACCCCAAACTCTGTATCACTTCCCTCCTCTGTATGAGGGCAAAGCCTTAGGAGGTGGATGGTAAAGTGGAACAGAGGACACACCCCACAATCTCCTAAAGTGTACTGTTCCCTGAGAAGGAAATAAGGTGAGGGGGAGGGGCGGTGGCAGCAAGGCTTTCCTAGAGCCCTTTAGTCTGATTAATACACACAATGAATGAAAACAGTCATGCTAAAAGTAGTGCTCTTAGGATGGTCTGGTAGTTGTGAGATCAAACCGTATTTTTAGGACATCCTTAAAACACAATGACTTGGAAGAGTTGAAAAACAGAACTAGTTATACTGTGCATTCAGGAGCAAAGAGAACACTTTTATTATACAGGACAGAATTTAATGTTATAAG
Source organism: Mus musculus (assembly GCF_000001635.26). Lineage (NCBI taxonomy): Eukaryota > Metazoa > Chordata > Mammalia > Rodentia > Muridae > Mus > Mus musculus. The sequence continues at coordinate 6,759,330 of NC_000080.6, read as the reverse complement.
ACAATGGAGATGGTATTCTGTTTCTTGCTTTATGTTTTGAATTGTTTTATGTGAGTGTGTGCCTGCCTGTCTATCTGTGCACCATGTTCATGCAGGTACCTGAGGCCAGAAGAGGGTATTGGATCTTTTGGAACTGGTGTTACAGGTAGCTGTGAGCTGCCCAAGGTGGGTACTGGGCACTGAACGTGGGTCCTCAGGAAGAACACTGAGTGTTCTTAGTCACTGAGCCATCTCTCCAGCCCCTCCACCTACAAGACACCAGTTCCATTTATACAGAATCTGCTATCATAACCAGACCCGTTCCTTAGGTGCTCATGCAAGTTAGGACTTCAACGGGAACTGGGGAGATACCAACATTTAGAACATAGAAACAGCTGTATATGTAGTCACATTAATGAAGCAATCTGGATTATAACCCTGGCTCTGGGAGTTACACAGGTCCCTGGGCAAGCTGCATTCTTCTTTTCCAGTTTTAATGTCTTTTCTTTCTTTCTTCCTTCCTTCCTTTCTTTCTTTCTTTCTTTCTTTCTTTCTTTCTTTCTTTCTTTCTTTCTTTCTTTCTATAAAAAAATAACGTATGTGTGTGTTTGAGACAGAGACAGGGTTTGGGAGTCTGAAAGCAGGGAGTTTGCTTTGGAGCACCCACACTGGGTGCCTCCTAACTCCAGCTCTAGGGGTACTGGATGCTTCTGGCCTCCATGAGAATTCACACTGCTGTGCACAAACCCACACACAGACACAGACACCCAAGTGAAAAAGAAAAGTCAAAAAATGTAACAACATGCTTGAAAAACAGCAGTTCGCTTCTGGTCTGGGATAGCTCAGTTGGCCTAGAGGAATGAAGGGCTGGGTTTGAGTGAGCCCCAGTGTTCATCTGTGATCCCAGTGCTGAGGTAAAGGCAGCATGGTCAGAATGATGGAGATCTGTGAGTTATCATCTGGCTGCTAACTAAAAGCAAGGGAGGAACTTGTAGACTGCTCACTCACCCCACTTAACCCTCATTCAAAGTAAATGAAGGACAGGCTACTTAGGCAGCAGGTAAGAGGCCACTGAACAAAGCATAGTCACAAACAAAGAAGACCCAACATTCCAAGGCCCCTTTAAAGGAGAGATTCAGGAATGCAAATCTAGTCAGTCAAGTCACAGAAAGTGAGGGCTGGAAACCATCCAGTGGCTTAGCTCTCTCCACAATCCTTAGTGACCTTTATAGGTGTAGCTCCAGTGGAATATTAGCCTTGGAAGTTAGTATGACGTGGGAGCATGCTGGATCAAGTATGTGTTTTGAATTTTCAGTTTCAAAACGTGTGAATGCATCTGTCTACCAGACTAAGGGCCAGGAGATGCAGGAGTCTGAAGTCCATGAGAGAGGAAATGACCCATGCAAATGCAGTCACTCCTCTGTTTGCAACTAGATGGAAACTGTCTCCACTGCCAGTAAAGATGATTTCAGAAATGATGATTGAAAAACTTGCTAGTTGCAATTTTCATTTTCTTTTTCCCAGAGAGCAGCAGATTAGACAGTTGACATTTGAGCTGTCTCTGAACTGCCCCTGTCCCTAATTTGAGTTGAGCACTCACAGGGAAACACAGACCTGCTCCTTAGCTGGTTTTCTTTTCACAAATTCTTTCAGCTATAGAAAATGAATAAAAGCAGGGCTCCCCAGCCAGCCCAGCCAGACATCCCAGCTGCCAGAATAGGTGCTTGGGAGCAGCTCAGGGGAGCAAAGCACAGCCTTGCTCTGTTGAAGCCAGGTACTGTCCTGGGCAATTGGCTCCAGGCTCAGCTCAGGAGGCAACCACCTGGAGCTACAGGCACCCGAGGCAAGGAATGCCTGAAGGAAAGGGGCCAGGTCCTGCTCACCCCTCTTGAGCTACTTGCCCCTGACATCCCCGATGCTCCTGTTGAGCCTGGGTCCTTGGTGAAGCTTCCTCTTTTAGCTGCACCACCACCAGGTGTCTGTGACCGCCCGGTGGCTGCTTTCCTTTCCGCACCATATATGGCCTGGCAGGGGGGGTCACATGCATTCCGGGCCGCCGGCCGGTAGGGGTCGCTGGGGAAGGGGCAGACGGCGGGAGAAAAGGGGAGGGGATCGGAGGCAGAGACAGGAGAGGGGTGGGGTGGCGGATTCTGGGGCCATGGGAGGCAGCAAAGGCTCGAGGAGCCGAGCGCTCGCCACCGCGCCATGGCGCTGCACTCATGCGGCTGCGGAGGTGGTGGTGGAGGAAGGGACCCGCGCGGGGGGGGGGGGGGGGGCGAACGCGTCGGAAGCCAGAGAGCGCCGTGTCCCTGCGCTCGGTTGGTCAGCGGGCGCGGGCCGGCAGGATGGAGCCGCAGCACGTGCGCCCCATGCTTGGATCCCAGAGCCCAGCCTGGGAGGAACCGGTGAGTACCGCGCCCGCGCCCGCGCCCACCCCTCCCGCTTGTCCTTTCTCCCCGCCTCCCCCTCCCGGCCAGGTTCCATTCCGGAAGCGGTCCGGGATGAGGTCCCCAGTTGCTTCCCAGCCAGGACAGCGCTTCCTCCCGCGCCCTGGCTCCTCCTTGCTCCCAGCCCGAAGCGCCTTTGTCTGGTCGGCCTCTGGATCCGGAGAGGACCATTTCCGCGCTTCATCCTTTTCTCAGCTTTGCACTTTATTTCCTAGAGTGGCATGGAGGCCAGGGAAGTGGAGGGGGCTGGGTTGCGCGGTCAGCGGGTGCGGCTAGGAGGAGATGGGGGTTCACCTCTTGACCATGCGCTGGCAGTCACCTGGGCACTCAGGTTCCCAAGAACCGCCGCCTGGGAAGGCCCGAGGCTGCCAGAAGCCCAGAGCCACGCCTCCGACTCGGGTGGCCTAGGCTGCCCTGAACTGTTCCGAGGGTCAAGGACCTGGCCAGGGATCCAGCCCCAGATAACTTCGCTTTCGCCTGGATCTCACAGCACACGCCACGCGCAGATGGAGTCACTTTTGGGGCTCAGAGTGTTGCGTGTGAGAAGATGCGAGTCGGGGTCTTTGGATTTATTCCCTAAAATCCATTAACTTATTTCTTGCACCTCAAACTGAACCTTCTGTTACCCATCCATCCATTCAGGGATTCCTCGCAGGAATCCCCGCCCTGCGTAGACCCTTGTAATCTTGAGTGGGCAATGAATTTTGGCCCTGCATACCCTATCTATGTATTTCTTACTCGTTTTTGATTGACGTTGTGAACCGTCTCAAAAGCCTGGTCTAAAATTTCTGGCTTCATCCCTGCTGAGGTGCTGTTCCAGTGAAGTTGTCCCAGGGACTTCCTGAGTCTGCTCAGGTGCGCCCTCTGCCTGTTGAGAGCTTGTAGGTCAGGGGCCAGGCTTGCTTCTTTTCTTACCCTTAGACTTCCAGCCCTTTTGCCAGGGTACAATTTACTGCCTCCTGCTTCCTGACCTTTCACGAAGTCCTTCGACTTTGATCCATCTGCCACTGCGTTTGTTTTTGTGAGTTTGCACGTTAGGTAGCCCATCTGCTCGTGTTCTATTGCGATCATTATTAGGGAGTAAGGTGTCTTGGTTAAACATACAATTCAGTCTTGACATTTTAGATCATTAGGAATGAAATCCAGCGACCTGTTTTGAACTTTACTATATAAAATCTTATCAGCTTCCACCACGTACAGCGGGAAGCTCCAAGTTATGTGTAGTGCTTTTTGGGTGCTGAATGCTAGGACTTCACCGCAGTTAGGAAATTAGAGAACCTCCGGCTTTCTTCTCCAAAGTGCTAAGAAACAGAGTGCTTTCTTATTCTCCTAGAAAATCTTCAGTACTCGTCTCGCAACATGAACGTTTAAAGCTAAAACCTTCACAGAGATGTGAGATGGAGCAGGAGCAGTGGCTAAATGTTGAACTCTTCAAAACTTGGCGTATGTACGTGGCTAAGGCATTTTATTAGTTCAGCAAATATTCTTATCCAACACCTGTCGTGTTCTGAGATTGTTGGGCAAGCTGTTAACTCTCAGACAAGCGTTGTCCCCAAGAACCTTACTTTATAGCTGAAGGTTGACATCTATCCAAGTATGTGTCAAAAAAGTTCTCACGAGGGATTTTATTCAGAACTTTGTGTAATGACTACAATATTTAAGGATTTTTCAAATGCTTTATATAACTACATAAGAAAGTTGTGTTACCTGAACGACTAAAACAGGAGTGTATTCAAGAGAAAGCAAGAATGTAGTAGAGGAAACAGCTTTAAATGTTAAATTTTCTGGCATGGGGTGCAATGGGGTTGACGATTTAATCTAAATATGTTTTGAAGGAACACTGGGTCCATCCGAATCTGTGTTGTTTATGTTTGGGACAGAGCATCACACTGTAGGACAGGCTGCTGTGGGATTTACTCGGTAGGCCAGGCAGGCCTGAAACTGCATGCCCTGCTCTTGCTTCAGCAGAGTACAAGGCATCATCAAATTCCCCAAAATCAGAGTCTTTAACTTTGATTCAGGGATCTCAAGAATCTGAATGAAGTGAGTTCTGGTTTCCTTCAGAATGAATCGATATGACCGCCATGCGGTAGGCTATACATAGAACATTAATTGCTAGTCTATATATAATTTTAAGAAGCCACACTGTCTGTCTGTCTGTCTAACACACACACACAGACACACACAGACACACCGACACAGAGAGAGAGAGGGGGGGGAGCGAGAGCGAGAGAGTAAGAGAGAGAGAGAGAGAGAGAGAGAGAGAGATATCAGATCTAAGCAGTAGAATCACAGCTTTTTGAAGCCCCAACTCTGTGTGCTCAGAGACTCTCATTTTCAAGCTTTGTGTGTGTCCCCTCCCCCCATTGCTTCCTAGTAGGTGGCACAGAACAAGCAGCTGGTACATGCTCTGGCAACCACAACTAGAGACCCAGCTCCATGCCTTTCCCACCAAGATATATTTATCCTCTGAGACAAAATAAATCCATACTCTCTTAAAACAAAATGAAAGAACAACAAAGAAAGCAAACCTGTTTTCACTGGGATTCCAGTTCTGAGTTGGTTTTTCAAAAAACTTTCTTAAAATTTAAATATAGGGAATTTAATATTTTACCATACAAACTTGACTAAATGGGATTACTGTGTTATCATGGCATGTGGCAACATGTATGCAAGAATTTGCTCTCTCTCTCTCTCTCTCTCTCTCTCTCTCTCTTCCCCTCTCTCCCATCTATGATATATTTTTCAGTGAACACAGTTTGAGTTTCAAGAAGATTGGATCTTGTAACAAAGGGTATATTTTAATGTTTGAAGCTATATGTGATCACATTGACTAACAGCACACATGTGGTCCAGGCTTCATAAGAGAATGACAGTAAAAGAGCCATTAGCTAGAATCCAAGTACCTTCTGCCCTGCTTTCTATTAGAGGTAGGGACCAAAGAAAATGTTGGGACACAAGTTGAAGTAGGGGAGAGAAAGGAGGTGATGGGAATGCCTGGCCTGGTTCTGCCTGCCTTTAATTTCAGCACTTGGGAGTACTCAGAGACAAGTAGATATCTGTGAGTTCAAGGCCCTGCAGGCTCTTCCTGGGTGTGCTTCCAAGCATCAGTACTTGAGGCAGGTGTTCCTTCTGCATCCATATTCATCCTAATCTGAGTTTTCAGGAGTATTTTATTTCACATTTAGATGAATAGGGGAATTTTGAGAAAGAAATGAAACATTCCTGGGGAAATTTTTGAAAATAAACAATCAGTTCCCCATAGGGGAATTAGTAATGAGTTTCCAACCAATCTAATGGAGGTCTTTGGAAGGAGGAGGTACTGAAAGGATTCCCTTCAGTGTTAGGAGTGGCTCCTGGAAAGTGCAGCATGAATTGTGAGGAGAGCTAGTTAGCATGGTTGCAGTGTCAGCTCCCCATGACATAAGCAGTTCCTTCCCTAGACATTCTTTTGTATCCTGGAGAGGACTGGCATGGTTTGAGATGTCACCTGTGTTGTGGCAACACCAACTGCTCTTGGACCACTTTATGCACCGTCTTTCCTAATCATCCATAGATATGTTGGCCAGAGGAAGGATGCTACTTAGGAGAAAGAATGGACACAAGTGAGAGGAAGAAAGATGACCCTTGACCCTCAGGCTAAAGCATCAAGAAATAAATGGTCCTTGAAAATGTGCCACCATAAGTATTGGTCAGAAGATGGGAAAATTCCTGAAGGAGACCACAGTCTGTTTCTGGGTCTTCAGGAATTGGGACTCAGTAGTTAGTCTCTCTGGGAAGCTTCTGGCCTTCCCTGCTTGTCATGGATCCTGAATTTGTCAATGATTACAGGACATTAGTTTGTCCCAGATCAATGAAGTTTTAAGGCCAAAGCTGTTGTCCTGGGTGTTTCAGGCTTCTGCTCTTACAGGGGAAATGGGTTTGAACGGGACAAAAGTGAAAGCAGCAGCAGGCAGAGGACTGTGAGTGAGATGTCAGCACCTCAGGGCTGGGCATCACTGTCCTTTACCCCAGGGACTCCATTAGGTGAACTGTCTTTCCAGCTCTCCTAAGAAGGAAAGAAATTGGCTTCCCAGGGAAGACCTTTCATTTCTCAGATGTCACAGAAGAACGTCTCTGAACAGTGTTCCCTAAAAGTTGCCCACATAGATAGCAGGTGTGGGTATCAGTTTGTTCTCTAGTCTAGCCACTGGACTGTCAAAATAGTGAGCCAGAGTAGAGACTGGTGCTTTCTTGCCAACTCTGGGCACACTGGGCTCTCACGCAGCTGACTTGGTGAGTCTGGGAACGCGTTGTGCTCTTGCACTGTTTTTCCATCCATAGTCTTGTTTCTAGAGTGACCTGACAGGAGATATGGGCATCTCCACACCATCTTGGTGCTTGTGGGCTATGATAGTTTTCTGATGGTTTCTATACCAAAAGCTTATGGACAGTACTGCCTAATTAAATCATACGCAGCTATGAATAAGCCTGAGGATCCTGTCCTTGGTCACATGATGCATGTGCAAAGTGAAGCGAAAGAGGAATGACTGGGTCACATGCATTCCTGTTTTGTCAGATGTCTGTATAGGACTCAGTGTTCTGTCAATGCTCTGAGCCTTGACAGTATGTATATTCACTTGTGTTCATCTACCCATAGGGGTTGCTGGTGTACTACCATCATCCCCAACACTCCTGTTCAGAAGATGGGTGAGGAAAGTGGAAAGCCTAACCACTCAGCCGATGACAAGTGGGAAAAATGCGCTACAAGATCACCTGATATTCATCAGTGAGAAAGCTTTGCACAAGAGGTATTTTTCATTCTGTCAAACATCATGGTCAATTTCTTGGGTCTATGGTATGGCCTACAATTTATTCTTATTAAATTTTATGGTACTTGGAGACTGTAACTCCAGGGTGTCACTGTGCCCAACCTTTTCTCACTAAACATTCTCACAGGCTGAACTTGAAGTCAGAGCAGGAGTGAGCTGCGGACATAGGGTATTCTATTTTTTTTTATATGAAAATGAAAGCCTACAACTGAGGGATTGAAGAGGATGTGATGTCTCAGCATGTATTGATAGAGGCACTGACATGTGACCGTTTGAGTGAGATATTAGTTGCTGTGAGGTTTTGATTGATTGTTTGCTTGCTTGAGTTCGTTGTTTGTTTGTTTGCAAAGCTTTGTAATTGTCTGGCAGGTGTTGCTTGCTGAAGCTTGCTATATCACCAGGAAAGCTTGGTCCCATTTGGTCCATTCTGATAAATGATGGAAGGTCTTAGGCTCATTAATACTTTTCTCAGATTTTGGGTCTTATAAACAGAATGTCCTCTGCATTTCCTCTGGATTCTATTTAAATTGTACTTTCTCATTCTCCCTGCAAACACACCCTGATTCTGTGTGCATGCATGTGTGTGTGTGTGTGACTCTCTCTATATTCTGGTCATAAGGGTATGTGGTAGGACCTGAGGAATTGCCTGCCTTACAGTCTGCTGACAATGCCAATGCTTAGGACTGGAAACCATACTTCAAGCAACAATGCACTTGCATTATGTGTTCAACTTGATGAAATATTTGAGTTCTGTGGTGAATTCACCATGACCTCCTCATTCTGGGTAATTCTCCCTGAAATGTGGATTATATAGTTTGGCCAAATTCATAGGACTAGGCCAAAGATCAAGAGTCCTTGTTCTGAAAGAAAAAAAAAAGGAGAAATGTCCTCATAGTTTCTGTATACCCACACCTGTGCCATAAACTACTGAGAGTTTAGAGACCTCGTCTGTCCCTCCAGGCCTATGCGGGAGCTCAATCAACCAGAACTCTAACCACCTGGACACCCAGCCTCTGGAGACCTTTGGACAAGATAGCAAGATTAATAAGCTTAGATGATCCTAGTACATAGGAGGTAGAAGGTAACATACTGTGAGCTTGGATAGTTCAGAATCCATCCTGGATTCAGGTGACCCTTGAAGCCTGTGTTCTTGGGACTCTTTGCTCTTGGGGCCAGGCCCAACCACAGATCAAATCCTTACTATGAAAAATTGAAAGTGGAGACTAAGCAGGTAATGTTGGACCTGCAGAGCTTACAGAATGTGTACACTGAGGCCTCAGAGACATTTGAATTCCTGGCAAAGAGAAAGGCTGCTATAGGTAACTGTCTGTCTTGCTTGGGAGCACATGAGCTGTAGAATTGCCATCTCTGCTTTTGATCCTGCACAGGAGACTCTCGAGCTCTGGTTCTTGCTTTCTGCCACTTCACACAGGAGCCTTTAGATTTTTCTGTTGTAAACCTGTGGGTTGAAACACTTTTTGGGGTAAAAAAAAAGGTCAAAGGACCCTTTCACAGAGGTTGTGTATCAGACAATCCTTTATCTCAGACACTTCTATTATGGCTTATAACAGTACAAAAATTATAGTACCCAAGTAGCAATGAAAATAATCTTAAGTTTGGGAGGTCACTGCATTAAAGCATCCACAGCATTTGGTAAATTGAGAAACCCTGGTATTGACAGAAGAACTATTTGTATCATGTGAGGTCTTCTTGACCCCCGGGGCTGAGTCAGGATCTGTAGAGAGCTAGTTACCAGCAGACCCATATATAGCAAGTGTTCCCCTTGTTTCTCCTTTCCAATTCATATTGCCTTTGCCCATTCCTTCGTGATGTTTCTCCATTAGGATGGACAGATAGGGACAACTGTAGCCCACTTCTTCTTTTTAGGAAACATGGATCCCTCTTAGTGTTGGGACTTTTGGAAGTAGCATGAGTGTTTCTGGAATTTGCTGTTCTCTAGTTTTTGCTTTCTGAGTGCAGCTCACCTAGATGTCCTGAGTTCTTATCTAGGTCTTCCTGAGAACCAGGGTCTGGTGGGGTTGATGGTGTTTCTTATAAGTTAATAGGAAAAGGATAGCAGGGGCTTTGTATGCATTGGGTGTTTGCAGAAACCTGCAGAGCCACCTTCTGATGGAACTGAATCAGCTGAAGAAGAAGGTAGACATGCTGAGGAGGCACAGGAATAAGAAAGTGCTGGAAGATGAGGCACTGGTGCTGTAGTACTTGTGGGACTTAAAGGGGCTCCATAAGGACCAATAGGAAGAGGCTAGTGACTTCCAGAGTCAGGAACAACAGGTAGAGACAGGCAGCTTTGTCAGGCTAATGGTTAGCTCCATCTGCCCTTGTAACTTCTAGACGAGCTCATCCACCTACCTGTGCTTTCATCCATCATCTTACTCATCCACACAGCAATCTAAGTACATACCTCATGACAGCCAATTGTTCAGGTCTATGTCCAAGCACAAATATTTCTGGGGAATGAGCTTCTTGTGAGAAAGTGGATTATCAGCAAGCAAATCCACCTCTGCTTAATACTTCAGCCCAAAGATGAGTACAGTTCAATAATACACCACACGCCTACAGGGTTCAGTGCACAGAGCTTTAAGTGAGTGAAGTCAGGGCTTGTGGCTTATTTGCTTGGCATCAGTCATATAATTCACATGTGAGAAGCAGCTTGCAAGGGTGGGGGGAATCCCTTTGCAAATGCCAAATGAGCAGTTCTTGATGTCATCTTTTTTGGGGTGACATGTGGCATTTCTCATCTTTGCTGTCTACATTTCAAGACAATCTTTTTAATCTGCCCAGGACAGACTCACACTGACTGAACTCTGACTAGCAGAGTGTTAGCCATGTTTTTTGTCAATGAGACTGGAGTATTCTCCTTTTCTGTAGATTGCATTCTCCTGTTGACTGGATGACTATGGATGTGGGTAGGGATTCTGACAAGCTAGGGACATGGTGTCAAGAGATTTAAGATTGCAAGAGGAAATTTTATGCAACCACTTCAGCATAGTCTGGCCAAGCAAAGCATGCTCACCATAGCAATTGTATCTTCCACCTTTTGTTTAGCATAGTGTAAGATACCGCTCAAATTGCTGGTATGCTATAACTAAACGAATGTGTTCTTGCAGCACGAGGTGCTTTTTTTTTGGTATTTTGCTCTCATTTACATACTCTGTGTGTGGTGGATAGGCTGCTGATACGTGTGTTTTTGTGTGTGTGTATATTTTCTTTTTTGTATATTATAGGCATGTGGTATTTTTTTTTCATGCACTTTTTCATGCATTTTCTTCATTTTCTAGAAGATCTCATTGGGTTTCATTTTCAGCCTCTGTCTTGAAATACTGTTTGCTCTTTCGCCCAGAAGCTGGCTGCTTTGCTTGCCTGGCTGATCATCAACCACTGGTATCCTTTGTAAACACTTGCATTTTTATTCCAGTGTGTGCACGCTTTTTGATACCCCTCCACTAAGAACACATACTCTAATTATCAGGAACAGGATAGTCTGGAGCAAAGGCTATAGTACTGCTGAGCAGAAGGACCTGGTCATGCAGAAGAAGAACAAGCAATAAAAAAAAAAAATCTGGTCTTGCTTGGTTGTCTCTCAGATGAAGTAGGAACAAAGACTGGGAGGATCCTGTGGAGTGACTTTTGTGGGCTTCTTTCTGCTTATGGACAACCTGATGGTCACAGCCAGAAAGAGAACACATCAGAGTTTACATGGATCTAGTCTTCAGGACCTTCTGTCCGGGAAACAATATGTTTGATACTCAGTGAGTGTCTTCCTCCATTCCAAACTCTCTGATATGTTATGAGCTTGCTGTTTTTGAACACACAGAGATCCTCCTGTTTATAACTTTTAAGTGATGGGATTTAAAGGAGTGCATAGCCATGGTTGGAAGAAACTACACTTTTATTGAGAAATACTGCCTGTAGACCTGAGATTGCCACCCTTGAACCCGGGTCTCTGCAGTTTCTGCCTATTTCTAGTGAATAGTGTTCTCTGGATAGAGAAGATTTAGGAGGTAGCTGGATGAACCCAGGCAGAGCCTCTGCTGCAGGGATGCCTAGAGCACTTCAGAGGAGTGTTCTGTAACAGAGTCCCATAAGAGCCAGCATACAGCATCCAGAGCTAGTCCTAAGTCTAACACATCATAATGAAAGTCATTTTTAAACAAACAGGATCACTTTCCCTCCCAGGTCCTTCCCTCCCTCCCTAACATGGTAGGGGGCAGTTGGTGTGGGGAGAGGGAAACCTGATCTGGTATTGGTAGAGGGAAAATGACTGAAGTCCTGATGTCTGGCAGAAAGAATGTAAACAGGCAGCCTCAGGAAACTGGACCCCCAGAATGCACCAGAGGCAGTGTCTTTTGCTTTGCAATTTTGTGAGGTCCCATTTGTCGATTCTCGATCTTACAGCACAAGCCATTGCTGTTCTATTCAGGAACTTTTTCCTTGTGCCCATATCTTTGAGGCTTTTCCCCACTTTCTCCTCTATAAGTTTCAGTGTCTCTGGTTTTATGTGGAGTACTTTGATCCACTTAGACTTGAGTCTTGTTTAAGGAGATAAGAATGGATCAATTTGCATTCTTCTACATAACTGCCAGTTGTGGCAGCACCATTTGGTGAAAATGCTGTCTTTTTCCCACTGGATGGTTTTAGCTCCCTTGTCAAAGATCAAGTGACCATAGGTGTATGGATTCATTACTGGGTCTTCAATTATTTTCCATTGATCTACCTGTCTGTCGCTGTACTAGTACCATGCAGTTTTTAGCACAAGTGCTCTGTACTACAGCTTGAGTTCAGGCATGGTGATTCCCCCAGATGTTCTTTTATTGTTGGGAATAGGTTTTGCTATCTTAGATTTTTTTTATTATTCCAGATGAATTTGCAAATTGCATTTTCTAACTCAGTGAAGAATTGAGTTGGAAGTTTGAATCTGTAGATTGCTTTCATCAGGATAGCCATTTTGACTATATTAATCCTGCCAACCCATGAGCATGGGGGATCTTTCCATCTTCTGTGTTCTTCTTCAATTTCTTTCTTCACAGATTTGAAGTTCTTATCATACAGATCTTTCACTTCCTTAGTTAGAGTCACGCCAAGGTATTTTATATTGTTTGTGACTCTTGTGAATGGTGTTGTTTCCCTAATTTCTTTCTCAGCCCGTTTATCCTGTGTGTAGAGAAAGGGCATTCATTTGTTTGAGTTAATTTTATATCCAGCTACTGCACTGAAGCTGTTTATCAGGATTAGGAGTTCTCTGGTGGAATTATTAGGGTCACTTATACATACTATCATATCATCTGCAAATAGTGATAGTTTGACTTCTTCCTTTCCAATTTGTATCCCCTCGATCTTCCTTTGTTGTCGAATTGCTCTGGCTAGGACTTCAAGTACTATATTGAATAGGTAGGGAGAAAGTGGGCATCCTTGTCTAGTTCCTGATTTTAGTGAGATTGCTTCCAGCTTCTCTCCATTTAGTTTGATGGTGGTTTTCTGTAGATTGCTTTTGTCATGTTTAGGTATGGGCCTTGAATTCCTGATCTTTCCAAGACTTTTATCATAAATGGGTATTGGATTTTGTCAAATGCTTTCTCAGCATCTAATGAGATAATCATGTGTTTTTTTTCTTTGATTTGGTTTATATTGTGAATTACGCTGATGGATTTGCGTATATTAAACCATCCCTGCATCCCTGGGATCCAGCCTACTTGGTCATGATGGATGATTGTCTTGATGTGTTCTTGGATTCGGTTTGTGAGGATTTTATTAAGTATTTTTGCATCCATGGTCATAAGAGAAATTGGTCTGAAGTTCTCTTTCTTTCTTGGATCTTTGTGTGGTTTAGGTATCAGAGTAATTGTGGCTTCATAGAAAGAATTGGGTAGAGTGCCTTCTGTCTCTATTTTGTGGAATAGTTTGAGGAGAGTTGGAATCAGGTCTTCTTCGAAGGTCTGCTAGAACTTTGCACTAAACCCGTCAGGTCCTGGACTTTTTGGGGCTGGGAGACTATTGATGACTGCTTCTATTTCTTTAGGGAAATGAGAGTGTTTACATCGTTAATCTGATTCTGATTTAACTTTGGTATCTGGTATCTGTCTAGGAAGTTGTTTATTTCATACAGGTTTTCAGTTTTCCTGAGTATAGCCTTTTGTAGTAGGATCTGATGATGTTTTGGATTTCCTCAGGTTCTGTTGTTATGTTATAAAGAACTCAAGTAGATAACCTTCATAAGAGCTAAGAACACAATCTAAAAATGAGGTAGAGAACTAAACACAACATTCACAACAACGCATCTTGAATGGCTGAGAAGCACTGAAGAAGTGTGCAAAGTCCTTTTTTTTCAGGTAAATGAATATCAAAATGACCCTGAGGTGGTGTCCAGCGTTATACTTTCCAGTGAAGAATGCTAAGATCAAAAAAACTCATGTGAAAGCATATGTTGGTGAGAATTTGAAGAAAGAGGAACATTCTTCCATTTCTGGTGGGACTGCAAAGTGCTATGGCAACTCTGGAAATCAAAATGGAGTTCCTCAGAAATTTTCAGATAGATCTACCTGAGAGCCAAGGACCAACCTTACTGGTGCATGGCCTGCTACTTTCAGTTTTCACTTGATGGCTTGTTACTCAGATTTTCTTATTGGGCTATGACTTTGCTCTTGTCTTTCTGATTCTCAAGCAGTTCTCTGTTCTTACACATTGTTTTGAGGTACCTCTAGCCACTGGGACTTATTTATACCTTCAAATCCCTCTAAATTGGGGGACTTCTAATACTTGGAGAAGCTGAGTGACAAAAGCAAAGTATGTTGAGCCCTTTGGTGTCCAGTGCACACGAATCTATGGGAGTTTAGATATAATAATCCTCTAGAACATTCTTTAGGAAAGCAGCAGTATGCTCTCAGGTCCCTGTGTGACCTCAGTTACCTTTGCCAGCTTTGTGGGCTTCTCTACTGCTGGTCTGAGAACAATTGGAAACTCCTGGAATAGATGTCTCATATCTCATTTCCTTTGTCCTTGTTAGTATACTGATGGGATTCGGTTTGATGGAAATATACTCTCAAGAATAATTAATAAAACCAGTGCTTCTTACGGACCATCAGGATGAAGTACCAAGTTCAAGGACAGTTCTGCAAGAACTGCTCAAAGACAGCCAAGTGGAACAAGAAGAAAGCCAAGCAGAAGTCATTCATTCCCAGCACCCTCAGCACCTTTCTCCAGGACAGGGTCACTCAGCTTTGGTAGAAGAAGGGATGACCTGAGATAGCTGCCACATATTCCCACAGAAAAGAAGCAGCCAGCAATATTGGGGAAAGAATATAGGTGTCAGGGGCAGAAAGCAGAGTGTAAAGTGAATAAATAAAAAGATATCAATAAAAAATATTTAATTATTTAAAAAAATTGGACAGAATGTATTGTTCTAGTAACTCTAGTGTGTATACACAGGCAATAACTTTAACACCCAGAGAGAATAGATGTTGTAAAGTAGGGTGCCTTTGGTATTGACATAAACTAGGAACATAGCAAAGATAAATAAAAAAGAAAGATGTTTGTCCCATAGATCCATTATTCTTCTCAAGTCTAAGTGTTTGTGCTCACTTTTACCAGAACTCTGGAAACCTCTGTTAATCCAGGTCTCAGGGCTCATCCAAAGTACAGTCCTGAACCGGCTGTGGCCAAGGGTTCCTGTGTTGTTGGCTGACCTCTGCCTCAGGCTTCAGAGGCACTGGAGGGGCAGTGTTGGCCTTCAGGTGGCAGCCATTACAGGTCCCCTACCATACCAGATAGCGAGTCTTCCACAGATGCCTGACATCTCAAAAATAGAAGCTTGGGTATTCCAAAGATTGGGATGCCACTCTACAGTCATGATGAGTTGATTACGTGGGACCATACAAGTTAACTAATGTCTGTATGACTGTTTTCTTTATTTGAAAGTGAGTAATGAGATCATCTCAGGAGTGGTTGCTAAGAATAAAATCACTGATTAACATAAATGATAGGACTGTACAGAGCATGGGCTTAATATTCTGGGTCCAGTGCAAATAGCTGGGAGAGTTCAAAAAAAAAAACCAATAAAAGCAACAGGAATGCAAACAACAACAATTGTTTAAAACCCTTTTGAGTGCTGAGATTACTGGCATGTACCAACTGTGGCTAACTTTTTTTGTTTTTATAATTAACAACCAAACATACAAACAAACAAACATCCCTATTCCAATTCCAGCAGTTTGCATCAGAGAGAGCTGTGTGACACTGCATGCTGCTTCCTTTCCTCAGATAGCTCAGGTCGTCAGTCCTATACCAGGTCAGCTGGACCTAAGACAGTGTAGTTGAACTACTTGCTGTCACGACATGATTCTACAACAATCCTTTTCTTGGTAAAATTGAGCCTCTATAGAGTAAGCCCCATGTTGTTGGAACCAGGACCCTTTAGGCCAGCAAACACACAAGCCACCCTTTGTGAAAGAGAAAAGGAAAAATCACATTGGAAAAAAATATGCGCCCTAATTGTAAGAAAAAGCCCTCATCTTTGAAGCCATCACCTATCTCCCCCTGATTTTTGAGCTCTGCATATTGATATTGTGTGGCTCAAGAAGGTAGTGAAATTCAGATGTTTTCTGAAAGAAGATATACATGATTTTTCACTCTTAAATCTGTGAGGTTAGGGGGCACAGGTTCAGCAAAGCCAGCATAAGAACACAAAAGCCAGAGATGATAATGCCAAAGGGACAGCATCCTGACCTTATAGACACATTAAAATTGAGGTTTCATCTCAATTCAGGTCATTGCACTCCCAGCCCTACCTTCTGAGTATTATATTTGCTGTGAGTACAGTATGACGTTACAACCTGCAACACCCTCATTTCTCAACTTAGCAATTCTGGAAGACAGATATTGGAGAAGTAATTGCTATGAGGCTACAATGCAGTAATGTACAGTCCAGGATGACCACTACTCTCTGTTGCCCACTTAAATTGTCTGGTTGTATTTGAGAATGGGAGCATGTGCAGGATAATGTTTTGAAGAAGGGACAGCAAGTTAACCATTTATATTTGCCCTGTAGATGATTCCGTATGTTCAAAAGATTAGGGAGTTTTCTTTGTAAAAGATAGGGTTGTAAACCAGAGATTTTGTGAAACTCATGTATATATACATACATATATATATATATATATATATATATATATATATATATATATATATATATATGAAAAAATGCCCTCTGTCAAGGAATACACCGTTAGAAAATATTGTCCATGTTTTGTACAATTAAACCTATAGGAGAAAGATATTTGCCTCTGTGAGACAGGAAAACCCTGGGAAATTGGAGTGTATGTCACATGAATTGACACAGCTGGTATATTTACTGTTGTGAAACATCTACTACATCCACAGTCCCTAGAGTTTTGGGTGCCAACAAAATCTCTTAAGCATGTCAGAGTCCTAACCAATGTTTCCCCTCAAAAGCACATGACATCTAATGAAGCAGTAGAATTCTCCAGCTTTGGAAGGAGAGGTTGCCAAAGGGGATCCCACGGGTCCATGAGAGGCTCCAGGAGAGGCACCCCAGAAAAGGACCAAGCTGGGCAGAACTAGTTAACAGGTAGGTCATGGCAGTTGCTAGTGACATCATCAGTAATGCCTTCCTTGGAGAATCTCTTGTATCTAGGATAGAACTAGAATCTTCTGTGTTGTCACCTGTGTTGTGGTGACAGCAACTGCCTGTGGTTCATCCCTTCTGTTTGCTCTGGGTTCACCAGCAGGAATGTTTTCCTGGCTGCTCAGGCTATTTCAGAAAGAGAATGGCGATGAAGGAGAGACCAGACCAACAGAGAAGGAAGAGGGAATCCTTTCTCATGAAAAAGGAAGAAGGAAATGGTTATGGAGAAGGCACAGTGAGTCCTGGGCAGAGTTGGGGAACTTTCTGGTAGAGGTAGGCTTGAGCTGGGCCTTCCAGGAGTAGGTCTTACAAGCTGAAGCCTTGGACTTTGTCAATGTCAGAAAAAGAGTCAAGAATTTCTGATGATTAGTTTGACAGAGCCAGGAATTGACAAACCTGCAGCTACTTTTCTGGGAGCTATTTAATTTCATTTTGAGTGGCAAAAAATGTCAGGAGTGGGCACTATGAGAATAACAGTGTGTCCTTTCATGGAAGGGAGTTGAAGCACTTCATCTTCCAGATTACTGTAGGTAACTTGAGTCTCTGATGAAAAGAACAGAGAAGGATGCTCCCCTGGTCATGTCATGTGGTGAGGACTCAGACACTTTGGATTTGAAGACACACGATTAATTAGTGCTTGATAGTGCTAAGCACTATGAACTTCAGGATTTCCCTGCGTCCCATCTGATATGACCTGACAATGTTCCCCATATCTTTATGTCTGAGGCAGCTTATACATTTCAAGGCAACCGGGCCTGTAACAGGGAGTGTGGCATATGTCTGACAATGGTGGTTAGGAAGAGGAACATAGCTTAGCAAACCAGCTGGAAGATAGCTTTTCTGCTCTTTTAGGAATTCACTGTCTTTATCTTTTCTCTCCCTCCATCTTCTTCTTGGGACTCAGAATGGTCTCCCCTGCCCCTGGGCCATCAAGTATGCAAATTCTTTTGTGTTTACCTATCTGCAGGGTCTGCTAGAAATACTTCAACCCAAAA
This sequence comes from Mus musculus, assembly GCF_000001635.26. Classification (NCBI taxonomy): domain Eukaryota; kingdom Metazoa; phylum Chordata; class Mammalia; order Rodentia; family Muridae; genus Mus; species Mus musculus. The sequence continues at coordinate 6,741,437 of NC_000080.6, read as the reverse complement.
TTCCAAAATGACTAAGAAGAGATCAAAAATAAATGAACTAGAAGAACTGAAATTGGATATGAGGAAGATCAGCAATGACATGGAGGAAATGGGTGGAATCCTGAACCTTTACATGTATGAGGATTTGAACTACAGGTAGGAATTATGCCCAGTACCCTGTTGACTGTATTGTGCCATCTGTTAACCCAATTTCCTTCCATGAATGGAGTGCGTCATCTCCCATCATTCAATTAAGTAGCCCTGACAGGTGTTTAATTGTTGGATAAACAAGGTGCTGTGTGTTTATTATCATCTTCTTTTGTACTTGACCTTGGGGTTTTTGCATTCTGATTGTTGCTGTGAACAGCTAGAATGTCCTGCTCACACTTACTGTCTCTCAGTGTGTGAATGCAATGCCTGCAGGCTTCAAGGCTTTACTCTGATATTTTTCATTATATTCTGAGAGATGGCACCTGTCTGGATTTATTTGGCATTCTAATTGTGTCTGTGTGTGTGAACATAGTTGCGTGTGTTTTGTTCAGGACTGGGGCTCTGGGACCTTTGATGGGGTCTGAGGATTTGTGTGATGCACAGTTTGCAGGTCCTGTTAGTGTTGAGTCCATAGAGGTCCAAAGTGATCACCAGGGAAGTTTGCTCCTGGTGTTTCCTTGTTGTCACACAGGAATCTCCTGGAGGAGATGTGATAAAGCCTTTCTCCTGTAAATACTAGTTGTGTCCTCTGGGAATTCACATAACAACAGAAACCAAGAAATGAGAATCCCTGCCTTAAAAATAAGAGGAAAGTCATTACAGATATCTACTGGACCCTTGCCTGTGGCACAGTGTAGTGTAAAATTGTCATAGAAGTACTCTATTCCTACATGCTTGCCCGGGAAGCCCTTGAAGGTCAGCTAGCTCCATTTGGTCTCCTGGCTCTTCTGTCCTCTGCCCAGGATAGTAAGTTTAATTAGCACCTAGGGGACCCAGTTTGAATGAGCCAGGATGTGCCATGCACTTGGCTTGGGTAGTACATGATATAGCCTGTTTGCACATGATTATTGATTCCTTAATTCAGCATATTATTTGCTTCTTGGGCCATGCCACAGGATGAACACTGAATTCAACATCATTAAATCACAACATGAGAAGACAATGTTGGATATGAATAAAATGATCCAGTCAATAATTGGTTCCATGCAGTACTCTAAGGAACTGATAGAAGATAACTATTCCTACAGGTGAGTCAGTGACACAAATGAGACCCCCAGAACTAGGCAGGGAATGCTTCTGTCCTTTTAGGACTTTGAACAAAAGCAAGGGTTCTGGTTCTATGCTATCTGTTTTTTATTTAGGAACCGTGCCCTGAGGCAAGGGTCTTGGATTTGTACCTCTTGGACACAGGTGTCCTAAGTGTGAAGAGTGTCCAAGACCCTCCAATCTTTATTCTTCCAAATTCAAGATCCTCTACATAGAAAACTTTTCCACCACGCTGGGAATATCCAGGAACCCTGAACCTCTGGGTTTCTGACCACAGATTAAAAGATCTAGGATTCCCAACAAAAATGTAAAGATTGGACACCTGTTTGGTGGTCTCACCTCTCTCAGAGGGGCTAAGCCCTCTCCCTGCTGAAGGTTTTATGGTACCACAGACCTATAATCAACCATGAGGAACATTTCCTCTTCTGTCATGTATATGGTGTACACTTGGTGTCAGGGTTTTTAGAAGTTTGTTGAGTCCTGTGGATTATGGCTGGTATCTTGATATGACCTGCCTCTGTTTGGTGCTGCTATGTAACTGTGGACTCTTCTGGGGGCTGTCTGGGAATCAGGGCCCTTGCAGGGATCATAGGACTTGTAGGAGTGGCAAGCCAATGGAATCTGGCTGGGAATCACCAATTTTTCTTTGTGGATCAGCATTAAGGAGGACCACCTCCTCCGTGACTGCACTCAACTCCACGAAAACGTAAGGATATTACTGAATGAGAACAGAAGGCTGCTGGTGGAGCAGGCTGGCCACAAGTGTCCTGTGGGGAAGAAAAGAGGTTCTCTGAGGAGGCCAGCAAGAACATCTGTGTCCCAAGTGCCAAGGAACAGCAGGTAGGATGATGTGTATCAGAGGCAGATTGCCCTCATGTCTAAACATAAACATAGACAATCAAATGTAATAGTCCACCAACTTCTCCAGGCACTCACCTATGTCTCCTCCAAGTGTTTGTTTATGTGATCATCTACAGGGCTCTCTGTGGAGGTAGCCTGGTTCAAGAAACTGCATATTTGGCATGCAAATGTTCCTGCTCTGCTATAATCACTAAGGGAGATAGGTTGATTAGACATCACAACACTATATGCCTTAAGTTTGAAGGGTGCTGTGTTGGAGCCCTTCTTGAGAATAGCAAGAGCTTTGAGGGAAGAAGTAAAGGCCTGTAGCTCATTTGCTTTACAGGGAACTTGTGAGATTCTAGGTAGGAAATAGTTTGCAGGGATGACAGCCTAGTTTAATTGACAAATAAGTGGATTTCATTACTGTCTTTTGGCGGCTTTTCTATTCCCCCCTTTTCTGCTCTATCTCAAAATGGTCTCTTCAGGCTTCATATATCTTGGTTCACACTGAGAGAGCCTGAGTAGCAGCTTGTCAGTTCAATTTTCTTTGAGTGCTGTTGGAGTGGTCATTCCTGGGCCTTAGAGTCTGGAGTTGGCTGGATGACCAGAGATGATAGAAAGGCTTCACACAGGCTCAGGTTTGGTGTGTGATTTCTGAGGCTTCATGAAAAAATTTCTTAATATATGCCCCCAAATTGGACCATTGTTAGATGTTTCCCTCCCCCCCTCCCCCCAGACAGGGTTTCTCTGTTCAAACTGGCTGTCCTGGAACTCACTCTGTATACCCGGCTGGCCTCAAACTCAGAAATCTGCCTGCCTCTGCCTCCCAAGTGCTGGGATTAAAGGAGTGTGCCACTATGACCCCGCTTCTCTAGTGCTTTTTCTTCCTCTAAAATAATCCCAGAGTCCTTGGGTCTCCCTTGAAACATTACCTCTGCATAGTCTGAATTATCTTGGTCCTGATCCATAACAGATACCTCATTGTTTTCTGCTCAGTTATGATTTTATGTGAATAAGTCTGCGTGTGCTTGTGTGTGTGTCTGTGACTGTGTGTCTGTGTGTTTCTTTTTGTGTATGCGTGGTTTTTCCGACCTGTGTCTCAATCAGCCTCAGTGGGGGTTGGGAGAAATGAGGACCTTCACACAGTTCTGGTAGTATAAAACTGGTTATGTCTGTTAGAAGCCATGTTCAGAAAGTGGAAAAGAAGTCCTCTTTGACCCAGTGCTTCCAGAACAAGGAGGAGTTATCCACAGAGTCTAGGGTGCTCAGGGTTGTAGTGGTCCTCAGAGCAGCCCCGAAGGGAGAAGTTATCCTGATGTCCATCTGCTGAAGTTTGAAAAGGCCCTGTGTGGTGCAGCCCTTCCATGAACTCAGTGTGAGATAATCCATGCAAGCATTTGTCCTTCAACTAGTCAGCCTTATCCTACTCAAAATAGCCCTGACACAGTCACATTCTGGGGAGAAAACGTTTCTTTTGGATCCTGGTTATAGACAGTTCCTATTACTCTGGGCTCATGCCTTTGGACACCAAGTCAGTTAGGTGATAGAAAAGGGAGATCCTATTGGAAGAAACTGATTACTTTAGGACAAGTCTGAAACAGGGAACGAGAACAAGAGGCTGGTCCACCACCAACATGTGAGCCTAGGCTGGGAAACAAACCTATTCTACACAGCCTTGGGAACTTGCTGAGCCAGATTGGATAATAGGACAAGAACCCTGATTCCCAGACCGGTTTATGAGTGGAAAGCATATCACTGACTGCGCTGCCTATATACTATGCCCACTAAATACCTTTCCCATTCAAGATTTGTTTTTTATTCCTGCAAAGTATCCTGGGAGATTTTTATATTTGTATTAACTGCGAAACTAAAAAGGTCACTGCGATACAATATGCTTGTATTGCATAAACCTAAATATTATGTGTGTTTGAGAGTGTGCCCTGCAATAGTCATAGGGGTGTTGTTCTGTTTCTTCATGACCATCACTTTTAAGGTTCATTGCCCAGCCTTGGGAATATTTTTATTTAGCACACTCTTGCAGATTCTAGGAACCATGAATTACCCATGGGTATTGTGTTGTATGGTGTCTCTGGTTATTTGCAGATAGAGGGATTGACAAGAGGAACCCTGTGAGGTTCCTGCACTGGAGAAATAATCATAGCCTTCACTTCAGTTCAGGGCACACTCCTACCCCATAAGGAATCCACATGGTTTCTAGGTTGCACACATCTCTCTTGAACTCACATTCAAACATTGCTACAATGTTATTACTCAATATAATATACCCGCACAAATGGGGAAATGTGGTGTTTTTTAGAACTCCAGTATAATGTGTAGCTGACAGTTCCAATTCTAGCAGTTTTTAAAAGGTGAGAAACAATTCCAAGATCAGGTGCTCTATGACACTTGGGATGCACGTTATGATCTTAGCTGATAGGACATGTTGGTTTGTCCAGCTGAATAGAGCTGTTCTGGGAGAGACAGCTCAATTGACAAATGCTTAACCGGCCTTTGTTTCTTTCTTCCCTACGTGTGAAATAGTCCAGCAGAAAGCAGAACATGGCACAGACCAGGACATGATCTCCCTCAAAGAGAAGTGCTGGAGGAAGAGCACTGAGTGTGCACAGGAAATACACCACTGTTGCCTCTCATCCCTAATAACCATGGCTGTAATGGGCTGTATGCTCCTCCTTTATTTTGTTTCTTTGGTATGAACAGGCCTTAATTTCATCTAGCCTCTGGCCCAGGAAGAGTGCACATTTAAAGGGACTCAGAGAAATGCTGAGACACATCAAGAGCTGCTGGGCATCCAGGAAGAATCTGAGTGCAAATTTATCTTTTCCTGATGGGTCATCATCAATAATTACATGGAGATCAGTCAACAAAATTGTAAAAACTTGGATACAAGTCTACAACATGTGTTCTGCTTTGACTTGGGCGGCCATATCCTTCAGACCCACACTCCAAAAGGAGAGTGTTGCTTAAATTTCTCCTGCAAAGTTTGCTACCTCCAGGAACTGCTTTTCTACTAAGTTGCCAAGGACAGCCACAGGCTGTAAGGCTGTGCTACAAAATGAGCAGACTAAGAATTTTGCTTTGCACAATTTTTGTGGTTTGATTTTGGTTTGAGTTTTGATTAGTTTAGGTATTTGGTTTTTCTTGTTTTCATTCAAAGTTTTGTTATTTATTGGTTATTTATTGTTCTTTTAAGTAATTTGATATTTTGATAAGATTATACACAGTACATATTGACTGTCAGCTTTCAGTTACAATTGAGTACATTGCATTTATTCTTATGACTAACACAGTGATCTCCAACTCTTCACTCTAAGAGCCTTGTTATTTCAGGTGTGATCATGAAAGCCCACAGATATCAGACCCAGATGGATCTCTGCATTCTTCATGGGACTTGGGCTCCATAGTTTCTTCTGAGCCAGACTGAACTACAAAGTCCTTCATACATTCAGTATGGAGAGTATGTCCAACTGTCTGGATAGGAACTTAATGATGGAAAACTTACCCATGCTGCTTCGTTGCTGTCAAATATTTAGCTACTGTGAAAATACTGTGGATGATGGTGTTGAACGCATTAATGGCAAATACATCAGTTTTTCTGTAATAGCTCTCATTAAATCAAAGCATAGTCTAAGGGAATAAAAAGCTGTCAGAAAACACAGCAGTGTATGCTTCTGCTTTCCTTCAAATATACAATCACTGGAAACTGCAAGTAGAGATAATAAATTCCACAATCTTTTGGGGGATAAGTTTCTGTGGGGGTCCTTCAATGTTCATTTTATTACTTTATGATTCACCTGTGTCTGCCAAAAAACATCATTCAAAAACAATGAAGATTGTAATTAGGTATCATCCTATAAAATCCTAACAAATGCCTTTTTTATTTGATATTTTCTTTACTTACATTTCAAATGCTAAACCCTTTCCTAGTTTCCCCTCTGAAGATCCCCTGTTTACTACACCAACCCCTGCTCACCAACTCACCCACTCCCTTCCTCCTGTCCTAGGCATGCCCCTCTACTGGGGCATACAACATTCATAGGACCAAGGACTCTCCTCCCGGTGATGACCAACCAGGCCATCCTCCTCTACACATTTACCTAGAGCAATGAGATCCATCATGTGTTTTCTTTGTTTGGTGGTTTAGTCCAAGTGATCTCTGGAGGTACTGGTTAGTTCATATTGTTGTTCCTCTTATGGGGCTCTAAACCCTTCAGCTCCATAGGTCCTCTCTCTAGCTCCTTCACTGGGGACCCTGTGCTCTGACCAATTGATGGCTGTGAGCATGTACTTCTGTATTTGTCAGGCACTGGCAGAAACTCTCAGTTGGCAGCTATATCAGGCTCCTGTCAGCAATCTCTTGTTGGCATCCGTAGTAGTGTCTGGTTTTTCTGGTTGTTTATGGGATGGATCCCCAGGTGAAGCAGTCTCTGGATGGTCATTCCTTCAGTCTCTGCTTCACATTATGTTGCTGTCACTCCTTCCATGGTTATTTTGTTCCTCATTCTAATAAGGATCAAAGTATCCTCACTTTGGTCTTCCTTTTTCTTGAGTTTTGTATGCTTTGCGTTTTGTATCTTGGGTATTCCAAGGTTCTGGGCTAATATCCTCTTATCAGCAAGTACATGTCATACGTGTTCCTTTGTGATTGGATTACCTTACTCAGGATGATATCCTACAGATCCATCCATTTGTCTAAAAATTTCATGAGTAGTTCTTCATTGTACAAATGTACCGTATTTTCTGTATCCATTCCTCTGTTGATGGACATCTTGGTTCTTTCCAGCTACTGGCTATCATGATTAAGGCTGCTATGAACCTAATGGAGCTAGTGCAGATTCAAGGCAATTTATATACTACATATCCTATAAAACATCGTTGTTACCCGACTTGAAAGGGACACAGCAAGTCAGACTCCTCTGTCATTTGGGGACAATAAGATGTGAGAGTAACTTTTAGGATTTTTCAAGTTTAAGACAAGCTTAAGTAGAGGACCAAAAGGGGAACGTGGCTGTTATCAGTCTGCAATCAGTTGACCCGTAGAAAGGTTGTTATTAGTTAAGTGCTCTATGACTCTAAAAATCCTAGTGTAAGGGGTCAGATTAACCCTGTAATTGAAAACATTACCAAACCAGGAATGTGCTATGCTGAGCACTCACAGAGAGTTATGAGGAGCTGCCTTAGGCTCCTTTTACAGCAAGTAAAAATAGACAAAGAGATCAAATATCCTAATACCACAAGATGATAAACCTAACAACTGTAGATTGCACTGAGTATCAGCAAGTTTAGATTCTTGGCCATCTATAGATTGTCATGCAACATCTGCATCAGGGACAATACATAAGGAGGTGGCTGCTCAATAGCATGACAAACAACCAAGAAGAGCCATAGCCTCTACCACTCTGCTCTGGATGCTGAGACTAAATAACTTTAGTTTTTCACCACCTGTCCCAGGACTGCTCGCATCATTTCTTGCATATGTTTACTCTAGCACTTGTCTACCTTGGGTACAAACCCAGAGGACAGTCCCACAGCCCACAGAAGAGGCTCCACTCCACACACTCACTCTTTCATGACCAGGATCTTAGAATCCCAGGATCCCAGAATTCCAGGAGTTAGTCACACAAGAATCTTAGAGTCTCACAGGCAACTTGTCTCCCAGGAACTGCGACAGACCCAGAATCTCAGGGTCACAGGATCCCGGAATTTTACACCTGTATCCTTATAGCTTTAATGATCAAGGACAAGGATGCAGCTGGGACTGAGCGTGTGAAGAAGATGCAGGACATGTTCAATGCTTAGATCCTGTTGTCTAGACATTCTTAAGCTCTGCAGATGTGGGCTCACAGATGCATCTTTGCACTCAAATGACATATACTGATTTTAAAATTAGAATTACTTTTAATCTTGCTTTTTCCTTAGAGAAGTGAGGTAGGATTTCTTCCTTGGGGAAACAATATTTTCATGCTTTCTAAAGCACTTCACTTTTACTGTGAAATCTTTTGAAATGACTTCCTGAAGATGCACAAACTGTGATTCCCTAGGCTCATGTTGAATCTCCTTCAAAGTCTCGTCAGCAGACTGATCTAAGAGTAGGGACCAGATGTCATTGTCATAATTCTGTTCAGGTTTGTACTTTAAACTTTTGCTGAATATGTGCTCGTGGAATGTTTTTTTTTTCCCCCAGAGGTCTTGTTTTCAAAATAACTCTGTCTTTACATATTACTATGTATGGATGAAGAAAAAGGGGCAACTACTTACTAATTCTCAGTTAAATATCTTCTTATGTGTTCCTGTACTCAGTCACTAGAAATTGTTAATCAGTCAAAATCATTTATTTTAGTAGAGTAGACTATAACCATGAACCAATATACTTAGTTTACTATTGATGACTGTGTTGATTACAATAAATACATGAATGATAGGACTGTACAGAGTATGGGCTTAATTTTCTGGGTCCAGTGCAAATAGCTGGGAGAGTTCAAACTAAAATTAGTAGAAACAGCAGGAATACTAACAAATCCCAAAGATCTAATATTCTCCTCAAGTCTAAGTGTTTGTGCTCACCTTTACCAGAACTCGGGAGAATTCTGTTCATCCAGGTCTCAGGTCTCATCCAAAACACAGACCTGAACCAGCTGTGGCCAAGTGTTCCTGTTCTGCCTCAAGCTTCAGAGACCCTGGAGGGGCAGCCTTGGCCTTCAGGTGGCAGCCATTCCCGGTCCTCTGCCAGCTAATGGAGTCTTCCACAGAGGCCTGTCATCTCCAAAATAGAAGCTGGGGTATTCCAAAGATTGGGATGCCACTCTACAGTCATGATGAGTTGGTTATGTGAGACCATACAAGTTAACTAATGCCTGTATGACTGTTTTCCTTATTTGAAAGTGAGTAATGAGATCATCTGAGGAGTGGTTGCTAAGAATAAAATCACTGATTAACATGAATGATAGGACTGTACAGAGCATGGGCTTAGTTTTCTGGGTCCAGTGCAAAGAGCTGGGAGAGTTCAAAACAAAACCAATAGAAACAACAGCAATACTAACTACAACAATTTTTAAAAAAACATTCTGAGTGCTGGAATTACAGGCATGTACAAACTCTACTTTATAATAAACAAACAAACAAACAAACATCCCTATTCCAGTTTTAGCAGTTTCTAGCAGTTGCCTCAGAGAGAGCCGTGCGACACTGCATGCTGCTTCCTTTCCCCAGATAGCTCAGGTCTTCAGTTCTCTACCAGGTCAGCTGGACCTAAGTTACTGTAATTGACCTTCTTGGTGCCATGGTATGATTCTGCAACAATCCTTTTCTTAGTAAAATTGAGCCTGTATAGAGTAAGCCCCTTGTTGGTGGATCCAGGACCCTTTAGGCCAGCAAACACAGGAGGAAATGTGGAGATAAGGTGTGGAGCAGAGAATGAAGCAAAAGCCATCCTGAGCCTTCCCCACCTGGAGATCCATCCCACATACAGACACCAAGGCCAGACACCATGGAAGATGCCAATAAGTGCTTTCTGACAGGAGCCTGCTATAGTTGTCTCCTCAGAGGCTCCACCTGAGAGTGACAAATACAGAGGCACATTTTTGTAGCCCCTCTTTGGAATGAGCATAGAGTCCCCAGTGGAAGAATTGGAGAAAGGAATGGATGAGCTATAGGGGGTTACAACCATAGGAAGAACAACAATGTCAACCAACCATATCCACTAGAACTCCCAGGGACTAAACCACCAATCACACATGGAGTGACCCATGGCTCTAAGCAGATGTGTGCCAGATGACAGCCTTGTTGGACATCAATGGGAGAAAAGGCCCTTGGTCCTTTAAAGGCTTGATGCCCCAGTGTAGGGGAATGCTAGGCTAGCAAGAGAGCACTGTGTGGGTGCCTGGAGAAGCACCCTCATAGAAGCAGTTCGAAGGAGCATGAGATAAGTGGGTTTTAGGCAGGAAACCAGAAAAATAGCTAACATTTGAAATGTAAGATTAAAGTGATTTAAAAAGGAAAAAGAAATGATTTGAAGACTGAGAAATTAAACTAGACTTATGAACACTTGATCATGGACAAAGTCATGAATATGCAATGCAAAAAGAAACATCTTCAATAAATGTCGCTGGTCTAAATTGGAGTAAGTATGTAGAAAAATGAAAGTTGATCCATATTTGTCACCTGGCACAATACTCAAGGCCAGGTGGATTAAAGAACTCAACATAAAACCAGATTCACTGAATCTAACTGAAGACAAAGCAGGAAAGAGCCTCAAACTCATGGGAATGGGGATAAATGTCATAAAAAGAAGTCCAATAGCTCATATTCTAACATCAAAATTTATAAATGGGCCACAAGAAACTGAAAAGCTTCTATAAGACAAAGGGCATAGCCAATAGGACAAATTGGCAAACTACACATTAGGAAAAAAAACGTTCACCAACAATGTCAAGGTCTGCCTGATCCACAGTCAGGACTATGAAGCTCAACCCTATCTCAGAAAAGCAAATCGAAACAAAAATAAAAAAAAACGTTTGTCAGGAAAGCACTAGGTAGAAAAGTACTCTCATCTGTCTGAAATGCCCAAACGTGGTGGTGTGTGCTGTAGATTCAGCTACTCAGGAAACTGAGGCAGGAGGATGGTTTGAGGTCAGGGATTAGGTGTGAAGAACATAACAGAACCTGTCTCCTTATAAAAATAACCCAAATAAGCCAAAAAACACCCACATCTGTAAAACAAAAAGCCCCAGAGTGAGAAATAAGTGCATAGGTGTGTGTGTGTGTGTGTGTGAGAGAGAGAGAGAGAGACAGAGAGACAGAGACAGAGAGACAAAGAGACAGACAGACAGAGACAGAGAGACAGAGAGACAGAGACAGAGCGACAGAGACAGAGAGACAGAGAGAGAGACAGAGACAGAGACAGAGAGACAGAGTGACAGAGAGAGACAGAGAGACAGAGAGGTGGTGCTAGCCCAGGGGAGCTTAGAAATAGTGACCATCTTTATTTCAGCTTCTAGAATGGTAGTTTTACCCCCACGGCCATCACATTCTTTTGAGAACATTTTCTGTACCACACATCACCACTTTTAAAATCTTTTTTAAACAGGAGGATCTTATAATGCTTCTGTAAGAGTGGAGTTTCTGCTGCTTCCCAATTTTAATGTTTAGCATATCACGTGTTTAGAATGCACTGAAAGCCTCAGCTTTGTCAACCACGATGTCAGTGGTTCTTTCTCAACCTGTGGGTCACAACCCCTGTACAGGATACCCCGCATATCAGATATTTACATTAAGACTCATAACGGTAGCAAAATTACAGTTAAGAAGTAGCAATGGAAATAATTTTATGGTTCAGGTCATGAGGAACTGTATTAAAGAGTCACAATTATGAAGGATGAGAACCACTGCTCTGGCCAATCATATCTGACTCTGTCTGTTCCCAGAGCAAGGCAGGTGCTTCGTAAATGTGTGCCTGTGTCATTCTGCCCACTTTCTCCATTTCTCTCCCGGGTTTAATTCTGTGTACTGTTTTTTTTTTTTTTTTTTTTTTTTGTTCTACGCACTCTGTCTCGGGCTTTGTTTTGATAAAGTATGGACAGGCGACTGTGATCTAAGAAGGTTATGTTGATCAGGCAAGACGTTCAGTAAGGGCACACCATGTGATCTCCCGGACATTCTCACAGCACTGCTGAGGGAGGAAGTAGATGTTCTCTTCACATCCACCATAACAACCCCAGAGGGTACCATGATGACACTCTCTCCTGTAAGGCCCATAGAGAAACTCAGATTTCAACTGAGTGACAGCTGCCACTCAGGGGATCCAAGTGAGACACTACTAGTTCTGGGTAACATAGGCACAAAGGTGCAAGTAGTTTTTATTCCTTTGGCTTTTTGAGGCAATGTCTCTCAAAGGCCTTGAACCCCTGATCCTTCCCACCCTTTCAAATGATTTCTAAAGACTGAATAAGTATCAGGGATTTTGAATTACCTTTTCCTTAAACTGGATTCTCTTGTAGAACTCGGGCTATGTTGTGTTTTATTTTGTTTTTCGTTTTCACTTCCACAGAGTTGAAATGTTTTGGGTTGAACAGGATGTTAGAATGCAAGGGAAGTCTGTCAGTTCTTGGTGGCTTTAAAGATGGGAGGGAAATGATGAGACCCTTGTATAACAATGCTTGAAAGCATTTTTAGACGGTTTCACAATATGTTATTGTGAGATCAGTGTTGATAACATGAGCCTCTGAATAATTCTTTTTTTATTATAGTGTATGTGGGTTTCCCCTTTCCCTTCCCTCCTTCCATTTACCTCCATCTCTCCCTCCATCCATCCCTCCACCCCTCTCTCCACCCTTTCTTTCCCTCCCTCCCTCCCTGCTTTCTTCCTTCCTTCCCTTTCTTACTTCTATGAGCTTGCATAAAGGAGGAATAGAGCCAGGAGAAAGAGTGGAGGATGCAAAGATAGGCGGTGATGTCACACCTCACATTTTCACTTCTGTTTATAAACTAGTATGTACATTATTCATGATGGTCTCTAGTTATATTTTTTATATTTTAATGTTCACAATTTTATTACAAACATCCTTAAAAAGGAGATACTAGTAGTATGAATGCCTATGAAGTTGGCCGTGTTACCACATGCAAGACATTAAAGAAACTACTAAGTATTTATGAACACTCAACATCAAAACTTTAAAAATCTAAGTATATAGAAGCCTCCAAAAAACCTCCAGCTTGCAGATGGTGGTGGAGTAACCATTACTGCATCACCAAGGAGGCAGGAGCAGGGGGAATCTGTGTGAGTGTAAGCCTAGCTTGATGACAGAGAAACTGCTTCAAACAAACAAATGAACACATAAACAAACCCTGGGGGGAGGGGAAGCTACAGACTGTATTAAAAACTTCTTTCTCTACCACAGTACTAGGGATTGAACTCAGGACCTTGTGAATATTAAGTTAGCACTGCAAGCACCCACTACTGAGCTATATCCTGATAACATACAATAAAAAAATTCATACATGTATACAATGTATCTTAATTGTAGTCATTCCTTGTTCACTCCCTCTAGCATTACCACTATCACCTCCTGCCCCCAACAGGTCTCCCATACACTTGGAATCACCACCCTTCCCTCAACAAGTCTCCTGTATCCCTCCCAACTTCATGTTGTTTCATAAAATCACACACTAAGTCCCACTGGTGCTGCCTGTATTCGTGCATGCCTGCTGGGTCATACAAAGGGGTGTGGGAAACCTGCCAATGGCCACCTTTCTCAAAGGAAAGTGGCTCTCTGTCCTTTAGCTTTTATCAGTTGCCATTAGCAACTCAGCAAGGGATGGGGATGGGGTATTGAGAATCCCTCCCCCTCCACAATGGAAAGTTTAACACTCCGGATCTTGTGAAGGGCTTGCACAGGTAAACACAGCTGCTGTGAACGTGTGTCTGTAACATCCATGGTGTGTTCAGAGGCCAGCCTCTCACAGTATTCTTCTCCATTCATCAGGTTTTTACACTCACTCTTTCCATAGCTTCTTCAATACTGTTTCCTGAGCCTTAAAGTAGGTAGGGATCCTATACAAAACAAAAAACTGTATGATATTTATAGAGAAGCCAGTGTTAACCTGTACTTAAGTTTCACATTTGTAATGAAATAGTAACCGGGCCTCCACAAATTCCATGGGAATCGCAGACTAACCATTTGGTTTTCCTCTGCCTCATTTCCTCCTCCTTCTTGTCCTCCTCATCCCCATTATCCTCATCATTGTCGTCGTCGTCCTCCTCCTCCTTCCCCCCTCCCTCCTCCCACTTCTTTTTCTCCTCCTTCCTCTTCTTCTCCTCCTCCAATTTCTTCTTATTCTCCTTGTCCCCCTCCCCTCCTCCTCCTCCTCCTCCTCCTCCTCCTTCTTCTACATCATCCTTCTCTTCTTCCTCCTCCATCTTCTCCTCCTCCTTTTCCTCTTCCTCATCTTCTTCATCTATTCATTCTTCTTTGAGCCTCCTGACCCACCAGGGCCCTTCTATCTTTCATCACCTCTGCACACTCAAGGTATGCAATATCCCGTAGCTCATACTTCCTTTAGTTCAGCTGCCTTCTCTTCACATGGTGGTCTATCTTGGGCTGTCTGCTCAGACCACATCTCACCCAATTTCCTTGCTACATTCCCAGTGGACAAGCCCTGGGATTCAATCATGATCTTTGGACAATATTCAAAATGAAGCAGGAAAAAAGCAAGTGGTAGTCTTTTGTGAGTATCTGAGTCTTCATTCTTCTTCCGTTCTTTTCTTAGTGCCTTAAGAGGAACATAATTCTTCATCAGCTATCATAGCCTCATAGCAAGCCTTGTCACTTGGAGCTGTATCTTCAGGTTTCACCTTTTCCTTTGTAGGCATGAAGGTCCTATCCAAGAACTCACCAAAGCTGGACTGGACCCAGGCATTTCTTTCTGTTCTCCTGGAAGTCTGCAGGAAGACAGCTCCTGGGCCTTTTCTTCCTCCAGCCAACCAAGTCTCCTTTACCCAAGGTGACCCTTGGCGTGCGGCGAGAAGGGGGCTCTACCACAGTGGGCTTTTTCCTGAGTCCAAACCAGATGCTTCCTTCTCCATACTATTGTCAGCTAGCTTCACTTTTCATACTATTTTAAGCTTTAATTTTTTTTCTCTCCTTGTGGAGCAACAATTGTGGTAATAAAACCAGATACCAACTCTTATCTCAGGTTAGTAATAAAGTTGTTGCCTACTATCTAGAAATGTACCTGCCTTTTCTTTTTTCTTTCCTTTTCTCTTTTCTGTTCTTTTCTTTTCTTTTCTTTTCTTTTCCTTTCCTTTCCTTTCCTTTCCTTTCCTTTCCTTTCCTTTCCTTTCCTTTCATTTCCTGTTTGTTTCTTTTCTTTTCTGTAAAATGTGGCATTTTACAGGTTGGGATGTAGCACCGTTGGTGGAGTGTTTACCTAGCTAGTATATACAAAGCCCTTGTTTAAATTCCTAGCACTGTGTAGGTATGGTGACTCGTGTCTGTAATCTCAGAACTCTACAGGTAGAAATGTGAAAAGCAGAAATTCATCCTCAGCGTACAGTGAGCTTCAAGTTGGCCTGACCAAGAGGAACAAGGGGGGAAAAAGCTGATGTCTTTTCTCTCTCTCTCTCTCTCTCTCTCTCTCTCTCTCTCTCTCTCTCTCTCTCTCTCTTTCTCTCTCTCTCTATTTGTCCTAATTCTTTTGGTAGAGAGAAGGAAAGAGAAGAACATGTATTGATTTCCCTGGTATCTACCAAATTTGTATATTACTTGTCGGTTAATATTATAACAAACATTAAATTGTATTCAGAAACATATTTTGATTATTATCTTTGTGTGTTTTGGATCTCATGGCAGTAATAGGTACCCGAGGTGTTAACTACCGTTTCTGTAACAGTAAACTGTCTCTCTCTACAGCCCAATGCTGTGTAGTTTGTATGGTTCATTTGTTGTTGGCTTGTTGTTATTGATGTTGTTTGTGTTGCTGAGGCTAGAGTCTGGGGCCTTGTACATGTTGGGCAGGCAAATTCTCCACCACTGAGTCTCCAGCCACTTTTCTGGAGGTTTTTGTTGCTGTAGATTGTACTGAAGAAGTCTTTCAGCTTTTATATTTGAAAAAGATACCACGGCAAGATACACAGCCACAACCAATGCACCACAATAAATAACCAACCCAACACATGACATTATGATACAGTAAGAATCAATTTAAAAGATATATCACCTCATTCTTGGGTTTGCCTATGTTCTTAATTTTTAGATTAAAAATCTTTTGAAACATTGAATGACACCTCTCATCTATCAACTACTGCCATTAAATATCGCATCTTCACAGCTGAATAAATAGACCAGCCAACATCCAGAATAGTCCTCCAGTCATTCAAGAAAGAGTTCCTAACTAAGGACAAATTGTTTCTACTGATTTCTTTCCTGGGGTTTCATTTTGGATTGCATGTTCACTTTTAAAGATGCTTGCTGATCTCTTCGTGGACCAGAGATGGAGGAAGCACTCCACTCTATTTATTTTTTCACCACAAGATTAATTCAGGTCAATCTCAGCTCTCAGGTTTGTTCTTGTAGTGGTTTTGAAGGTTTCAAAGGAAAGGTTGCTGCATGGATTGCTATGAAGCTGCAGATGTTTGCAAGTGAGTTAGGGAGTGACTTCTACAAGCAGATCAGATTTGTGGCCCTGGTCTTCTGGCTGTTAGGGGAACACCACTTTGTCCACTGTTTCAAAGAATGTTCTGTTGAGAGCATTTGCTAAGGGGGTTCTGATGATGGCAACTTGCTGATGTCAGGGAACTCCAGGGACATGAACTCACTGAATCACTGCTTTCATTGGAAAAGTAACTTTTGGCCATAACAATTCTCTGCTGGCTAACTTAATGTCAACTTGGCACCAGCTGAAGTTATCTGAGAGGAGGGAACCTCAATGGAGAAAATGCCAACACAAAATCAGGCTGTTGGTACACCTATAGGACATTTTCTTAATTAGATTGATGGATGTGGGCCCAGCCCATTGTGGGTGGGGCCGTTACTTGCCTGGTGGTCCTAGGTTCTATAAGAAATTAGGTTGAGCAAGCCATAAGGAGCAAGCCAGTAAGCAGCATTCCTCAGTGGCCTCTGCATCAGCTCCTGTCTCCAGATTTCTATACTGTTTGAGTTCCTGTCCAGATTCCTTCCATGATGAGCTGTGATGTGGAAGTATAAGTCAAATAAACTTTCCTTCCCAAGTTACTTTGGTTATAATATTGCCACAATAGCAGATCTAAGAAAGAAATTGCAATTAAAAAAAAAGTCATTTAACATACCAACTAATAAATCTATTAGGATGTATGGTGGCACATGATAGCAAGTAGGACTCTAAATGTTAATTTCTATGATAAGGGTTTGTTATCCCTAAGCACCAAGGAAGTGCAAATCAACCACAGTGACATTCTGCCTCATACCCCATACCTGTGAGCACAGATATCAAAAACAGAGCAGAGAGATCAGGCCCTGCTGACAGCATACAGTAAAGGCATCATTCTGTGTCTCTGCCTTCCCTCTGGGGGTTAGGAATGCCACCAATGTGCCACTTGGGGAAGGCAAAACTCAGGGATATTAGGCTGTGTTTCTTCCTAGCCCCTGGAGTGCTGAGCCACATTGCTCAGGGAAGGCTGAAACAGTCTCAGGGGGCCCAGCCTGTGTTTCTCTGGCTGAAAACAGCAGGGTTGGGGGGAGGGGGAGTCCTGTGCACCAAGAATTTCCTGGGAACCATGATGAGTTGAAAATGGTGGCCCCAATCCTCTTGTGTACGCAGATACCACTGAGAACTTCAAGTAGTTGGGAACAGGAGCCAGTAGCCCTAGATGAACCCAGTGTGGGGAATTCAGCTTAGCTCCAGGTGAGTGCCAGGGCTATGGAGGGGCTAGAAGAGGGGTCCTCTACAGGAGACTTAACCACAGCTCTGTGTGTCTAAGTCTTCCCCCCTGCCATCCCCATCCCCCCACAGCCCACTGTCTCCCACACCCTTCAGGTCCTTGATGAAGAAGACAATCCTTGCTTGTCTAAACTGTTTTATTCAGGGTAGATGAAAATGCACAAGTCTTACTCTGGGTGAACCAGAGATTGAATATCTTTCACAGAATTGGAGGGAAGCTCATTGGCTAATCACTTAGAGCCTAGCTAGATACCCCATCACAATAGAAAACTCTATGCAATGTCACCGGTTGTCATGGTCCTCTGGTGACACAGTCCACTGCCTCACAAAGGATAGCTGTGTGCACTCCAGGCAAGAATGTAAATTGGTGGAGCCACAGGCAAAACAACATGGAAGTTCCTCAAAAGAAATATAAAAAAGATGTAGCTTCCTCATGAGGTGTTTGAGATAATTGTCTCATAATGGCCTGTAGGCAATTCTGTGGGGCATTTTCTTGATTAAGGATTGATGTGGTAAGGCTAAGCCTACTGCAAGAAGTGGGTTGCCTTGGCAGGTGGTCCTGTGGTGTAAGGAAGCAGGCTGAACAAGCCATGAGGAGCAACCCTGTAAGCAGGGCTCCACCATGGCGTCCTGCACTGACTTTAGTTCATGATGGTCTATAACTGTAAGCTGAGAGAAACTCTTTCCTGCCTGTGGTAGTCACTGTTCTATTACTGTGATGAAATACTATAAACAAGGTAAGATACAATGAAGCTTTTAACTGAGGGCTTGCTTAGAGTTTCATAGAGTCCAAGGTCATCATGGTTGGAAGTATGGCCGCAGACAGGCAGGCCTAGTGCTAGAGCAACAGCTAAGAGCTAACTAACATCCTTATCTGCAGGGAGTAAGAGATTGACACTGATTCTGACTTGGTCTTTTGAAATGGGCTGAGAAAGAAATTACGGAAACAACACTGTTCACAAGAGTAAAATCCAATAGAAAATACCTTGGTGTGACTCTAAGGAAGTAAAAGATCTGTATGATAAGAACTTCAAGTCTCTGAAGAAAGAAATTAAAGAAGATCTCAGAAGATGGAAAGATCTTCTATGCTCATGGATTGGCAGGATCAATATAGTAAAAATGGCTATCTTGTCAAATGCAATCTACAGATTCAATGCAATCTTCATCAAAATTCCAACTCAATTCTTCAATGAATTAGAAAGGGCAATCTGCAAATTCATCTGGAATTACAAAAAACCTAGGATAGCAAAAACTGTTCTCCAGGATAAAAGAACCTCTGGTGGAAATACATACAAAAGTTGACCAGATTTGGTACAAGCTTGTAATTCCAGCCCTCAGAAGGTTTTTTAAAAATTGTTGTTTTTATCCTGACCTAAAGCTGTACTACAGAGCATTGTGATCAAAAATTGCATGGTCTTGGTATAACGATAGACAAGTAGACCAATGGAATAGAATTGAATACACAGAAATGAACCCACACACCTATGGTCATTTGATCCTTGACAAGGGAGCTAAAACCATCCAGTGGAGAAAAGACAGCATTTTCAAAAAATGGTGCTGGCACTACTGGCAGTTAACATGTAGAAGAATGGGAATTGATCCATTCCTATCTCCTTGTACTAAGGGCAAATCTAAGTGGATCAAGGAATTCCACATAAAACCAGAGACAATGAAACTTATAGAGGAGAAAGTGGGGAAAAGCATAGAAGATATGGGCACAGGGGGGAAAGTTCCTGAATAGAACAGGAATGGCTTGTGCTGTAAGATTGAGAATTGACAAATGGGATCTCATGAAACTGCAAATCTTCTGTAAAGCAAAAGACACCGTCAATAAGACAAAAAGGCCACCAACAAATTGGGAAAGGATCTTTACCTATCCTAAATCAGATAGGGGACTAATAACCAATATGTATAAAGAACACAAGAAGGTGGACTTCAGAAAATCCAATAACCCCATTAAAAAGTGGGTCTCAGAGCTAAACAAAGAATTGTCACCTGAGGAATACCGAATGGCAGAGAAGCACTTGAAAAATGTTCAGCATCCTTAATCATCAGGGAAATGCAAATCAAAACAACCTTGAGATTCTACTTCACACCAGTCAGAATGGCTAAGATCAAAAATTCTGGTGACAGCAGATGCTGGCAAGGATGTGGAGAAAGAGGAACACTCCTCCATTGTTGGTGGGATTGCAAGCTTTTAAAACCACTCTGGACATCAGTCTGGCAGTTCCTTAGAAAATTGGACATAGTACTCTTGGAGGATCCCAGAATACCACTCCTGGGCATATATCCAGAAGATGTTCCAACTGGTAAGAAGGACACATGCTCCACTCTGTTCATAGCAGCCTTATTTATTATAGCCAGAAGCTGGAAATAACCCAGATGCCCCTCAACAGAGGAATGATACAGAAAATGTGGTACATTTACCCAATGGAGTACTACTCAGCTATTAAAAAGAATGAATTTATGAAATTCCTAGGCAAACAGATGGACCTGGAGGACATCATACTGAGTGAGGTAACACATTCACAAAGGAACTCACACAATATGTACTCACTGGTAAGTGGATATTAGCCCAGAAACTTAGAATACCCAAGATATAAGATACAATTTCCTAAACACATGAAACTCAAGAAAAATGAAGACTGAAGTGTGGACACTATGCCCCTCCTTAGAAGTGGGAACAAAACACCCATGGAAGGAGTTACAGAGACAAAGTTTGGAGCTGAGATGAAAGGATGGTCCATGTAGAGACTGCCATATCCAGGGATCCACCCCATAATCAGCATCCAAACGCTGACACCATTGCATACACTAGCAAGATTTTATCGAAAGGACCCAGATGTAGCTGTCTCTTGTGAGACTATGCCAGGGCCTAGCAAACACAGAAGTGGATGCTCACAGTCAGCTAATGGATGGATCACAGGGCTCCCAATGGAGGAGCTAGAGAAAGTACCCAAGGAGCTAAAGGGATCTGCAACCCTATAGGTGGAACAACATTATGAACTAACCAGTACCCCGGAGCTCTTGACTCTAGCTGCATATGTATCAAAAGATGACCTAGTCGGCCATCACTAGAAAAAAAGGCCCTTTGGACAGGCAAACTTTATATGCCCCAGTACAGGGGAACGCCAGGGCCAAAAAGGGGGAGTGGGTGGGTAGGGGAGTGGGGGCTGGTGGGCATGGGGGACTTTTGGTATAACATTGGAAATGTAAATGAGCTAAATACCTAATAAAAATGGAAAAAAAGAGAAAATATTATCCAGGTTTTATACAGTTAAACATATATGAGAAAGATATTTGCCTCTGTGAGACAGGAAAACCCTGGGAAATTGGAGTGTATGTCACATGAATTGACTCAGGTGGTATATTTATTGTTGTGAAACATCTACTACATCCACAGTCCCCAGAGATTTGGGTGCTAACAACATCCCTTAAGCATGACAGAGTCCTAACCAACGTTCCCCCTCAAAAGCACATGACATCTAATGAAGTAGTTAGAATTCTCCAGCTTTGAAAGGAGATCCCACAGGACCGTGAGAGGCTCCAGGAGAGGCACCCCAGAAAAGGACCAAGCTGGGGAGAACCAGTTAGCTGTTAGGTCATGGCAGTTGCTAGTTACATCATCAGTAATGCCTTCCTGGAGAGTCTCTTGTATTTAGGAAAGAACTAGAATCTTCTCTGTTGTCACCTGTGTTGTGGTGACAGCAACTGCCTGTGGTTCATCCCTTCTGTTTGCTCTGGGTTCACCAGCAGGAATGTTTTCCTGGCTGCTCAGGCTATGTCAGAAAGAGAATGGCGATGAAGGAGAGATCAGAACAACAGAGAAGGAAGAGGGAATCCTTTCTCATGAAAAAGGAAGAAGGAAATCATTCTGGAGAAGGCACAGTGGGTCCTGGGCAGAGTTGGAGAACTTCCTGGTAGAGGTAGGCTTGAGCTGGGCCTTCCAGGAGTAGGTCTTAGAAGCTGAAGCCTTGGACTTTGTCAATGTCAGACAAAGAGTCAAGAATTTCTGATGATTAGTTTGACAGAGGCAGGAATTGACAAACCTGCAGCTACTTTTCTGGGAGCTATTTAATTTCATTTTGAGTGGCAAAGAATGCCAGGAGTGGGTACTATGAGAATAACAGTGTGTCTTTTCATGGAAGTTAGTTGAAGCACTTCATCTTCCAGATTACTGTAGGTAACTTGAGTCTCTGATGAAAAGAACAGAGAAGGATGCTCCCCTGGTCTTGTCATGTGGTGAGGACTCAGACACTTTGGATTTGAAGACACATGATTAATTAGGGCTTGATAGTGCTAAGCACTATGAACTTAAGGATTTCCCTGCATCCCATCTGATATGACCTGACAATGTTCCCCACATCTTTATGTCTGAGGCAGCTTATAGATTTCAAGGCAACGGGGCCTGTAACAGGGAGTGTGGCATATGTCTGACAATGGTGGTTAGGAAGAGGAACATAGCTTAGCAAACCAGCTGGAAGATAGCTTTTCTGCTCTTTTTGGATTCACCCTGTCTTTATCTTTCTCTCCCTCCATCTTCTTCTTGGGACTCAGAATAGTCTCCCCTGCCCCTAGGCCATCAAGTATGCAAATTCTTTTGTGTTTATCTATCTTCAGGGTCTGCTAGAAATACTTCAACCCAAAATTCCAAAATCACTAAGCAGAGATCAAAAATAAATGAACTAGAAGAACTGAAATTGGATATGAGGAAGATCAGCAATGACATGGAGGAAATGGGTGGAATCCTGGAACTTTACATATATGAGGATTTGAACTACAGGTAGGAATTATGCCCTGTTGACTGTATTGTGCCATCTGTTAACCCAATTTCCTTCCATGAATGGACTGTGTCATCTCTCATCATTCAATTAAGTAGCCCTGACAGGTGTTTAATTGTTGGATAAAAAAGGTGCTGTGTGTTTATTATCATTTTCTTTTGTACTTGACCTTGGGGTGCTTGCAATCTGATTGTTGCTGTAAACAGTTGGAAGGACCTGCTCACACTTACTGTCTCTCAGTGTGTGAATGCAATGCCTGTATTGTTCCTTATATTCTGAGAGATGGCCCCTCACAGGATTTATTTGGCATTCTAATTGTGTCTGTGTGTGTGAACGTAGTTGTGTGTGTTTTGTTCAGGACTGGGGTTCTGGGACCTTTGATGGGGTCTGAGGATTTGTGTGATGCACAGTTTGTAGGTCCTATTCGTGTTGAGTCCATAGAGGCCCAAAGTGATCATCAGGGAAGTTATCTCCTGGTTTCCTTGGTGTCACACAGGAATCACCTGGGAGAGGAGGTGTGATAAAGCCTTTCTCCTGTAAATACTAGTTGTGTCCTCTGGGAAATCAAATAACAACAGGACCTAAGGAATGAAAATCCCTGCCTTAAAAATAAGAGGAAAGTCATTACAAATATCTACTGGACCCAAGCCTGTGGCACAGTGTAGTGGAAAATTGTCATTGAAGTAGTCTATTCCTTCATGCTTGCCCAGGAAGCTCTTGAAGGTCAGCTAGCTCCATTTGGTCCCCTGGCTCTGCTGTCCTCTGCCCAGGATAGTAAGTTTAATTAGCACCAAGGGGACCCAGTTTGAATGAGCCAGGATGTGGCATGTACTTGGTTTGGGTAGTCCATGATACAGCCTGTTTGCACATGATTATTGAATCCTTAATTCAGCAGATTATTTGCTTCTTGGGCTATGTCCTAACACAGGATGAACACTGAATTCAACATCATTAAATCACAACATGAGAAGACAATGTTGGATATGAATGAAATGACCCAGTCCATAATTGGTTCCATGCAGTACTCCAAGGAACTGATAGAAGATAACTATTCCTACAGGTGAGTCAGTGACACTACTGAAACCCCCAGAACTAGGCAGGGAATGCTTCTGTCCTTTTAGGACTTTGAACAAAAGCAAGGACTCTGGTTCTATGCTATCTGTTATTTTTATCCAGGAACCCTGCCCTGAGGCAAGGGTCTTTTATTTGTACCTCTTGGACACAGTTGTCCTAAGTGTGAAGAGTGTCCAAGACCCTCCAAACTTTATTCTTCCAAATTCAAGATCCTCTACATAGAAAACTTTTCCACCACGCTGGGAATATCCAGGAACCCTGAACCTCTAGGGTTCTGACCACAAATTAAAAGATCTAGGATTCCCGACAAAAATGGAAAGAGTGTACACCTGTTTGGTGGTCTCACCTCTCTCAGAGGGGATAAGCCCTCCCTTGATGAAGGTTTTATGGTACCACAGACCTATAATCTACCATGAGGATCTTCTGTGATGTATAGGGAAAACTCTTGGTGACAGGGTTTTCAGAAGGTTGTGGAATCCTCTGGAATATGGGTGGTATCTTGATTTGACTTGTCTTTGTTTGGTTCTGCTATGTATATTGTGGACTCTTCTCGGGCTTTCTGGGGATCAGGGCCCTTGCAGGGATCATGGGACTTGTAGGAGTGAAAAGCCAATGGAATCTGGCTGGGAATCACCAATTTTTCTTTGTGGATCAGCATTAAGGAGGACCACCTCCTCCGTGAGTGCACTCAACTCAACAAAAAAGTAAGGATATTACTGAATGAGAACAGAAAGTTGCTAGTGGAGCAGGCTGGAACGCAATTGTCTCATGAGGAAGAAAAGAGGTTCTGTGAGGAGGCCAGCAAGAACATCTGTGCTTCAAGTGCAAAGGAACAGCAGGTAGGATGATGTGTATCAGAGGCAGATTGCCCTCATGTCTAACCATAAACATAGACAATCCAATGTCACAGTCCACCAACTTCTCCAGGCACTCACCTATGTATCCTCCAAGTGTTTGTTTATGTGATCATCTATATGGCTCTCTGTGGAGGTAGCCTGGTTCAAGAAACTGCATGTTTGGCATGCAAATGTTCCTGCTCTGCTAGAATCACTAAGGGAGATAGGTTGATCACAACACAACAGCACATGCCTTAAGTTTGAAGGGTGCTGTGTTGGAGCCCTTGTTGAGAATAGCAAGAGCTTTGAAGGAAGAAGTAAAGGCCTGTAGAACATTTGCTTTACAGGGATTTTGTGAGATTCTAGGTAGGAAATAGTTTAAAGGGATGACAGCCTAGATTAATTGACAAATAAGTGGATTTCTTTGCTGTCTTTTGGTGGCTTTTCTATTCCCCCCTTCCCCCCTCTATCTCAAAATGGTCTCTTCAGGCTTCATATATCTTGGTTCACATTGAGAGAGCCTGAGTAGAAGCTTGTCAGTTCTATTTTCTTTGAGTGCTGTTGGAGTGGTCATTCCTGTGCCTTAGAATCTGGAGTTGTCTGGATGACCAGAGATGATAGAAAGGCTTCTCACAGGCTCAGGTTTGGTGTGGGATTTCTGAGGCTTCATGAAAAAATTTCTTAATATATGCCCCCAATTCTTACCAAGAAGAGTGTTCTCTAGTGATTTTTGTTAGATGTTTCCCTCCTCCCCCCCTCCCCCTGACAGGGTTTCTCTGTTCACACTGGCTGTCCTGGAACTCACTCTGTAGACCTGGCTGGCCTCAAACTCTGAAATCTGCCTGCCTCTGCCTCCCAAGTGCTGGGATTAAAGTAGTGTGCCACTATGACCCGGCTTCTCTAGTGCTTTTTATTCCTCTAAAATAATCGCAGAGTCGTTGGGTCTCCCTTGAAACATCTCCTCTGCATAGTCTGAATTATCTTGGTCCTGAACCATAACAGATACCTCATTGTTTTCTGCTCACTTATGATTTTATGTCAACAACTCTGTGTGTGCTTGTGTGTGTGTCTGTGTCTGTGACTGTGTGTCTATGTGTTTCTTTTTGTGTGTGCATGGTTTTTCCGACCTGTGTCTCTCTCTTGTATGTTGGGAGGCCATTCAATGACATCTGAATTGTCCAGTCATTCTCTATATTACTTCTTTGAGCCTTGGTCTCTCAATAAACGTGACATTTACTGTTTTGTTCTGTCCAGTAGTCTTTGCATCTCCTGGCCACTATCAGGAAGCTCTCCCTCTCTTATTTATTTCAACAAATTGATAAACAATACAGCTATGTTAAAAATAAGTGTTAGATGTCTTCACTTTCCCTGCATAGAATTATCTCCCTGGGGGATTTGGGTCTGTCTTATTGTCTCCATCATGAACATGCACAGAATCCTACCATGCATCCCCCTGCTAACATGATTTTTGCTAACTATATCGTGGGCATGACTTTGTTTCAGGATACTTTAGTCCTCATAGTTGGCACAGTGCTGCATTTCATAAATGTCACAGCACGTCATTCAACCAGCTTTCTTCTGACTGATATTGAAGAAGATTTAATATCACATGAACTATATTAGGTTGAAAAGTTCCTGGGTAGTGACCAAAAGTCACTGTCTTCCTCTGATGCTACCAAGGAACCAGTGTAGTTATAGTGAAGTCTACTGAGAGAGTCAACATGGGGCTTGCTGGAGGCTTTTCTTAGGAATGTCTTTCTTGGGAATTTGGTATTGTGTTGTCCAGGTTATCTGTGCCGAGCTTGTAACTTCCTTGTAGGACCAGAAAGTATCTGCATGAAAAAAGTTTCTGAAGAGGAGTTAATTACAGATGAGGGCCTCAAAGACTGCCTGAGTCTAAGAACCTTATACACATACACATTAGAGGTCCTAGTAGGTGCTCATGCAACAGGAAATGTGCTGGGCGACAGTAATATTTTCATTGATTTGAGTTTGTGTGTCTCTCTGTGTGTATTGTGTTCTGTATATGTTTTTGTTTCTTTTGTATGGTGTGTGTGTTTGTCTGTGTGTGTTTTGACCACCTTTGCCTGAACTTGTTTATACTAAAGTTGTGTGTTTGTGTAATACCCTTGTATTTTGTGTTTGTGATATGGGTGCTTGTATATACAAATGTGTGTGTGTGTGTGTGTGAATGTGCATAAATGCAGCTGTGTGTATCTCTAGAGGCCAAATTTAATGAGAAATGCACTCTGAGGATTTAGTTTGCACCTATGAAATATCAAATACAGCAGTCCAATTATTCTGCATGCTCACCTAACACCCAAGAAAAAAGGACACAAAAAATGTTGTAGGGTCAAATTTTTAACTGACTAGAAACAAAACTATTAATTCTCATTGAAATCATTAGAGCAAATGTAAGGGATATGGTATATATAGGTAAGGAGGACATAGCTGTATAAAATCCATGTGTTTATGTCCCTTTTCTGCTCTTGGTGAATTGTGAAGGACCACTGGAAGGTCAGGTGGCTCACTGTGTCTTCTAAGCATTCCAGGTTGTTTTCCTCATTGCTTGCCACCATTACATTTCCTGCTACCTCTGCTCAGTAAAGCTTTGCCTTGTAGTTTGTCTTGGATTTTACTCATTGAGAGATTGAGTTGCTTGGAGCTGAACTTGCATCCAGCAGAATTCCCATAGCTGTGGAGCAAACCAGGCCTGTTACAGGAGCCCATTGAGGGTCTTGATAATCTAAAGTACTCACACTATCTTATCTGTGTAGCATTCAGCGGGACTGTTCTTCAACATCATTTTCTCAGAGTTAAAATCAGCCTCAGTGGGGGTTGGGAGAAATGAGGACCTTCAGACAGTTCTGGTAGTATAAAATTGGTTATGTTTTTAAGAAGCCATGTTCAGAAAGCAGAAGCTATCCTGATGTCCATCTGCTGAAGAATGAAAAGGTCCTGTGTGGTGCAGCCCTTCCATGAACTCAGTGTGAGATAATCCATGCAAGCTTTTGCCCTTCAATTAGTCATCCTTTTCTTACTCAAAATAGCCCTGGCACAATCACATTCTGGGGAGAAAATGGTTCCTTTGGATCCTAGTTATAGACAGTTCCTATTACTCTGGGCTCATACCTTTGGACACCAAGTCAGTCAGGTGATGGAAAGGGGAGATCCTATTGGAAGAAACTGTTTACCTTGGGACAAGTCTGAAACAGTGAGCAACAACAAGAGGCTGGTCCACCAACAACATGTGAGCCTAGGCTGGGAAACAAACCTATTCTACACAGCCTTGGGAACTTGCTGAGCCAGATTGGATAATAGGACAAGAACCCTGAATCCCAGACCGGTTTATGAGTGGAAAGCATATCACTGACTGTGTTTCCTATATGCTATGCCCACTAAGTATCTTTCCCCTTCAAGATTTGTTTTTTATGCCTCCAATGTTTCCTGGGAGATTTTTATATTTGTATTAACCGGGAAACTAAACAGGTCACTGCAATACAATATGCTTGTATTGCATAAACACAAATATTATGTGTGTTTGAATGTGTGCCCTACAATAGTCATAGATGTACAGGGGTGTTGTTTTGTTTTTTTCATGACCATAACTTTTAAGGTTCATTGCTCGGCCTTGGGAATATTTTTCTTTAGCAAACTCTTGCAGATTCTAGGACCTATGAAGTACCCATGGGCTTTTGTGTTGTAAGGTGTCTCTGGTTATTTGCAGATAGGGGGATTGACAAGAGGAACCCTGTGAGGTTCCTGCACTGGAGAAACAATCATAGCCTTCACTTCTGTTCAGGGCATGCTCGCACCCCATAAGGAATCCACATGGTTTTCTAAGTTGCACACATCTCTCTTGAATTCACATTCAGACATTGCTACAATGTTATTACTCAATATAATATACCCGCATAACTGGAGAAATGTGGTGTTTTTTTTTTAGAACTCCAGTATAATGTGTAGTTGACAGTTCAGTTTCTAGCAGTTTTTAAAAGGTGAGAAACAATTCCAAGCTCAGGTGCTCTATGACACTTGGGATGCACGTTATGATCTCAGCTGATATGTCATGTTGGTTTGTCCATCTGAATAAAGATGTTCTGGGAGGGACAGTTGAATTGACAAATGCTTACCAGGACTTTTTTTTCTTCTTCTCTAAGTGTGTAAACTCCAGTAGAAACCGGAACATGGCACAGACCACGACATGATCTCCCTCAAAGAGAAGTGCTGGAGGAGGAGCACTGAGTGTGCACAGGAAATACACCACTGTTGCCTCTCATCCCTAATAACCATGGCTGCAATGGGCTGTATGCTCCTCCTTTATTTTGGTTTCTTTGGTCTGAACAGGCCTTAATTTAATCTAGCCTGGACTGAAATCCAGGCATTTCTTTCTGTTCTCTTGGAATTCTGCAGGAAGACAGCTCCTGGGACTTTTCTTCCTCCAGGCAACCAATTCTCCTTTACCCAAGGTGACCCTTGGCGTGCGGCGAGAAGGGGGCTCTACCACAGTGGGCTTTTTCCTGAGTCCAAACCAGATGCTTCCTTCTCCATAATATTGTCAGCTGGCTTCACTTTTCATGCTATTTTAAGCTTTAATTTTTTTTTTCTCCTTGCGGATCAACAATTTTGGTAATAAAACAAGAAACAAACACTTGTCTCAGGTTAGTAATAAAGTTGTTGCCTACTATCTAGAAATGTACCTGCCTTTTCTTTTTTTCTTTTTTCTTTTCTTTCCTTTCCTTTCCTTTCCTTTCCTTTCCTTTCCTTTCCTTTCCTTTCCTTTCCTTTCCTTTCCTTTCCTTTCCTTTTCTTTTTCTTTCTGTAAAATGTGGCATTTTACAGGTTGGGATGTAGCACCGTTGGTGGAGTGTTTACCTAGCTAGTATATACAAAGCCCTTGTTTCAGTCCCTAGCACTGTGTAAGGTAGGTTGTGACTCGTGTCTGTAATCTCAGAACTCTACAGGTAGACATGTGGGAAGCAGAAATTCATCCTCAGCGTACAGTGAGTTTCAGGTTGGCCTGACCCAGAGGAACATGGAAAAAACAAAAACAAAAACAAGAAAACCTAAAAGCTGATGTGTTTTCTCTCTCTCTCTCTCTCTCTCTCTCTCTCTCTCTCTCTCTCTCTTGTCATAATTCTTTTGGTAGAGGGAAGGAAAGAGAAGAACATGTATTGATTTCCCTGGTATCTACCAAATTTGTATATTACTTGTCGGTTAATATTATAACAAACATTAAATTGTATTCAGAAACATATTTTGATTATTATCTTTGTGTGTTTTGGATCTCATGGCAGTAATAGGTACCCGAGGTGTTAACTACCGTTTCTGTAACAGTAAACTGTCTCTCTCTACAGCCCAATGCTGTGTAGTTTGTATGGTTCATTTGTTGTTGGCTTGTTGTTATTGATGTTGTTTGTGTTGCTGAGGCTAGAGTCTGGGGCCTTGTACATGTTGGGCAGGCAAATTCTCCACCACTGAGTCTCCAGCCACTTTTCTGGAGGTTTTTGTTGCTGTAGATTGTACTGAAGAAGTCTTTCAGCTTTTATATTTGAAAAAGATACCACGGCAAGATACACAGCCACAACCAATGCACCACAATAAATAACCAACCCAACACATGACATTATGATACAGTAAGAATCAATTTAAAAGATATATCACCTCATTCTTGGGTTTGCCTATGTTCTTAATTTTTAGATTAAAAATCTTTTGAAACATTGAATGACACCTCTCATCTATCAACTACTGCCATTAAATATCGCATCTTCACAGCTGAATAAATAGACCAGCCAACATCCAGAATAGTCCTCCAGTCATTCAAGAAAGAGTTCCTAACTAAGGACAAATTGTTTCTACTGATTTCTTTCCTGGGGTTTCATTTTGGATTGCATGTTCACTTTTAAAGATGCTTGCTGATCTCTTCGTGGACCAGAGATGGAGGAAGCACTCCACTCTATTTATTTTTTCACCACAAGATTAATTCAGGTCAATCTCAGCTCTCAGGTTTGTTCTTGTAGTGGTTTTGAAGGTTTCAAAGGAAATGTTGCTGCATGGAGAGCTATGAAGCTGCTGATGTTTGCAAGTCAGTTAGAGAGTGACTTCTACAAGCAGATCAGATTTGTGGCCCTGGTCTTCTGGCTGTCAGGGGAACACCACTTTGGCCACTGATTCAAAGAATGTTCTGTTGAGAGCATTTGCTAAGGGGGTTCTGATGATGGCAACTTGCTGATGTCAGGGAACTCCAGGGACATGAGCTCACTGAATCACTGCTTTCATTGGAAAAGGAACTTTTTGGCCAGAACAATCCTCTTAGAATCTATCTTTCTGCACAGCAGCTCTGGATCATTTCTCCAATGCCCTGACTGGTTTAGCCTTAACTATAGGGGAAATCACACACACGCACACACACACACACACACACACACACACACACACACACACTGTGGTTAGCATCTGCTTTCTTTCCCTGTCTACCTGGGCCACAAAATTTCTCCACCTCAAATATTTTCAGGTCTCAATAGATAAAAGTTCTGAAACTTCATCTTGATATGCACCAATAATACAGTAACACACAATTTCTAGCAGTCTATGTAACATTGATGTTTTGTCCAGGAGGCTCATAGCTCTTTTTTCAAGTAATCACCTAATCCAACCCTAAGTCACAAAAATTGCAAACCTGAAGACAAAAAGAATCTATTCTGAGTCAGGTGAAGTCTCTGCAATGTTCTTTTGAAGTTCATATACTGTTTTCAGATCTTCCCTCTGATATTCTAAAATGTCACCATCATTCCTTCACTGAGGGCTTTATGAAGAATGAAGTAGGAATATTGAATCCTCTCTGTGGCATTGGCTTTAACTCACTCAGTCTTGGAAGATACACTCATATCATGGATAAATTCTGTTCTGCCACCCACAGTGCAGAGCAAGTTACAAATCTATCAGATATGTGTCAGCATCTACATGTTCACAGTAATT
The DNA here is from genome assembly GCF_000001635.26 of Mus musculus. Classification (NCBI taxonomy): domain Eukaryota; kingdom Metazoa; phylum Chordata; class Mammalia; order Rodentia; family Muridae; genus Mus; species Mus musculus. Next base: position 6,710,260 of record NC_000080.6, on the reverse strand, counting down.
CATGCTTCATGATTTATGACCACACATCTTGAACGATAATATGTCCTGTCTTGATCAAACAAGCTTCACATTATCATCCCCAAATTTTATCATTCGCCATCACCTTCAGTTTTAAAACAAACCCTGTAACATCAGTTATGGTTCTCTCTGCTGGAAATCAGGAATGCATGGAAAATAATTTGTAGGGTCCTTATGATCTGTTTCTGCTATCACAAAATTCAGGAAGTCATAATTTTCCCAATAACTCAAATTATCATTGTCATGACAGCTTTAGTCATCTCAGGGTTATGCTTTCTACATCCTAAGCTTCAGTCAAAATATTAATAGCAACCTCCAGCTATGCTGACCGAGTGCAGTTTGCTGTTTCTGTCTAGTAGTTGTGCTGTCACATGATCCATAAGTGATCCTCATATAGTTTTCCTTTATACTCAGCTGGATCTCATCATAATGAATGGGGCTGGGAGCCCACAATTCTGCCTTGTATATAGGGTGTCACCCGGCCTCTGGATAATTTTGCATTGTACTATCTGTACACGTCTTTCAGCTGATGTTCATTGATCCAGCAACAACATACATAGCTGTTGAGCTTCAGGGTAGTATATGAAATAGCTCAGCCAAATGATTAGTAGCTCCAACCTGCAATGTGCATATTGCCTGGTAAACATAGAGCTTTTTCAAGCATTGGTATATTTTGCCCTGAATCATCAATCTCTGTTGGTATAAAATACACTGTCTTGGCTTGCTGACCTGTGGAGAAAAGTAAGTTCCTCATTAGGCTGATACTATAATATGGATTCTTTCAGTCAATCTCTGCTTGTGACCTTCTGGAGAAGTAGCTGAACATTGGGAGCATCTGCTCTTCAAAGAGGTCAAACATGCCCTCTACAAATACTTTCTCAGGACTGGACATTTCAGTCCAGCGGTGAAACCGGAGTCTCCAGTAATTTTCTTTATGGAGGAACAAATGAGTAACGGGAGGAATGTGGGACTGTTGTCATCTCTGACACAAATTATCTTCGTCCACATGTTACTCTTGTGCGTGTGATGGAGTCATTCTGCTTTAGCACTGTACTGGGGTTGGAATCTTATGCATTTGGTTGTCATCTGTTTGGATAACAACCTAGATCAACACAGTTGACAACATTCTTTCATGACACATTTCCCTACACATAGGGAGAACTGAGGACTCAGTAAGCTTACCACTGCCTTGGGCAGTAAACTGACAAGATTCTTTCTTGCTCACGTGCAAATCTTCCCTCCATGTGGGCTACTTGTTGGTGGATATCTGGGTTTTGAGTACAGTTATAAGGAGTTGGGCAGAGGACATAGAAGTTGAAAGGAGGGGCAGTTGAGTGCAGAGAAAGTCAATGTTTGACCTTGCTTACTGAATGTAATAAACCAAAGGGGCAGTGGTTCCCATAATTCAAATAAGTGAATCATGTGACTATGAAACAGCATGTGATTATATTGGAGAGTCCTATATTACTGGATAACTGGATAGATACCAGGACATTTTTAGCTCTTTTGTTTTCAATGAAGTAGTTCAAACTTCTATGTAGGTTTGTATTTTTAGTGTATTTTGCAAAGAGTCACTTTCTTGATGCATATACTTTTTCCAATTATGGCCACTCCCACCTAATTTATCGAATTGGTTTTTTCTTCCAAGTCCACTGGGTACTTCAAATTTAATATGAGAAACTGAAGACAATGTCCTAAATCTTGTCTCTTGTCTTAGGATTTCCATTGTTGTCAAGTGACACATGACCACAATAATTCTTAGAAAGAAAAATTTTATTGAGGCTGGTTTACAGTGCAGAAGTTTAGTCCATTATCATCATGGTGGGGAGCATGGCAGTGTGCAGGCAGAAATCGAGCTGGAGGACCTGAGAGCTCTAAATTTTGATCTGCAAGTAGCAGAAAGAGATTGGGTTATACTAGGCTTGAGCATATATCAGACCTTGAAGCCCTCTTCCAATTAAACACTTCCTCTAACAAGGCTACACCTAGTGCAACAAGACCACACCTCTTAGTAGAGCCATTCTCAATGGGTCAAGCATTCAAACACACAAGTCCATGCAGGTCATGCCTATTCCAACCACCTCATCTTGGAATTACTCCACACTATCAGCTGGTATCTCATCCTAATTAGGATCAGGTGGTAAATTGTACTGAAATCCTGAATTGGGGAAGTTTTGGGTCCTAGTAATTCTTCATAGCTCTAACAGTCATTAAGTTCTGTGTCTGTTGTTCTGTCTTTATCGTTGAGGAGAGCATGTCTACTTCTTTTGTATTTATTTTAATGTTTCAAAATGTTATTTACAATCACATAATACATTTTCATCTAAAACACCACACTTTACTTCCCTCAATTCGTTCCTATCTGTAACCACTATTCCTTTACACACTATGTATTTTTAAAGAAGATAACAGAGCCCACTTAGCATGGATAGAATTAGCAAAATCTACTGGAGCATGAGTAGCCTCTCAGGGATGTATCCCCAAAGAAAACTGGCTCTCTTCTCCTCAGCAGCCACCACTTGCCAGCAAGTCCTTACCTAAGGATGGTCCTGCATGAGCCTCTCCCTTGTTAATGCTGAGAAGTTCATTGCCCAGATCTTGCTCACCTTTTGGGCATGCAGTTACAATTGCTATGAAGTAATGTGTGCAGCAGCCCTATCATAACAGATAAATACTGTTTTGGTTTGGACATCCTTACCTCTGCATCTCAAAAATTTCCTCTACCTTTTTCTGCCATAACTCCATAGCCTTGTAGTATGAGGTTGTGATATAGCCGGGTCATGTAAGCTGAGAACTCCACAGACCCATATTCTCTGTACATTGATCAAGTGGTCTTTTAGGACTCTAATAACTGTTATACACTGTTAGGAGAAGTATAGGACCAGAAAGGTGTACAACTTAAAGAGAAAGTCTGACACAAGAGTGAGTTTGAAACATGTCCAATCCCTGAAAATATCCTGAATACAACACTAGGAGCATTGTGTCCTCCTTGTCTGAGCCTGCATGTTCCAGCTCACTTACAACACCTACCTCCACCACCCTTGAGGTAATCATTTACTCTGGTGACTAGATTACAGGTTAAACTTCCTTTCACTCTATTATGACAGGACCAGCCAACACATGGAGTTCTTCATGCAAATGAAACATTCACAGCACATTTGCACTGGAGAATAATGCAGTTACCCTGAAAGCCCCTACCTACATGTTCACTCCAATTTAAGGAGATCTGTTTCACTGAAAACCGTCTCAAGAGAAGACTATTTCTCCCACACTTACACCAACCAAGATCTTGGTATCCTAACTGGCTACTCATCATTCTTTCCAGTCAAGCCTGGGGTACAATGGTGCCTAGATATGCCCAAGGGAAAAACAGATTTGACTGACAGAGACTCTTTTCTGATGATTACCTAGAGCTATACTATTTTATGTGTCTAGAAATGAAACTTAGAAGACAAATTAATACTATTTATTTACAGTGGGCAAATAGTAGCCAGATCTCCCCTAGGGGCTATGTCCTACACATACATATTTAGCCCAGTCAACATCAACAACAAATAAATGTGGAACTCTGAATCTAGTGTGGAAAGGGTTGGTTATTCCCATAACATTCACACTACTGTTTCACTTGGGATCGTGATTTGCTGGCTGAGGAACATTGTTGATCACAGGGTTCACTGTTGAGGAAATGGTTGATTATTTTCTCACTGTTAGCATGAAGGCCATATCCTAATATTGTGAATGTTATCAGGCAGGGATGAACCTTGCAGGTTAGTACCAGATTGAGTTCTCCATGTCCTATGACTCAAGGATATAATGTCTTCAGCAAAAGGACCTTAACATTGAGTTTTGGAGGCTAACCATGAGCCATGGGATTATTCCATATTTTTGAAGGGATTGTATCTATGGGACATTTTTACTAGATAAATTTTTGGGTGAGAAACTTTCTTGTCAGTATAGAGTAACTCCATTTAAATCCATTATATATATGCAGATGTACATATTTTACCACCTGTTTACTAATGGGTCTAAAATTATGTACGGGACTATGGAACTATCTTATCATGTTCATAATTAACAAGGTTCACAAGGTTCATGGGTGGGTGAGACTGTTGAAGGCTTTCCCCCAGCAGGTTATAAAAAAATATAGTAGACAAAGAATTGATACATCTGTAACATGGATCAATCTTGAAAACAATGCTAAGTGAAAGAAGCAGTTCATGAAGTCTACTGCAGCCTGAACACATTTATATTTAGTCACCCAAAAATATTCCTCCATGCTCTGACACAACTAGATATAAAGCACAGTTATTGTAGTATGTGACCTCCCAGATCTCAGCTACTTAAGGCATCTTTGGAAGAGTAGAAATTTTAGTAATGAGGCCTTATTTGTTGCAACTCTACCATTCTGCATAACTCGCCTTTATCAGTCATTCCCTACCCTAAATTTGAAAAGTTAAAATGAATAACGCAATCCATAGATATTTGCTTTAGAGTGCAACACTCTTTTCCTTATAGCTCTTAGTCATTTCCTGACATTTCTAAGAGCTGTTGAAATCTTCTAATGGGTGGTCACTTAATGAGTGGACCCTGGCCCCTCAAATACTTCCAGATCCTGTATTTTGTTTTTGTTTGCTTGCTTGTTTTGTTTTTCGAGACAGGGTTTCTCTGTATGGCCCTGGCTGACCTGGAATTCACCTCGAACTCAGAAATTCGCCTGTCTCTGCCTCCCAAGTGCTGGGATTAAAGGTGTGCACCACCACTGCCCGCCAGATCCTGTATTTTTATTCAGGTCTTTGGTCAGAAAGACAATGAGAATATTATCAAATAATTATTTTGTGTGCTTTGTTTTCTTTTAATTGATGTAGGTAGTATCCTATCTCAGCATGTCTATTAATTTCATGGACCCAAACATTATCAGTCTGACAGAGCTCCACAGTGAGAGCCACACTGTTGACAAACAGTAATAACAGCAGTAAGATATGTTAGGAACTTAACTTTACTGATTGTGGAATCAATTATTCTTTTAAAAATCTGAGAGAATTGAATATAAATAGTAAATACATTAACAACTAGTATAACTCCATAGGTTGCTTTAACCCCATCATGTATTCTAGCTTTTTACTAAAAATATGATACTAACAAAGAAAAAGTTAAATAAATGCTTTCTTTGTATCATAACCAGTTGGAAACAGATAGAACGGACTGAAGGCAGTCAAGACTGTATCTCACTTAGTTGTTTCCACAAATTAAACCATTAGCCAAACTTCCAGAAACTTCTTCAACAATCTACATTTGCAGTTGCTCTTAAGGAGCTGAACCTTGTGTATTTGGAGCCAGAGTTATAGACTGGTCCTTGTAGATGAAGCACACATGTGCATTAGTGTGCTAGGGATCCACCTTTAGTTTTCATGTCACTTTGCATCTATAATTATTAGAATTTACAACCCTTTGCTGTTGATCAAAAGAGAGATGCTAGTGTTTCTTAATATGGTTAGTATGGATTTCTATTGAAGTACTATAAATTTGCTAATAGTGGTTGAAAATGGCATTAGATTTTAGAGTTGAAGATGCAGCTCACTGTTAAAGCACTTATTCCAACAGGAGAATGTCAGCCTTCATGGGTTAATACTGGTTATGCTTGAGAAGGTTATACTTATTCTAAAAGTTGCATCCTTCTTTTTATTCCTATGCCTTTGAGGTACTGACTTTGCAGCTCATTGAGCAAAATGCAATCCAAAGGGATTGTATCTGAATTCTCTTAAAAAACATTGATATTTTATTTCTAGTTTGTGATTTGCATACATTTTAGTATACAGACATATAAAATGTATGCAAGTATAGAAATTTACAAAATGAAAGTCAGAGTTTACAGTAACTTCTATTTCTTCTTAATCATTAGAATACATGTACAATTGATATCCAGCAAAAGTTCCAATCTTTTAGAATTAGAGAGATTCTCATATTCAATCACCACAACCACAGATTTCCTCAGTCACCAGCTCTTAATCTAAATCACTGGTGAGGCATTGCTTGCTAACTTTTCAAATCCATATACAAAGCAGTTAATAGCGCCTACAATAATCATGCTATGTAGCACTGAGAAGCATATCTTTACAGGCAGGTAGTAACTTGCAGGGTCAACAAGTGCTGAGGCTGGAGGATTATTTCAGGATTTGGTTCTTCTACCATGTGGACCCAAGATCAAACTCAAGTAATCATGTTTGGCGAGTGGCACATTTACCCATTGTACCATTTAACTGGACCCTCAAACAGTTATTACATGAATTAAAGCACAGTATGGTTCCATGGAGCTTTTTCTTCTCTGCTTAGTCTTGGTTATCACTTACCCCTCTGCACTGTTTAAAAATTTCCACTTGCCCCTAAATCAGATAGGGGACTAATATCCAATGTATATCTAAAGAACTCAAGAAGGTGGACTCCAGAAGATCAAATAACCCCATTAAAAATGGGGCTCAAAACTAAACAAAGAATTCTCACCTGAGGAATACCAAATGGCTGAGAAGCACCTGAAAAAAAATGCTCAACATCCTTAATCATCAGGGAAATGCAAATCAAAACAACACTGGAGAAAGAGGAACAATCCTCCATTGTTGGTGGGATTGCAAGCTTGTACAGCCACTCTGGAAATCAGTCTGGTGGTTTCTCAGAAAATTGGACATAGTATTACAGGAGGATCCCGCAATACCTCTTCTGGGCATATATCCAGAAGATGTTCCAACTGGTAATAAGGACACATGCTCCACTATGTTCATAGCAGCCTTATTTATAATAGCCAGAAGCTGGAAAGAACCCAGATGCCCTTCAACAGAGGAATGGATACAGAAAATGTGGTACATTTACACAATGGAGCACTACTCAGCTATTAAAAAGAATGAATTAATGAAATTCCTAGGCAAATGGATGGACCTAGAGGGCATCATCCTGAGTGAGGTAACCCAATCACAAAAGAACTCACATGATATGTACTCACTGATAAGTGGATATTAGCCCAGAAACTTAGAATACCCAAGATACAAGTTACAAATTGCAAAACACATGAAACTCAAGAAGAAGGAAGACCAAAGTGTGGATACTTTGCTCCTTCTTAGAATTGGGAACAAAACACCCATGGAAGAAGTTACAAAGACAAAGTTTTGAGCTAAGACGAAAGGATGGATGATCTAGAGACTGCCATGCCCGGCGATCCATCCCACAATCAGCCTCCAAATGGTGACATCATTGCATACACCAGCAAGATTTTGCTGAAAGAACCCTGATATAGCTGTCTCTTGTGAGGCTATACCGGTGCCTGGCAAACACAGAAGTGGATGCTAAAAGTCAGCTATTGGATAGAACATAGGTCCCCCAATGGAGGAGCTAGAGAAAGTACCCAAGGAGCTGAAGGGGTCTGCAACCCTGTAGGTGGAACTGTTGTCTTAGTTAAGGTTTTATTGCTGTGAACAGACACCATGACCAAGGCAAGTCTTATAAAAAAACAACATTTAATTGGGGCTGGCTTATGGGTTCAGAGGTTCAGTCCATTATCATCAAGGTGGGAGCATGGCAGTATCCAGGTAGGCATGGCGCAGGAGGAGCTGAGAGTTATATGTCTTCATCCAAAGGCTGCTAGTGGAAGACTAACCAGTAACCCCAGGGCTTGTGTCTCTAGCTGCATATGTAGCAGAAGATGGTCTAGTCAGCCATCACTGGGAAGAGAGACCCCTTGGTCTTGCAAACTTTATATGTCTCAGTACAGGGGAATGCCAGGGCCATGAAGTGGGATGGGGTGGGTATGGAAGTGGGGGTGGGGGACTTTTGGGATAGCAATTGAAATGTAAATGGAGAAAATACCTAATTAAAAAAATTTGGAAATGGAAAAAAAACAGAAAAAAGAAAAAGAAAAAGAAAATGTCTTGCAACATTACAAGGAATTGACACAAGTCTGTTCTGAGGGACATACAGTTACACATATGAGGCAAATGTCATTTTTGTATAATTTAATTGGGTTTTCTTCTTATACAGTCAGGAGGATTAGACATTCTGCTCCCTTCTTCCTTCAGTGCATCTTGGAGTTTCGACCCATAAGTTCTTGCACCCATAATTACATAACTTATCATAGACTCAGACTGTGTTGTTGTGAGGAAGTGAAGACATGTTACAGGCATATGAAACTCAGATGGGCTGTTGGGAGCAGCACCTGCCTGTACAGGTGTCAAGGCAGCTAAAATCAGAGCAATATGCAGGACAGCTAGCTTTAAGCTAAGGCACCAGTGTGGATGGAGTGGGCAGGGAAGGTGTGGAATGCTCAAGGGAAAGAATGGCTTGGAACTAAAAGAGGGAGAATCAGAAGATCTGTGTGGAGAACGGGTACAGAGAGGTGGGGGCCTGATTGGGCAGATGTTAATGTCACTGTATGATGTTAACACTGTATACCCACTTGAATGAATAAGAAAATTTCATAATGTAATGGGAAAAAAATTTCCACTTGCAGGCTCCTCCCCATCTGCTTTCATAGAACATATATTCTGCCCTCCCACTTACCTTGAGATCTGTCTCTTTTTTTTTTTTTCTTCCCTTTTATAGTCCCATTACTGCTTTCTGGACTTTACAGGCCCTTCATATTAAACACATTTGTCTGGAACTCCATAGCTATGACCCACATGTAAGACAGAAGAGACACATGGATTCAAAGTATCCATTTTTCTTCCCAAATCATCATTTGTTCTGCTGCTCATGTTCCCTAGACCTGAGCTGAGGTTCTAAGGCCTCCGAATCTCTGCAGCTGGTTGGAAGTTTGAACAGTGTTTCTTTTTCTCTTTTTCCTGCTTTTGCACTACTGCTTGTTTTGTTTTTCACACAGCTTCTCATTTAACTAGAAGAGGGGCTCTCAGATTCTGTCTCTGTCTCCCTGTTTCTCTCTCTGTCCCTCTCTATCTTGTCCTCTCCCACTGTGAGTGTGTGTGTGTGTGTGTGTGTGTGTGTGTGTGTGAGTTCCTATCCTCTCATCCTTTTATGTTCATAAAGACACAGTTCAGACCAGTTTAAGCACATAACTTGCTTCTAAATTCCAGTGTGGCCTCAAGGTGTTATCTCTACAAGACACTACTTTAAATAAGAGTTGACATCCTCCTAAGGGAAATGATTTTGGGGGAAAAGCACAGAGATCTGAAGAAAATGCATTCCAAACTGTCCATGTGTTGACTCCTCTTTACAGCAACTCTCAAGGAGAAACATTGTATATAGTTTAGAAAGGATGTATGCTACAATATCCCAGAGTGGTTCCACTTGCTAGCTTCTTGCCTGACATTCTCATGTTCTTCTGATAGATAGTGTATCTAAAGCTAGCAACAGCACATTTTTAAGAACATAGGAATTGCCACAAATGGGTCTGTGCCAAGGTATTTGGCATTTCTTTGCTGGGTGTAGCACCATAGCAGTGATCTATATCATGTTCACCTCTGTGGCTGAGGGTTTAGTGTGAGTGAGTGTGAGTGTGAGTGAGTGAGTGAGTGTGTGTGTGTTTCCAGCTCATGTTGTTTCTACATAGCTCAGGCTGATATCTTACTTGCTACTACTCTGTCCTCAGCTCCTTGATTCAACATATGGGCCAACATACTCTTCCTGGGATTGTTTGCTTCTGATGGCTGAGGGGATCACTTGGGCTGATTCAGGACTCACATGGATCCAGCTAGACCTATGAGTAGCTTATCATAATTTCACTAACATCCTCAAAGCTGTAGTGAGTTCTGATGAGGATTTCGGGGAAATTCTCATCACTATGTATGTGATTTCCTTTGAACACCCACTCAAAGAGTGTATAGTCCTAGAATCTTCTCCAGATGCTTGTTCATTTCAGAGGATTCATCCTGCTGGCTCTGTATCAAACAATTCTAAATTCTAGTCATCCTTTTTTTTCTTATCTTCCTTACTATGAACCTCAGAATGGAAAGAGCCACTTCTAGCAGTGCTTGGAAATTGAACCTTAAATTCCCTCATAGATTAAAAAGTTTCTAATAAACCAGAGAGCTATTGGAAAGTGGAGATGATAAAGAGCTTTGTTGTCACAAATGACAAGGAGAAAAAAAATATCCCCTGGTCAAAGCCAGAGGTTCTAACCCTTTACATCGCACTGTCTACCAGTGTGATATCAAACCTGCCAATGACACTTTATAGTTCTGAATGCCTGACCTCTCTCTAGCCAGGCATCTTTCCTCAAATTCAAATGCAGGTTTGGACCATCACTCTTTCTGCCAGTGTTTGCTCCTTGTATCAGAGGGCTAAGCTTGTGTCTGCCAGTCCTTAGGTATCTCCAGCCTGACCTGTCACTGGCTGAGCCCACCTTTTCTAACATCATAACGATTGGAATTTATTCTGTTGAAGCTTTGAGGGAAATCTCCATCTTATGTGACACATCTTTGTCACACACAGGCCCCCCCACCCTGACACATTTTACGGGCCCTGAGGATCTTCCTTTTGTCCTTGTATATGTCAGGTGACTGGCTTTTGATATGCATTATCCTGATCCAACTTCCTAGCAACTTTTCTCATCATCCTGATTAGAGGAATTAAGGAGGGCAAGAGCTGGGCTGTGTGGGAAAAGTGAGTGTCCACCTTCCCACATGAAGTAATGACATGATTCTAATGTAGCAGAGAGCACACTTTTTTGGTAGAAGGGGATGCTAAAGACTTTTTCTGGGTCTCGGGGAAGGCCTGTGGAAAGGTATGTTAAATTGTGGAAAAGCTAACTACGTGTAGGCTCCTGGTGATGACCCTAACAGCTCCTTCACTGGACATTGTCTTGTATCCTGGAGAGCCTTAGCATCCTCTGTGATGCCACCAGTGTTGTGATGCCGTCAACTATTCTGGGGCATTTGTTTGTTGCACATAAGGTTACCCATAAATATGTAGGCCAGACTGAACAAGCTGCTTCAGAGAGAGAATGGAGAGCCTAGCAAGAGCAGAGAGAGGCAGAAGGAATCCAGCCTTTGCTGTCAGAGTAAAACAGCAAGAAACAAGAGTTCTGTGGTTGGCACAGAAAGTCCTGAGCAAGGGATGGATGACAATCTTCCTGAAGTAAATGGTCTGGAGATATGTCTTCTAGTTTTGGGGCTCTGTAGCTGTGAGTTCCTGGGAAGAAATCAGCCTCATAGGCTCCAGCTTGAAGCATGCTGCCCTTGTCTTTCGGTGTTTCTTTAGGGTTTTTCCCCACTATGCAACTTCTTTTTTATTATTAGATATTTTCTTTATTAAATTTCAAATGTTATTCCCTTTCCTAGTATCCTCTCTAAAAATCCCCTATCCCCCCCTGCCCCTGATCCCCAAGATAACCTTCCTCCTTCTTTGCCCTGGCATTCCCCTATTCTGGGGCATAGAACCATCAAAGGACCCAGGGCCTCTCCTCCCATTGATGACCGACTAGGCCATTCTCTGCTACATATGCAGCTAGAGCCATGAGACCCACCGTGAGCTTTCTTTGATTGGTGGTTTAGTCCCAGGGAGCTCTGGGGTTACTGGTTAGTTCATATTGTTGTTCTTCCTATGGGGCTGCAAACACATTCAGCTCCTGGATACTTCCTCTAGCTCATTCATTGGGGAACCACGCTTTGGTCTTCCTTCTTCTTGAGTTTCATGTGTTTTGCAAATTGTATTTTGGGTACTCTGATCATCTGGGCTAATATCCACTTATCAGTAAGTACATATCATGTGTGCTCTTTGTGATTGGGTTACCACACTTAGGAAGATGTCCTCCAGATCCATCCATTTGCCTAAGAACTTCATAAATTCATTGTTTTTAATAGCTTTGTAAATGTACCACATTTTCTATATCCATTACTCTGTTGAGGGACATCTAGGTTCTTTCCAGCTTCTGGATATTATAAATAAGGCTGCTATGAACATAGTGGAGCATGTGACCTTGTTACAAGTTGGAGCGTCTTCTGGGTATATGCCCAGGAGTAATATTGCTGGATCCTCTGGTAGTACTATGTCCAATTTTCTGAGGAACTACCAAACTGATTTCCAGAGTGGTTGTACAAGCTTGCAATCCCACCAACAATGGAGGAGTGTTCCTCTTTCTCCACAACCTTGCCAGCATCTGCTGTCAACTGAAATTTTGATCTTAGCCATTCTGACCTGAGGTGGAATCTACGGTTGTTTTGATTTGCATTTCCCTGATGATTAAGGATGTTGAACATTTTTTAGGTGTCTCAGCCATTCAGTATTCCTCAGTTGAGAATTATTGTTTAGCTCTGTACCCCATTTTTAATGGGGTTCTTTGGTTTTCTGGAGTCTAACTTCTTCTTTTGGGGTGGTGGTTGTGGTTTCGAGACAGGGTTTTTCTATATAGCTCTGGCTGTCCTGGAACTCAATTTGTAGACCAGGCTGGCCTCCAACTCAGAAATCGGCCTGCCTCTGCCTCTCCAGTGCTGGGATTAAAAGTGTGCACCACCATGCCCGGCTGAGTCTAACTTCTTATCCAGAGATGGGCAACTTTCCTCATGTACAGACCAACCTAAGACATGGGACCCGGTGGTGATAGGGTTAACCTATGACAGGAAAGGCTGTGACATTGGAGGAATGACCTAAGACAGTAACCACAGCAGATGGACATGACTGCAGAGGCCTAGACCAGCCTCAAATTTTAATAAAATAAAAAGGGGGAAATGTGGAGAGCCGTGCCATTAGCAATCGCCATTATAAGATGGCGCCGACTTCCACTGAGCCTAACTAGTAAACAAGCCTTATGCGCAAGTGCAAGAGTAAATTCACGCCCAGTCACTGCCCATCTCGGGGCGTAGTAATGGGGTGATGGGCGAGCAACTAATCAGGTGCTGTCACGCCACATCAGGTGCTGAACCGTCACGCTGCGGGCTATATAAGCAGCACCATTTTCCGGGTTCGGGGTCTTCCTTATGTGGAAGCAATAAAAGCTTTGCCGTAGAAGGATCCGGTTGTCCGAGTGAATTCTTGCCGGTGAGATACTAGCTCGGGAGAGAGTCCTGGGGTTAAAGCACTCCCTGGAGGCAAGCTCTCCTCTGGGAGGGAAGGTGCTCGGAGGACTGAGGGTCAGCTCCACCTCCTGGCTGCAGATGTAGGCCTGTAGGACCCTGTCCCAGAAGCTCTGTTGCTTCTGTGGCCTGTCCTCTTCTGAGTAGACCTGCCTTCATTTCTTTAGGTTTTATGCATTCCTTTTCCACAGGCTTTTCCATGGGACTTAGCATCCTCTCTCCTGGTCTCTCTTATTTTTCTCTACTCTACCTAAAAGGACTATCCTGAAGGCATCATCTGCACTGCTCTTCCCCAGTGATCAGGATACAGAGATGAACAAGGCAGATAAACTGCCATTTCACCCTCAGATTATGACCTATGAGAGGAATGAACTGCATGCAATTCTGGATCATTATAGCAACAGTTATTTGAAGAACGTGTAAGCATTACGCCCAGTTCTGTTTTCTGTTTTGACACCATAACATCATCCCCAGTATTTGTCAGATCACATGAGGTTGTGCCTCAATCATATTCTCATCCCCAGACTAATTTTTATATATTCTTCTAAGAGACAGAACTGATGCCTGGTTAGTAGGTATATGTACTGTGTGGGAAGTATTCTGATCCCCTTCCTCCAAATAAAAAGCAGAGCCTGTCGCATGGAGTCAGGGGATAAGGGTACTAGAGTGTGATCTCACAGCACACATTTCAAGAGGTCTTGACAGGTGTTAGCTTCTGTCATATGCTAGGTATTGTGAGTTTATGGTGAGTCTTTGTACTTAATCATCATGAGCATTGGTGCTGATTGCTCAGACTACAGCAGAAGTGATCTGGTGCCACTTGGTCTGTCGAAGTTTGTGAACAGATTTTACCATTGCTCCTTTCTTGTCTACTGCCTTAGACTCTGGGACAGTGCCAATTTCCTTCATTTTTTTGCATGTTTCCCTCTGGATTTTGGTAATTAGGCTTCTGGTCACCAGGATGATTTTCCTTTTACAAGTTCCAAGCAGTGCCAGTGCTGAGACCAGGGAGCCCCACTTTGACCCTCGCTGCTCTTGGCCTATGGCCCTATGTGTTCACCTTGGAGATATATCAGAATTCCTTGTAAACCGTAATCCAGACATCTTTATGTTGGATTTCCTCCTTGAAAATACTGATTGTGTGCTCTGGGCTTCCATGGAGTAACAGGAACCCAGGATCAAAAATCCTTGTTCTGAAGAAAACACAAATGTCACCGCGGGTTTCATGTGAGCCTATATCCCCTGGAAAATTTTTAGAGAGTTAGTTTACTCCTCCAGGCCCATTGAGGGTTCTCATTCATCTCTGGCTCCCTACCTCTGGTTTCCTTTTCTCTGCTGTTTTGGATCATGAGAATAAGTTTAATAAACAACAGGAAGTTCCAGTGGGTAAGAGCCAGTGTTTGACATCCAGTGTGCTAGAACAGTTCAGGACTCACACCTGAATTCATGTTTTCTTTGAGACCTGTGTTCATGGGCTTCTTTGTTGTTGAGGTCAGAACCAAGATATAGATAGATAGATAGATAGATAGATAGATAGATAGATTTTGCTATTTGATTTCTATCACTCAAAAAACATTAATTTAGCACTAGGTGTTGCAAGTAACGTTGAATCTACTTCCTGTGAAGTAATTCTGCTCTATTTTAAACTTAAACTGATGAAACAGATGCGTTCCATGCCAGGGACTAAGTTGAACTACAGTTGAGTATCCCCAGATGCACACACAGTTCATTCAGAAAAGTGAGGCATTAATGCTAAAATTAAACTCAACAACTTTACCCAGCAATATTTTCTTGAAATGTGTGCCTAGGATTTATTGAAAACACCATTTTCGTGACCAAAGGTGAACACAATTCAAATGACTGTCAACTAGAGAACTACGAAATAAATTGTGCTTTCCTTATACAATAGAATGGAGGATGCAGTCAGTTACCAGAGCAGCCACACAGGTAAAACTCTATAACAAACAAGCATGTTATATACACATGAAATCTAAACACAAAAGTGAAGTAAATGCATAGAATTTCAAACTGGGAGTTGATAATGTAACTCAGTGAGTCCAGAGTGTGCCAGGATTGACAGCTAGAGTTTGATCCCAGGGATGGATGTGGTAGCATGACAGAACCTGCTAGTGCATGTTGTCCTTGGCCCCACACACATGCTATAGCACAATCTTGCCCATGCACATATATACATGCAAAAATCAATAAATGCAATAACTATTTTGAGAACAAATTTCACAACCATGTAACTCTAAACGATATATTGTTTAGTGACATAGATATTCCTGGCTAAACGATGGGGAAATCAAGCTTCCCTTCAGGTTCAAGATAGAAAATGAGTGAAGGGAAGCTGCCAGCATATTGCTAGAGAGGAGACCACAAAGGCTTTGTAGGTTCTGGAAGGTTTTACTTACAAACGCATGAGTATAACTTGTATCTATCCATGACAGTATACTCACTCCACTTTGATGTTTTCTGAATGACAGAGATCTGCAGGGAGGAGCATTGACACTGTTGTGCCAGCTGCAGGGACACAATGACTTTCCCTTCTTCCTTCCCTGTTAGCTGTGGCACACCTCACTATCACTTGGCACTTATTCCATGCTCCTTACATTACTGTTAGCTGTGAACAAGTCTATTTTCCTCTGCCCTTAATTTGTTCATTCAGCTAACCATCATGGAATGTCCCTAAAGTGTCAACAGGCAGGAAAGGGCATCAATGAAGAGACCATCCAATAAAGAAGAGACAGCTGGATTACTGGTGTGGTGACAAGCCTCTTATTTCAACACCATGGACATAGGGCAGAAGGATCATGACTCTGTGCCTGCCTGGGAAACATGAGACTCTATCAACAACAGTAATATGAATAAAATAAAGAAAGGCCTGATTATCAGTGGTGGGAAAGAAAGAACCATCTGTGAATATGGCCTGATTTGGTACTAGGCCCTCAAGTAAGGGCTCCAAAAGAGATATCACTATGGAAGCTGAGAGCTCATCCTTTCTAACATCCCAGCATGTGTTTTCTAGAACAGACAGTCCCATCAATATGCCACTGCCAAAGCCAGGGGACAGCTGGGCCTGGAGAAATGAAGGCCCAAGTTATGAGAACTCTACTACCTTAACTGCAGACAGTCACAAGCATCTTTTACTCTTACTGGAGGAGTCTTCTTGGTTTTTTTGCTCACAGGACACTTGCTGATAAGACTGACAACTGTGCAAAAGCAGGCACATTATCCAAGTGGGCCTGGCCAGAGGGTCTGAGCCAAAGTTTGGCTGTATCAAGCCCCTTTACTGCTACGTGCATAGTCTAGTGATTCATCTTCTCTATGCTGAAGAAAGATGGGTCTCATTGTCTGGGACAATGTTTGTGAATCTTAAATGGACTGAGACTAGATGAGTACCCATCATTCCTCAGAAACGTAAATCAATGAATGAATGTTTGAACTCAAGACACCACAAATATTCAGTTTCAATATTACATTTGAAACATTTCAGGAAGGTACAGGGAAGTTGAAAGTAGCTGCATTGGTAGTTCTAAATTGTTTGTGTGTGTCTTTATGTTTGAAATTTCTTTTTCATTTCCCATAGTTAGATCCAGGGCCTTGATCATACGAGATCAGTGCTCTACCAAGGGCCAGAGTTAATCCTTCTTCTTATCCACAAGGTTGACTTCACCATGACTCAATTGTGCCATTTGTTCAAAAAACAGACTGTACCTTGTATGGTGGCTCTGAGGACTGAAACACAATGCTTGAAACTGTTCAGCCTGATCCTACTGGTGTACATGCTGAGATTTGAGGTCCTTTGCTTCTTTCTGGAGATGAAGAGCAGAACAGTCTTGGATGGAAGTCGTTCCATTGAGGGAGAATTTCCCTTCCCAAATCCATGAGGCTCAGAGTACCAGGATACAACTTACAATCCCTAAAACCAGAGCAAAGAAAGGGCATTGGTACCCACTGCCTAAGCAACTATAGGCCTCTGATCACATTGCTTGTCATCATAGTATGCTACTACATAGAGTTTCCCAAAAGGTTCCTAAGCTTGCACATCTGGCCAGTCAGGAGAGAGAATAACAATACCAAGTAGGATTGCTTATGGCCCCTGGAGAAGGCCGCTTGGAATAATCAATTCATTTCTTGACTCTATGCCAGTGTACACCCTGGGGAAAAGGAAGGAATGAGACTCAGATATGGTCATAGTAAAGGGAAGTAGGTAAATTGGAAGCTGAACTAAGGTTAGGTCTGAGGAATGCGAAAGAGTAAGAGCCATCCCAACTGTCCAAAACATCTTTCTCATAAAAAAATGTGTAATCAGAATTTTCCTATTTCACTGAGAAAACAATGCCCCCCAAACACCACCATCCATGGCACTGTTTAGATGGTTATACTGAGGATTATATCTCTCCCGCACTCCGAACAAAGGTATTTTGGTGATTTGAAGAAAGATTCCCAACAGAAGTGTCTGTATCTATATGCTTAATCTTCAGGGAGTGAGACAATTAGAGTAGGATTATGTGGTGTGGCTTGGTGGAGAAAATACAACCTTCTGGAAGGAATTGTGTCACTGCAGGTGGGCTTTGAGATTTTCACACCCCATTTTGGTCCCTTTTCATCTCTCTGGTCATTCTGTTAGGATGCAGTTTTCAGATAAATACAGCACCAAGCCTGACATCATGCATTCTGCCATGTTTACTATGGGATTAATCCTCCAAAATGTAAGCAACCCCACAATTAAATTCTTTAATAGGACTTGCCTTGGCCATGCTGACTCTTCACAACAGTAGAATGGTGACTAAGTTAGCCATGGGAAGTGGAATCAACTATAACTCAACTTTCTCTACATGGCAATATAGGGAGGAAGACTGCAGCTTCTACCCCAGTGGTAGCAGTTCTAAGGAAGGCATAATTATTAGTGCTTTGGCAAACCATCCACCTGCCATCACTTTCTGAGACATCAGAGAGTTTTTGAACCTTCCTTTCTTTATTTCTGATTGACCTGGACCAGCACATCCTACATCAGTGACAAATTATTGATGGGGAGGTGCCAGGAGTTTAGAAGGATAGAGAAGATAGAATCTGTGTCTTCAGATCTTTTACTAATTTGGCTTAATCCAAGCAGGTTTATGAAGAAATACAGCATCATATAGATTATTTACACGGGGAAATGGCCACAGTCATCAAAGAGCCAAGTGTAATTGTGTTGCCAAAGAGAGCATGGGACACCTCAGAAACAGGTGAATAAGCCCTGATAGCCAGAGCCCAAGAGATGGATCCAAAAACACCACAACCTTGATGCCCTGGAGGCATGGGCTCCAGTCCTAGATCATTCTTTTTTTTTTTTTTTTTTTTTAACTTGGCAATGAGATCTTTCTTGAGTGGTCCCATGAATGCTTTATTCCCCTCCATGGTCTGGAAATGACCATGACAAAACTTGGAGGCGGTGTCAATGAACTTCAGGTCAATCTTCTCAAGGGCCTGACTTTTGATCTGGACCTGTAAGGACTTAAAAAGAGTAAGCACTCGCTTCTTGGTCCCCACCACACAGCCTTTGATCATGATGAAGTCATTGGTTACCTCACCATAATGGACAAAGCCACCCAGTGGGTTGATGCTCTTATCAGACAGGTCATAGTCAGTAGATGCATTGTTCTTGATCAGTTTACCATCCTTAATGAGGTATCCTTGACCAATCTTGTAAATCTTCTTGATAATCTCTGTTCAGTGATGGTAGCCTTTCTGTCCAGCTCGAGCCATAGAGAAGGCTGCACAGGCAGGGTTCCAGGCTCTAATCCAGGCAACTTTGTGCAAACCTCGATGGGTCTTTTGGGGTAGTTTCTTTGTCTGCCAACAACTGGTCACCCCTTTGTATCCTTTGCCTTTTGTCACGCTGATGACATCAATCATCCCATCCTGCCCCAACACCTGGTTTACAGGAACCTGCTGCTCCAGCTTCTCTTGGGCCCAGTCTTGATTCTCAGCCACAGTGCCTCCATTCACCTGGATCTCCATCAAGTGTGCCTTCTGGCACAGAGGAAGCAGACTCATCTGAGTGTGAACAATCATGCGAATGGCCTGGCAATAGTTCTTCATGCTGTTGAAGTCATTTTCCAACTGCTTCTTGCCTGTGTCATCCTGCCATTTCTCACAGTACTTGGTAAAAGTCGTCTTCTTAGATTTGTGCCACTTCTTATAGAACTGCCTTTTACACTCATCACTGATATGCTCAACAAATATAGTCATGAAGGTCCAGAGGCCTCGTGGGGTTTCAACATATCTTACAATGCCCACAACCACCATTGGTGGGGTTTCCACAATGGTCACAGCCTCCAGAACTTCTTTTTTGTTCACCTTAGATCCTGGCCTGTCAACTTCCCAGACGATGTGGGTCATGGCACCCTTGTAGCCTAGAAAAGCTGTGAGGTGAACAGGCTTGGAAGGGTCATCCTTGGGGAGGCTCTTAATTTTCCCATGATGCCGGCTGTTGTGCCTGTGAGGCAAGAAGCCCAATGACCCATGCCTGGGAGCTGAGAATTTCCTGTGAGGCATCTTGCCACCACATGCCGCTTATAGAGCTAGATCATTCTTATTGAGGCTACTCCTGAACAAGGACACAGAACGAGAGTTGTTTGTCCTTTAACAATTGACTCTGAGAAATCTTTGGGTAGGCCTACCTCTCCACTTCTGATTCTCCTGTTGCTGGTGGTTTCATTTCATGAATTGGATTTAGTTAATAAGTATATTTATGGCTCTTGTTTCTTCAGGCTGCTATATAACATGTCCACCAGAAGTGATCCTCAATGATGTGGGTCTGGGTACCAGAGGTTTTCCATGGAGATCTCTGGCCAGGCCTAATGCCAGGGTTCCAGCCAAGGGAAGTGATTGCAGGCAAAGATGAAGTTTCTGCCATGCCTTCCAGGTCACTCAGTAACTCTGAGCTGCTTTGCACTGAGTTGGGTTGGGCTGGGCCAACGAGAAGCCGACTATTCAGTGAGGAGTGCAGTGGAACCTCAGATGGAGAGAAGATCTCTTCCCAAGTGTTACAGCTCTTGGAACATAACACTCAGATGACAGAGTAGTTCTCGAGCACCTTTAATTCCCTGGATAGGATTTATATACAGTTTTTGGGGTGATTCAGGGTTCGACAGCAGGTACCTCTCATTTGTGGGAAGGCTTGGTGCTGCTCCTACGTGACTGATAGCCACACACCTCTCCTGTGGGGGCTGTGGGGATGGTAACTTTGACAGGAGCCAGAAGGCCAGGAGACATGATGGAACACCTTCCGTCCCATGTAGGTGGAAATCACCATCCATCTAGTCTCTGGGGTTCCAGACCTTTGTTCGACTGGAGACCAGGCTGTCTGTGCACAGCCCACTACCCCACAAAATGGTAACATTTTTATTATTTCCCTCAAATGTTTGTTGGGCCATTTAAAAAGATCTATTGGTATATAACATGTACCCCACACCACAAACCCCTGATTTCTGATTTCTTGAGGTCTACACATGGGTTTTCTTACATAGTTAAAGGGACAGTGTTTGGATGACAGGGTAGAGATTAAGGTGGAGAGTTCCTATCCCCACACTTATTACCTGAAAACCAGCTAAATAAAACTCTTTCTTCCTCTATGCCTCTATTTACAGAGAGGAAACTAGGAAAGGGGACAACATTTGAAATGTAAATAAAGTAAATAATAATAATAATAATAATAATCTCTTTCCTTCAGTTTCCAGCTGATTCTGTGAAGTTTATCTCTCAGAGAAAGTCTATCAATAGCATCCATCTTAGCTTGAGCGCTAGTCTGCTACTATTGTCTTTGTCACTCTATTTTGCTCAAAAGAGAATAGAAGGATAGAGGGTTACAGGATAGTACCCAGCTGGTGTATTGCAAAGGCAACCTACCAGTCAAGCTTTTGGAGCAGTTGAAATTGCCTGCATGAGTCCTGTATTAGTGAGTTTCCTGTGACTGCCAGATGGTGTACCTTGTCAATGTCATTATATTAGTCCTATCACTTAATTTCCTAAAGATTCTAGTAAGCAGAGGTGTGTACCACCAAGGTGTAATAAAGAACGGCAGGCTCTCAATAAGACAAAAAGGCCACCAACAGATTGGAAAAGAATCTTTACCTATCCTAAATCAGACAGGGGACTAATATCCAACATATATAAAGAACTCAAGAAGGTGGACTCCAGAAAATCAAATAACCCCATTAAAAATGGGTCTCAAAACTAAACAAAGAATTCTCACCTGAGGAATACTGAATGGCTAAGAAGCACCTGAAAAAATGTTCAGCATCCTTAATCATCAGGGAAATGCAAATCAAAACAACCCTGAGATTCCACCTCACACCAGTCAGAATGGCTAAGATCAAAAATTCAGGTAACAGCAGATGCTGGCAAGTATGTGGAGAAAGAGGAACAATCCTCCATTGTTGGTAGGATTGCAAGCTTGTACAACCACTCTGGAAATCAGTCTGGTGGTTTCTCAGAAAATTGGAAATAGTATACCGGAGTATCCCGCAATACCTCTCCTGGGCATCTATCCAGAAGATATTCCAACCTATAAGAAGGACACATGCTCCACTATGTTCATAGAAGCCTTATTTATAATAGCCAGAAGCTGGAAAGAACCCAGATGCCCCTCAACAGAGGAATGGATACAGAAAATGTGGTACATTTACACAATGGAGTACTACTCAGGTATTAAAAAGAATGAATTAATGAAATTCCTAGGCAAATGGATGGACCTGGAGGGCATCATCCTGAGTGAGGTAACCCAATCACAAAAGAACTCACATGATATGAACTCATTAATAAGTGGATAATAGTCCAGAAACTTAGAATACCCAAGATATAAGATACAATTTGCAAAACACATGAAAATCAAGAAGATTGAAGACCAAAGTGTGGACACTTTGCTCCTTCTTAGAATTGGGAACAACACACCCATGGAATGAGTTACAGAGACAAAGATTGGAGCTGAGATGAAAGGACGGACCACCTAGAGACATCCCTACCCAGGGATCCATCCCATAATCAGCCTCCAAACGCGGACACCATTGCACACACTAGCAAGATTTTTCTGAAAAGACCCTGATATAGCTGTCCCTTGTGAGGCTATGCCAGGGCCTAGCAAACACAGAAGTGGATGCTCACAGTCAGATATTGGATGGATCACAGGGCCCCCAGTGGAGGAGCTAGAGAAAGTACACAAGGAGCTAAAGAGGTCTGCAACCCTATAGGTGGAACAACAATATGATCTAACCAGTACCTCCCAGAGCTCGTGTGTCTAGCTGTATATGTATCAGAAGATGGCCTAGTTGGCCATCACTGGAAAGAGAGGCCAATAGGTCTTGCAAACTTTATATGCCTCTGTACAGGGGAATGCGAGGGCCAAGAAGTGGGAGTGGGTGGGTAGGGGAGTGGAGGGGGAGGGTATGGGGGACTTTTGGGATAGCACTGGAAATAAAAATGAAGAAAATACCTAATTAAAAAAAAAGAACTGCAAGCTCAGGAAAAGTTAAGTAAACAGCTTGAGGAGCTAGCCAATGAATATCCAGTAGAGATTACAAATGATTTCTGTGTAGGAAGAGAGGTACAGGGGAAGATAGGTGCATGACAGGAGCTGGTTATAGAGACATAGGGCCAGTGCAGGGTGAAACGGTAAGAGAAAGAAAGGAAGATGTTGTGAGGGTTAAACTAGAAGTGGCAGAGGGTGTAGGAAGCAGGGACCTCTGAGGTGACTTCAGGTGAGTGGTAGTGAGTAGACTTTCTTCTATTCTATTCTTTTAATGTGCCGGTGCCCTGGAAGCTACAAGAGACTGTTAAATCCCCCAGAGCTGGGGATAGAGGCAGAACTGAGCTGTCTGATGTGGGTGATGAGAACCAAACTGGGGTATTCTGTAAGATCAGCTCGCACCCTAAATGACTGGGTCATCTAGTTGTTCCAGAGAATCAATTTCCACGTTGAGTTATTGTCAGAAATCAGGTTGTAAAGTGCCAGGGATGCAGTGCTGTTGCCCAGTATCTACAAGGAGGTATTGATTTCTTTCTGAAAGAAAACAAAAAAGGACACAGTAGGACCTGGGGGATAAGGGAAGTACCAATTCAGCCTGGATAAAAGGATGGGCACATGGCTGAGCAGTCATGGATATAATGTTTGCCTTTGCGTTTGGTAAAGGAGGGTTCAGAACAGGGAAGGGCTTCCCTCACTGAAAAAGACAATGCCCTTTGACAAAGGAGGTAAAAACATCCAGCGGAAAAAAGACAGCATTTTTCAAGAAATGGTGCTGGTTCAACTGTCGGTTAGCATGTAGCAGAATGCAAATTGACCCATTCTTTTCTCCTTGTATAAAGCTCAAATCCAGGTGGATCAAGGACCTCCGCATGAAACCAGATACACTGAAATTAATAGAAAAGAAAGTCGGGAAGAGCCTTAAACACATGGGCATACGGGAAATTTTCCTAAATAGAACACCTATAGCTTATGCTCTAAGATCAAGAATTGACAAATGAGACCTCATAAAATTGCAAACCTTCTGTAAGGCAAATGACACTGTCAATAGGACAAAACAGCAACCAAACAGATTGGGTTCAGATCTTTACCAATCCTACGTCCCATAGAGGCCTAATATCCAATATATACTAAGAACTCAGGAAGCTAAACTCCAGAGAAACAAATAACACAATTAAAAAATGGGGCCCAGAGCTAAACAAAGAATTCTCACCTGAGGAATACTGAATGGCTGAGAAGCCCCTGAAAAAGTGTTCAGCATCCTTAATCATCAGAGAAATGCAAAATAAAACAACCCTTAGAGTCTACCTCACACAGGTCAGAATGGCTAAGATAAAAAACTCAGGTCACAGCAGATGCTGGTGAGGATATGGAGAAAGGAACACTCCTCCATTACTGGTGGGATTGCAAACTAGTACAATGACTCTGGAAATCAGTTTGGCTGTTCCTCAGAAAATTGGACATAGTACTACCTGAGGACCCAGCAATACCACTCCTGGTCATAGTCCCAAAATATGCTCCAGCATGTAATAAGGACACATGCTCTTCTATGTTCATAGCAGCCTTATTTATAGTAGACAGAAGCTGGAAAGAACCCAGATGTCCCTCAACAGAGAAATGGATACAGAAAATGTGGTACATTTACACAATGGAGTACTACTCAGTTATTAAAAACATTGACTTCATTAAATTCTTAGGCAAATGGATGGAACTAGAAAATATCATCCTGAGTGAGGTAACCCAATTACAAAAGAACACACATGGTATGTACTCACTGATAAGTGGATATTAGCCCAGAAGCTCGGAATATCTAAGATATAATTCACAGACAACATGAAGCTCAAGAAGGACGATTTAAGTGTGGAACCTTCGGTCCTCCTTAGAAGCAGGAACAAAATCCCCATGGGAGGACAGTCAGAGACAAACTGTGAAGCAGAGACTGAAGGAAATGCCATTCACAGACTGCCCCACCTGGGCATCCATTCCATATACAATCAACAAACCCAGACACTATTGTGGTTGCGAACAAGTGCTTGCTGACAGGAACCTCATATAGCTGTCTCCTGAGAGACTCCTGATAATTGCAGAGGTGGATGCTCTCAGCCAAACACTGGCCTGAGCACAGGGTCTCCAATGGAGGAGCTAGAGAAAGGACCCAAGGAGCTGAATCGGTTTGCAGCTCCACTGGAGGTACAACAATGTGAACCATCCAGTTCCCCCAGAGCTCCCAGGGACTAAATTACCAACCAAAGAGTACACTTGGAGGGACCCATGGTTGCAGCCACATATGTAGCAGGGGATGCCTTTGTCAGACATCAATGGGAAGAAGGCCCTTGGTCTTGTGTAGTCTTGATGTCCCAGTGTAGAGGAATGCCAGGACAGAAAATTGGGAGTAGTCAAGTTGGTGAGCAAGGGGAGAGGGGATGGGATAGGGGGTTTTTGGAGGGGAAATGAGGAAAGTGGATAACATTTGAAATGTAAGTAAAGAAATTATCTAATAAAAAAAAAGAAATTTTTTAACTGGGGAACTCCTCAACCTCACATATCTAAATCTCTAATACTGACAGAAAGGAGTTTCTGCCAAGGTCATGGTTAAAATCAACACTAAAGCACTAAATATGTTCCCAGTTTCTGTCAGCTAGTTTCCAGTGACACTAAGAGCATCTTATAAAGGACTGAACAAAAGTACTATGCACCACTGCACAGAATGTGAGACAATCTCACCAACCATGCTGCCTCACTGGATTATTCAGAAGATTTCTAGGAACACAAACTAATTCTCTTCACTCTCCTTTGACTGTTATTCAGAGACTATGTTTCTCTTCTGTATCTATACTTGTTTTTCATGGAACTTAGTTATTTCTCATCACAAACCAAATCAGTGTCCAATGTCACTTTTCCTTCCCTTTCCCACTTTGTCCATCCCATCATCATCAGGATGTCTATTATTCCTAAGAAGACATAAGATGAGAATCTGAGTGATGACTTCGGATCTGTGGTTGCTGTCAGGATAAGTACTGGTCAGCCAGACAGAAGTTATGGAGGTGTAAGGGAGAGGGGAAAGCCAGGCAGTCTGTGTAAAGCTACGGTTCCATGATAGCAGTCACCTCCATTGTCTAAACCTGTTGTTTGTATGGTATCACCTGAAATCAAGTGTCTCAGTGGAGTAACTGTCTTTTACAAAGTTGGCCTTTGGGCATACCTGTGATACAGTCATGTCTCGTTGATAACTGGGTAGGAGCACCCAGGAGACTGTGGGAGTTACCATTACCTGAGCAAATGGTCATGGGTGGTATGAGGATAAGATCTGAAGATGAACCTACCAGGCAAGTCAGCAAGCACCAATTCTTCATGTTTTCTGCTGTAATTCCTCAGTACTAAAGGTGGGCCAGGAAGGATGGAGGCCTGAAAAGAAGATCTCATAGGCACATGCCTCCGTGTCAGAATTCTGGGAACTGTTGGGCTTCAGTGACTTTACCCTCCTCCAATCCCAACTGAAATAGAAGTTTGAAGTGGGATAGTCAACTGGAAGTGGAGCAGGAGGGGTCAAGCCCATCTGTGGCAGGACCTAGGATGGAGTGGTCACCACCTCTGCCTTCTCCATTTTTGTCTCTTCTCTTCAAGTATGGTTACAACCTCAGCTAACTTGGTTTTGCCAGAAAGAGGAAGCAGAGGGAGAGGCATTCCATGATCATGCCTTATTACCAGTGATGCAGGAGGTTAGTTCCAGCCTATCAATCGCATAGCCTTCCTATTTACAGTTCCCTAGCCTGAAGGCCCAATTCAGTCTGTGTCACTCTGCTGCCCTCACTAAGCCCTGATGCTATCTGGCCATATACAGAGAGGGAAAATGACACCAACAGGGAGCCACAGAGCAAGGAATGGCTCATATAGTATTTACAGAGCCTTGCCCATGCCATGACACAGGTAAAGGCCATGAACAGGGTGCTGCAGTACACCATACTATTGAGCTTCTGTGAGCAGTCACAGCAGGAACAGGAGGTAGTAGGCACCAAAGCAGAGATATTGCTCTACTGTCTCCTGGGCATGTAGCAGGACCACTTCCAGGACCTTCATGCTGCCCTGGAGAAGACAGTTCATCTGCTACCTGAAGGGTATCTTGGGCTCAACAGTTTAGCAAGAGGTAGACAAGTCTTTGACCAGAGGTCACCTCTCTGGTCTCCCTTTTTCTTTGTAGCGTATGGTGAGTTAGCAAGTATCTAGTTAAAGCCACTTCTCCATCTCTATGGCATGGGTGACACCTTACTCATCCTATACATAGGAGGAACTGATGCTTATACAAGAATTCTTACTTCTATTCTGAGGATCCCTGGGAACAATAATAAAACCTTGCCTTCCCTCTTGTGGTCGCCCCTGCTATAGGGTCCTCTGGAGCCATCAGGACCTGGGAGGATCTTCTATCCCTTTGCATCAAAAGGCTGCAACAAGCAAGGCTGGAATTAATGCCAGGAGCTGAAATCCTATATTTTGATTCCCCACTAATCCATTTTAGGATTACTTGGGCCTTTTTATTTTGGGGCTGTTCAAGATTCCTTTTGGCTTTCTTGAGCTCAGTCTCCTAGCTCTTCTAGATTTGCTCTTAACTGTGCATAATGCCTCTTCCAGTTCCTAAGATATTGTGGTTCAAGAAAAAATAACTGAGGAAGTTGTTGTATACCATGGGAAAAACTTAGTGATTGTGGCTGAGTCCCAATTATTCTCTGCAAGTCTTAGGTGCTTTACAAAAGAAAACATGGACTTGGGTTATTAAAGGAACACACCACAACAGCCTCAACTCAAGAATTTCTGCTCTAT
Source organism: Mus musculus (assembly GCF_000001635.26). Taxonomy (NCBI): domain Eukaryota; kingdom Metazoa; phylum Chordata; class Mammalia; order Rodentia; family Muridae; genus Mus; species Mus musculus. The sequence continues at coordinate 6,682,909 of NC_000080.6, read as the reverse complement.
GAGGCACTGTATTTTTTTTTTTTCTGAAAAATCATCAGATAAATGAAATTACACAAGCAGAATGAATGTCTGGTTAATATTTTATATTAACAAATACACAATAATGGGAAAGGAAAACAATTTTGGGAAATGAGCCAGGTAGCTCTGACATCAACCACCTCATTAAATAGCTGTCAAGACTCAACTGCTCATGAATTAAGCTTAGTGCCCTGGTAGAAACATCCTATGGTGAAAAATCCTTAGCCTAAGCACAAGGTTTTGCTGACTCCCTTTCTTTTGCTTTGCATTCATTTTCTACTTTCTTTTCTGCGTTTTCTTTAACTTATAATTTTTTTTTGCATACCAACTTGATCTGAAACTCATTTTTACATGGAGCTAATTTTTTCTATTACATTCCCCATTTTTTTAGTGGAATCAATCAAACTATTGATTCATGTTGAGGTACAGGATGATGGGGAGCCTGTAAGGCTAATATTTAGGTCACTGTCTTCCCCCTGGCTGTAGGAGAATGAGTAAAGTATGGTGGCTGAATTTTAAGGTTCCCGGAATCCACTGCAGTTAACCTTGACATCCATGGAGGGACATTGAGATGTGTAAAGAAGTGAGACAGAGAAAAATATGCATCTGTTTTAGCCAGATAAAATTTAATACCTAGGAAGTAAGCCATTTAATCAGAAACAAGCAGACAATTTGAGTAGACCTTTCTGTAAATTTCTTTTTATAATTATTTTAAGCGGTATTTGTAAAGGAGCCTGGAGAACAAAATGAGCCCTGTTATGACAATGGGCATCTTTCAAAATCATTTGGTTATCTTGCCAGAGGAAAGGGGTGTTTGTGTGTTTGTTTGTTTGTTTATTTGTTTTTCTGGAAAAGTGGAACTAGTTACACTTGTTTCTCACAGTCCAGTTCTTTGTGACTGGGTGAGCAGACACTGAGATTGGTAGGGTTATCAGACTGAGAATTACCTGTTTGAACTGCCTTTGGCCAGTTGATCCCGTCTAATCCTTGAAAATTCTGTAAGCCATTTTCAAGTGCCATTGTGCGTGTTTCCCAAAGGACAGTCAGGCCCATCATGCTGTGTACCTTGTAACGCTGGTGATAGAAAGGGCTTACAGACCTGGCATGTACTGTGTGATAATTGTTTCACTCACACAAAGTCCTGAGTTTTATCTCACAACCAGAAAATAAAAATGCACAGTCATATTCCATGTGCAGGTGGAGAGCATTCTCAGCAGTCCTGGCTTCCATTCTCCAGACAATCCAGGATTTTCTCCATGCACTATCTGCTGCCATGAGTTGAACATAAATCTTTAGTGAGGGAAATGATTATGTTTTCAGTGAAAACAATCTGGTATTTATGAATAAGTAAGCAGAACCTAAATTTTTATTGTATCAACACTTTCTGGACTATGGAGAGAGCTTAGCAGTAAAGAGTGCCTAGTGCTATTCTCTGAGGCCAGGTTCTTTTCTAGCACCCAAGTAGAAATAGTACACAATATTTAGTAACTCCAGGTCTGGCAATCTGATCCCTCTTCTGACCTTCATGGATATCCCACATAGGAAACAAACATACATCCACACAGACAAACACATAAACAAGGCTCTGTGTCATGGCGAGAGCCCTGAAGGTGGAGGAAGATGTAAGTTCCCTCTGGTCTGTGGATATTTGTTTGTTGTCATTTATTGGATTTATATGACATTTTACTACACCTGCCTTATGGGTTTTATCTTTATTTGTGTATGTGTGTGCATGGTTATTTTTGTTGTTGCCCATGAATGTATTTGGAGGCCAGAATTTAATCTTGGGTGCTCTTTATCATGACCATTGATCTTTTTTTTTAAATAAATGCTTTCATTTAGATTTTCTAACTGTGAATACTATGGATTCCATTAGGACACTTTCATGTAGGTTTATGGTGTGCTTGTGTTACACTCACCTTTTGGTACACTCTCATGCATTTCCCAGGCCTGCTCATCCCCTTTCCACCCCAAACTAATTCTTCTAATTTGATCTCTTTTTAAAAATTTAATGTGAAAATGAATTTCATGAAGTCTGAGCGCAGGAGTGAAACAGGGATTATTTACCTGAAAATGGCACATTAAGAATGTTTATACACCGAAGACAATTCTATCCCTGTCCTAATCTTTAACAGAGATGTAGGGTTTCCTCATCACCCAGCATGCTAAGATGCTGACGGAACTTGACTTGTGCATGCTTGGCACATTTTCATGGCTGTGAGTACCTAAAATATCACTAGTTTTAGCTTTCTGTGTCATACCTAAGAAGAATCTGTCCCCTTTCCTAGCACAAATGCCAAAGTCTTTGAAATGGAACAGAATCTGGGTACAATTTAAAGGCTCCCTGTCGACCTTATACTTAATGCTTCATTGGGGATTTGGCTGCACTGATGAATCTGCCTTTAGTTTTAGCATCAATAGCTGCTTGGCTGGACTTTTTGGTCCTGGAGTTCATAAGCCTTCTGCTTTGGTGTGGAAATTCTGGAGTTGCTTGAGACCATTCTGATCATCACCCCTAGAAGAGAGAGAAGCCTTGCATATTACCAGGTTTATTCTGGCCAAAATGGAGAAGAGTATATTTCTCTTGTGCTATTTTGAAAAGACAGTTGACTATCTCTGATGCTTATTTTCTGGATGGAAAGACTTCCTATGCAATAGGTCTGCAGTGTCAAAGATATATAGGTTAAAATACTCATAGATGTTTTTTGTTTCACCACTCAACCAAGGCATACTATGCTTCTCTCTCTCCCCTCTCTCCTCTGCCCTCTCCCTTCTCTCCTCCCCACTCTCCCTTCTCCCCTCTCCCCCCTTCCTCTTCTCTCTCCCTCTCTCTCCTGATGGAGCCTAAACCTTGATGGCCTGATTTCTCCTATTCAGAGAGAAAAACAAAAGATTCCTTGGAGATTCATGTGGAGAAAAGGGATTTTCTGGGACTTCCTGCCATTCTCTCTGTGAGGGAGTGAAATTAAGTTAATTAGCTAAATTTGGATACATATTAGTTTATTTAGCATTATTCTGGCTAAGTCTTGAGCCTAAAGAAGATACTTGCTAGCATAGTAAGTTTCTTGGTTTTCTTTGGTGCTAGCTTTGGAATATATTCCAGTGTTAGTGAATATAGTCATAATTTAAATTTTAGCCCAAAAAGTATTTGGGGAATTGGGTGTGGTGCTGCACACCTGTATTCACAACAACTAGGTGAAGAAGGAGGGCCCAGATTGGGGAGCCAGCATAAGCTACATATTGAGACTCTGTATCAAGAGAAAGAGTAGAAAAAAATGGGGGCTGGAATGTAGATCTGGGACAGAGCATATGTCAGTGCAAGGCTTGCCCTAGCATCACTAAAGTAAACAAGTGAGGAGAATCAAAGTGTTTTGCTGTTGAGAATGAGCCATTGGAAGATATTTAGCAAAGCAGTCCTTAATGGTGGGTGGGAGTGGTTAGCAGATAGGTAGTTACAATTCTCACTCAGTTTAAAAATGTGGGAGGATTTACAAAATATCTTAAGTGGAGAGAGGCTTGACTATACTTCATTGCCTAAAATTGGTTTTTATTTTCAAATGGTTCTATACCTGTTGGCATTAGCTGATGGCAGTATACCAGTTAATAGTCCAGAATTAATGGACACTTAGAAAGAGAAGTGTTTCGAAGCAAAAAGGCCACAATACAAGCTAGAGGTTGTACAGTTCCCCTTTCTGCCTGGATGGTGAGTCTTTGGCCTTGTGGGCTAGGACCACAGAAGTTCCTGTAATCGACAGCACTGTTGCTCACGGATTGTTTTGTTATCAGCGTAACAACTAAGAAAATTGACCCAGGGCAAACTTTTTGAATGTTAAGTTCTGACTACGGAACACATAGTGATTGCGGAATCGGTTCCATATTGCTGCCAGGGCAGCCTTCCAGTCTGTGCTAGTGCCATCTGTAGTCCTTTGCTTCTGGACTGATCAGGAACATGAGCCCTGCACCATGGCTTCTCAAGTACCCACTCATGGTTTTCAAGATATGACACATAACTCTTAAGTTCTATCACAATTGAAGGTAAAACCTTAGAACATGGGATTAGACACTTTAAGTGTCTCATGATTCTGCTTGTGAGCAATTGATTAGTTCAGAATAACTGTAAGTAGTAATAGAGTGTTCATAAAGATTTAATCAGCTTTGGCTCATGTCTCTTGTACTTTGGGGGTGGTGGTATGGCACCTTATTAAGTAGAAAACTGACTGGAGAGGTCAGCTTTACTCCTTTCTATTTAACCCTGACTGTAGCATCTATAGACTGTATGGCCAAGACTCTTTCTTGCTTTTGTTTGTTTGTTTGAAACAAGAATTTGCTGTGTAGCTCTTGCGGGCCTGTTACAATGTAGCCCAGACTGGCTTCCAGCTCTTGGCAGCACTCATACCTTAAACTCCAACATGCAAGCTTTCAACAAGATTATTGATATGTTCTACATAGAAGTTTCATTGTATAGCCCAGGCTGGCCTCACATTTCAAAGGTCTGCTGGCCTCTGCCTCTGGAATTCTGTAACCAAAGTTGTGCACTACAATGGCTCACCAATGAAGATCTCAAAGTAACAGTAATAAAAGGGATTTCATGAGCAGCAGGGGAGAAATTATTTGAAAATCTAAAACACTAAAGAAAGTCAAGGAACTTTTTATAAACCAAATGAGACAATATGCCATGTATTTGAAATTGTAGTAGCCATATTGAGAAATAGAGTTTGATGCTGGAGACCTGCCATAAATGCTAAGTCAGATTGGGCCTGAGGTGTGCTAGGGGACTCCCTCAAAACAAAGAAACAAACTGAACAAAGAAAAGACAAGTGGATGTCCCTTAGGTCAGAGAACCATTGTGAACACTTTTAACTAGGAGAAGCAGTTAGTAGGTCAGAAACTATTTTAAATTGGGGATTCCTTGAAAGTTTCTCAGAAGCAATGGGCTTCCACCAGGCTTTTCCCCTGAGCTGCCTTTAGTGGGAAATGAGGCAGCTTTCCTTTCTTTGCCTACACAGTATTTCCACCCATCCTGGGTTTCCTCTACAGCTGCAGATGCTGTTGAGTTGCAGTCATTTACTTAGCAGGAACCAGCTTAGACTGGCTTTGCTTTTCAAAGCTACAGGCCTTAGGAGCTGGCTACTGAATTCTGTGTTGATCAGAGCAGCCTGCAAGGCTATGTTTTTATAAGTAACAGATGCCTGCACTTTGAGAAATTAATTGCCTGGCTCCTGGATGTGAAGGTGTGCAATGTGTCTTTAAGCAATCAGCATCCTTTCAAAGAGTAAGAAATAAAACCCGTCCTCTTCCCCAAATAGGCATGGGCCTTAGACCACCTTTCACTTCAGTCACCCTTGACTGGATTCTGGGAAATGTTGCTATATAAAACCTGAAAGTTTAATGTGTAGGTTGAAATACAGGATAGGTGCCAAAGTGACCTTTCACTATATAGAGTGTGGGGAAGAGAACATTAGAATCATAATCACATTTTGGTCCCAGCTTGTGCCCTCTGTCTTCTTTACATTAAAAGGAAAAGTCTGAACTGTGTTAGGCCTTTTACTAGGGGTCTTTGTCTTGACTTGTCTGTGACCAAATAGTCAGACTAAGACAAAGGTCACTAAAAGGACATTATTTTGGTTTTGGCCGTGTATAGGCTTTCTGTACTCTAGGCACTGATCTGGATCTCCGACCAAGGCCATTTGATGCTATTGTTTCTTAGAAAGTTCTCGGCAGTGTGTACTAGTAGTTACAGAATTTCATATTATAGGGCCAGAAGGACTTTTGAAGTCCATTTCACCCCGTGTTTTCCCTCGCTAAAGGGAATAACTGACACACAAGAGAGGCTGTCTCTGTGCTAAAAGGATTGCTCTACTGAGAACCCCCCCACCAAGTCGGTAGAGAATTCACCATTGGAAAATCACTAACAGCACTGTGAAGGTTTCTAAGGTGGGCAGCAGGAAGCCTGTCCTTTTCCTACCCTCTCCCTCAGCCCCTCTTCCCCCACCTGTGTAGGATTTTGAGGTCGAATGTGCATTGTGCACTGCTGCTGCAAGGTAGCTCTTCCCTGTGGCTGTGCTGAAGCAGCTGGCCAGGGAAGCCTGGGAGCTGAGGCTCCAGCCTGTGGATTCTCTTTCCTCAGACTTTAGTCTGTACCAGGGAGTGGTGTTCTCTCCTGTGGGTGTGTGTATATATATTCTTTACTTTATATTTTGTTCACGTAGTTCGGTGCATTCTTCCAGGCATTCTGGATGGGCGCTTTAGAATCACTCTTTCTGAACCAAAAGCTCTCAGAGCAGAGCTGAACCTCCCAGAAAATGCTCTTCTCTACCAAATCGCCAGATGGGGGTGGGCCCGAAGCTAAACAGCACTGTAGAGGTGGCATAATGGACCAGAACCCCCAGGCAGAGGTGGGAGGTAAGTTCCTAGCAGTGGTGCTGATTGAGGGTCAGTAAGACCCAGTTCTTCTCCTGTGCAGAGGGAACTTTTACTTAGCTGGAATTGAACCTCGTGGTCCGAGTATGTGAAGGGATTCAGGGTCCAGAGTGCACCCCAGAACATAGGAGATAGCTCTATGTCCCCATTTCCCTCAGGAGCCTTCTCCTCACTCCTGCTGCCTAGAACAAGGGGAGGAGAATCTCCACTGCCTGACCTGCTGCTTCATGCCCCTCCCTATCTCTACTCTCCATTCCCTCTGAGCCCTCCAGACCCTAGGAGGAGTAAGAGGGAGGTCCTTCGAGGCTTATCTCGATTTCCATCCTCTCATTCCGGTGCTGGTCATATCCTGGGTCAGCAACCACAGAACATCCCAAGGCTGGGTGCTCAGGTGTGAAGTGTGCAGAGGACCAAAGAGATATAGGCAGGGGCGACTTGTGATCCAGAGTCCCGGGTCCAGGTTGCTGCATGGAGGGGATAAGGGAAGATGGTGCTAGCCAGGTGCAGGGCTCAGACTTTCGGGCAGAGCCCAGCAGCTGACTACAGCCCCTCGGGGCGCTGCTGTGTCCCTGCAGGAATCAGAGAGGATGCCTGGACCAGAAGCCAGCACCACCCTCAGGGCTTCACTGGAGGAGCTGTCACTGGGGCCAGTGCGGTTTCCCCTACTTCTGCAGGACCAGAAGAGGATTCGTCCAACAGTGAATCAGAGCAGGAGGGGCCCCAGAAGCTGGTCCATAAAGTGTCCACCTCTGGACAGATGGGGACCAAGGTAAGGCTCGGCCGGGCACCTGTGAGAGGGCTGTGGGCAGAGTGAAAGCTCTGGGAGATCCCTGCAACTGGTATTGGGGAATGGGCGCGGGGGCGTGGCCTGGATGGGGCGTGGCCTCACGCAGGGGACAGGAAGGTGCTCTAGGGATTCCTGAGGTTGGTTGAAGACATATCTAGGGTGTGTTCTGGAACACTTGTCTAGCCATCATAGCAAGCGTCTTGGAGCACGGTTAAAGCCTGGTGGCGAGTTCCCACCTAGGAAACTTAAAGGGAGTTTGATTGTTCACCCATGAGCTGCATGCTATGGAAGCCCTGCTGGAAGCTGTATTCTGCCAGCCGCTATGCTTTCCCACCCACAGCAAGCTGAGCAGCTTGAGCCTCTCAGTCAGTTTCTCTGGTGTGCTGTGCCCACAGGCTGCCCAGGCTTCTGTTTTGAAGGTTCCTTCAAAGTGCAGGGCTCAGACATCCATGGTGGTTCATCACAAGTTAATTTCTTTAGGGTATTTCAGGGTGTGGTAGTGCTTTTGTGGCAATTTTGTGCTGATTAGTCTCAAAGTTGAGCTTTCCTTCAATAATGAAGGCAGAGGCTACTGGATGATAAGGGACTTAGATATTCTAACGTTCTTCTTAGTTTAGAAGTCTTCAACACCTAGGCTGTTGTTACTGGAGGAGTTAAAGCAAGATTTTGAGGAGGGAAATGATTAAATTAGTGGATGCTCCCTCTAGTAACAGATTTGCCAAAGCAATTCATCTACAGTCATTTCATGACAATTAGCTGCCTAAGGCTTATGGGAGTCTTACATGGAAACAGTTTGGATTAGTGTTTGTTTGAGCATATGTTGGCATCTAAAATGCAGTAGATGTATATGTAGGACCCCAAGAAGGAGCCCTCCCACTCAAGTCTTGGGATGTGGGGTCACCCAAAGAAACACAAGGGACCTTCTTGTTGCAAAAGCACAAGGCAGCTTTAATGGCGGAGCTCTGGGTCGATACGTATCTCACACAGGAGACAGAGGAATAGACCCCGAGACTCAAAAACTGGGGTTTTTATAGGGTAGGGTTTAGGGGCTAGGCAGAATTGACGAGGTTACACACGATTGGCCCCATTCAAACATCAGCAACATGATTATGAGTCAGCAGAGTAGTATGTGCAGGCCGGGGCATATAAGAATTCTAAAGCCGGGGGCTTATCTGAGTAGACAACGCATCTGGTTAATGTTTCAGCTTTTGACTATGCTGTCTATAGAAAGGGGGCCAGCAGGAGGCGCCGGGCTGCCAGAGGGTCAATGAGTCAGCCAAGATAGTCAGAACCAGTTCCTGCATTCCTTCCCTTATCTTTATGACCCGGTGACCTAGCTTCAAGATGGACTCGGGCATGCACGGGCTTGTTTTCTTTGCAGTCTCAGTCCCAGACGTTTTTAGTTTAAACCTTTTATTTGTTTAATTTCCTTTCATTTCCCTCTTCTTCTGTTTAGACTAATTCTAATCATAGAATTTTAGAGATTGGTGTCCCCTAACTCTTTATCTACCTGAACTATAGGTTGATATTGCCTTTGAAGAACCATGAGTTTTACTGTACCAATTCTACTCTGGATGAAAGCCATTCCTCTATTTATTATACAAGGGCCGAAAACTAAAGCTAAGCATATCATAAGGACTGGTCCGGCTACAGCAGAAATCAAAGAAATTATCCAAGATGGTTGTGACTCAAACCACCCCCCGTTGAGCATCCCGTTCCTGTTTCCTTCGCTTTAATCTTTCTCTCAGTTTCTGCATAAAATCTCTAAGTATTCCTGTATGATCTGCATAGAAGCAGCACTCTTCTTTAAGGGCAGCACACAGTCCTCCTTCCTTTAGGAACAACAAATCAAGGCCTCTCCTGTTCTGCAAAACTTCCTCAGACAGGGAAGTCGAAGATTTTTCTAAAGGGTCAATGGACTTCTCTATTGCTGCTAGGTCTTCATTGACAGCATCCCTCAAAGACTGAATTCCTTGTCTTCCTTCTATCAAAGCTGACACTCCCGTCCCCACTCCTACTGCCATACCTATTCCCATGAATACAGCCAGGGTTAAAGTAATTGGTTCTTTTTGACCGCCGGCCAGCATAGCTTTCTTCTAAACTGGATGCAGGGTGATAATATACGCGGGGTAACAGCTGGATCATGACACAAAAATCATGAGATGAATTAAAAACCTTAGTTGATACACAGGGAGTAAGTCCTGTATTGCAAGTCCACCAGCCAACCAGGGAGGGTACAAGATAGTAATTAGCTTCTGTCCTGGACACTGATTGAATTTGTCCGCATAGGTGTTTGTGGGTGGAAGGTGGGGTGCCTATACAGAGACCTGGACTCCTCCCGGATACTTCAGTCAGGGTCAGTTTTTGTCCTGTTCCCCAAGAGCAGGAAGTATGGCTATTGGTTCTGTTGAAATCTCCATTGAAGGCAATTCCTTCATAATAAGGAGGACCGGAGGACAGGCATAGCCAGCAGTCCTCAGTAGCGCTTGGTTCAGTTCTATTAAGGGCATAAAAGGCTCCTCTCACTAGGTTAAACATCCTCTGTCTTGTTGAAGGGATTGTGGAGGTAATAGTTAGAGGTACTTGAAGAGTGGGAGGTTGGGTGAGAGCGACCATATTAAGGGGGTCCGCAATCACCGGAGTAGGCTGAGTAATGGTATAGGTAAGGGGTGTGGACTTGGTTGGGGGGGCCTAAAGGATTGTAGGGGGTCTCTATTTTAATCTGTTAGTGAACAATAATCCCTCATCATATCTTTCCTTGTAAATCCTAAGACCCCAGGTATACCCTTTTGTCCATCCCAGAGCTCTTTTCCCTGGTTCAGTGAAGGTGGCACGGAGCAGATGGCACCAGTCAGTACACTCGTCTAGGTGAAATCCTCCAGGTACGTAAGACACTAGGGAATAATTGGCTGTTACTCTAATATAGTCGCAGCTCGAGGAGGGCTTCCAGCGGGCTGTACCTGAAGTCTTGTAAACCCAGCTCTTGCAAAAGAAGTCAGTCTTACCTCAACATGTTGGATTGAGGGACTGACTTTGGTGGGGCCTGGGGCAGACATAGAAGGGATGGGTTTGAAGCATGCTTCTATTCCTTTGGTTAGAGCAACCACCCCATGGGTCTCTCGAATGTTTTTCTACGTACGGAGGGGGTTTAAAAGGTGCCCTCTTAATGTCAGAGTACCCCTAAAGGTCCCATCCAGGAGGGGCTCCTATAGCAAACTTAAAGATGTCAGGGCAAAGATTAGGCCACCAAGTCCACAGGGGGTGTACCTCGGCGATTGTCCATACAGCCCTACCCCCCTCATTGAATACCTCCCACGTTTGTTGAACAGGACTGTAGGGGTTGAAGTCCTTTGGGATCGCTCCTACGAAGCAGGCGCAACTTAAGAGGGTTAGTAGTCTTCTCCAAAGTCCACTCATCATGGCTGACTCCAGGGGGTGCTCTCTTGACATGGGACACGTGGATCCAAGTGGGGATTGCTTCCACTTTGACCGAGGTGGGCGTTGTCAGAAGGGGCCAAGAAGGGCCCCTTCCACCTCTGCTCTAGGTTCCCTGCTCGCTGTTTCCTCACCAGGACTGCGTCTCCTACTTCAAACTGGTGCGGCACCTGTGTCACCAGCAACATAGGTTTCTTTTAGCTGTTCCCAGACCTCTTTTCTTACTATTTCGAGAGCTTTTAATTGAGCCAAAAGAGTAGAAGAAGGAGAGAAAGACACATTCAGGTGATTCTTATCCCCTACGGTCATAAAAATGGGCGGGGGCGCCCCATACATTAATTCAAAAGGGGTTAAGCCAAGGGGTCCAGGGGTATTTCAAAACCTGAACAAGAAATAAGGGAGAACAGCTGTCCAATCACTTCCGCCGGTCTCCAAGGCTATTTTAGTTAGAGTCTCTTTTAGCGTCCTATTCATCCTTTCTACCTGTCCTGAACTCTGGGGTCTGTATGCACAATGTAATTTCCAATTAGTCCCCAGTTGTCTGGCCAATCCCTGACTTACCTGGGAGACAAAGGCAGGTCTGTTGTCTGTCCCCATTACCTTAGGTATCCCAAAGCGGAGAAGGATTTCTTCAAGTATCTTCTTGACCACTACAATAGCTCTTTCCTTCTTGGTGGGGAACCCCTTGACCCATCCTGAGAAGGTGTCTATGAAAACTAAGAGATATTTATTTCCATACTTAGCCGGTTTCACCTCAGTGAAGTCGGGTTTCCCAGTAGGCTCTAGGCCTGTCTCGTCACAGTCGTTTTCCTTCCTGGAGCCTGCTAGACCCGGCGTTGGTAAGTGCACAAGCATGGCAGTTTTTTACTATCTCTTCTACAATTCTTTTTAATCCAGGAATGTAATAGGGGGACTTACTAACCAATTTTATTAATTTTTTAGTTCCTAAATGAGTCAGATGGTGTATGTTATCTAAGTAATCTCGCCCCTCTTCATCTGTGAGGGTTCTTTTAGTTATTTCCTCGTTGGCGGGCTGTTGGGTTCTTGCCACCAGAGTCATTGGCCCTTGGGCTGCTTTTTTGGCTTCTTGGTCTGCCATTTGGTTTCCCTTTTCAGCAGGCCCCGTTCCCTTCTGGTGTCCTGGGCAATGGATAATTGCCACTCTATGGAACAGATGGACAGCTTCTAATAAGCTGAGAATTTCTTCTTTATTTTTGATATCCTTGCCGGCAGACGTTAGCAGTCCATGGTGTTGGTATATTGCTTTGTGAACATGGGCCGTGGCAAAAGCATACCGGCTGACGGTATAGACATTAAGAGTCCTTCCTTCTGCCAGCCTTAAGGCTTGAATTAGTGAGATAAGTTCTGCTTTTTGAGCTGATGTACCCTCCGGCAGGCTGCTGGCCCATATGACAGACTTTCCACTAATCCACTAATGCTGCCCCAGCCCTCCGCTTACCTTCTACCATGAAGCTGCTTCCATCAGTGAACCAGGTCATCTCCCCTGGCCAATGTTGGTCTGTGAAGTCTGGCCAGATTCCAGTCTCTTCTGCCAGTATTTCCTCACACTTATGTGCAGGGGCCTCGTCAACCCCAGGTAGTAAAGTAGCAGGGTTGAGATTGGCTGGGGGTGCAAAACTTACTTGCTCTGTCAGCAATAGGCTCTGGTAGTGCGTCATTCTGGCGTTAGTCATCCAGCGGTCCAGTGGTTACCTGACAATGCTCTCAAGAGAGTGCGGGGCCATTATGGTAACATTCTGGCCCATAGTCAGTTTGTAAGCATCTCTTACTAGCACAGCCGTGGCTGCTATCACTTGCAGGCAGGAGGGCCATCCGCTGGCCACAGGGTCCAGCTTCTTTGATAAGTAGGCTACTGGGTGCTTCCATGGCCCCAAAAGCTGGGTAAGGACTCCCCTTGCCACCCCATTTCTTTCATCAATGTATAAGGTAAAAGGCTTGCTCACATCTGGCAGGGCCAATGCTGGAGCCTGCAGTAGCGCCTTTTTGAGAGTTTGAAAGACTAGCTGATGTTCTCTGGTCCAGATGAACTCTCCTTTTTCTTTGGTTAATGGGTACAATGGGGCTGCCAGAGTGGCAAATTTGGGAATCCAGAGTCTATAAAACCTAGCAGTCCCCAGGAACTCTCTTACCTGGCTAGCAGTGGTTGGGGCCAGGATCTGCATAACGGCTTGTTTTCTGGCTTCTGTGAGCCACTGTTGTCCATCTCTCAGAACATATCCTAAGTAGGTCACTTCTGTCCGGCATAACTGAGCCTTTTTAGCAGAGACCCGATACCCCAGCTAACCTAGCTCGACCAGGAGGTTTTGAGTCCCAGTTTCACAGTCCTCACATGTTTCTGCAGCTAGTAGGAGGTCATCTACATACTGCAGAAGAGTCACCTGTGGGTTACTGGCTCGGAAGGGGGCAAGGTCTCGGTGTAGTGCTTCATCCAACAAGGTGGGCGAGTTCTTGAATCCCTGAGGCAACCTCGTCCATGTGAGCTGTCCAGCTTGTCCACTCTCAGAATCTCGCCATTCAAAAGCGAACAAAGGCTGGCTGTTGGGATGTAACCTCAAACAGAAGAAAGCGTCTTTGAGATCTAGGACTGTGTACCACGTCCAACCAGGTGACAAGGTGCTGAGGAGGTTATAAGGATTTGGCACCATGGGGTGTATGTCTTGAACCCTCTTGTTGACTTCTCTAAGATCCTGAACTGGATCACAGGTCACAGGTCCCTAGTTTTTTTTTTTACAGGAAGTAGAGGAGTGTTCCAAGGGGATTTGCATGGGACCAAAATCCCTTGTTGGAGCAGTTTGTTGATTTGGGGGCGTATACCCTCTTGAGCTTCTTTGCTCATGGAATATTGTCAGACCCCTATAGGGGTGGCCCCGGACTTAAGTTCAATCACCACAGGAGGAACCTGTTTTGCCATGCCCATTCCTCCTGTCTCTGCCCACACCTTAGGGTATCGATTCAACCAGTCCTTTAATCCCTCAGGGGGCTTCACTTTACTTTGGTAGAGTCGATATTCTTTTCCTAGTTGTAAAGTTAGCTCTAGAGTCTGGGGTGCTTTCATTCCCCAGGATACCTCTGGTCGATGAGAGGTAAAAGTTATTTGTGCTTTTAACTTGGTTAGTTAGTCTCTCCCCAATAAGGGCATAGGACACTCTGGAATGACTAGAAACGAATGAGTTACTTGTTTTTGCCCTATGTCTACTATTCAGGATGTGGTCCATGGATACGATTTTTGTCCCATGGTCCCGATCACCAAGGTTTTTTCGTTTTTCTTCACTTTTCCTAGTGGTGTCTTGAGTACTGAAAATTCTGCCCCAGTGTCGACTAGAAAGTCCACAGGGGTCCCCTCAACTTCTAAAGTTACCCTAGGCTTGGGGAGGGGGGTCGAGCCCTGTTTCTCCGAGTCTTCATCTTCTCCAAGAGAAAGCACCTTCACCTCTTGCTTCTTTTTCAGACAGTCACACATCCAGTGGCCCATTTCCTTGCAATATGCGCATTGCTTCCTCTCCAGGTGCTGTCTGCCTTCTCTGGGTCTCCTTGGTCCCTGGTATCTTCTGTCTCCCAGGTTCCCTAACTGTCTACCTCTTCTCCCTTTATCTCTTTCTCTTACTGTGGCCAGTATCCTAGTCAAAACCTTTTCCTGTCTCCTGTCTCTCCTATCCTCATCCTCTTTTCTCTCTTTCTTTTCTCTCTCTAAGTTTTCATCTTCTGTTTCTCTCTTATGATACACTTTCTCTGCTGCTCTAACTACATCCCTTATGGTATAATCCTGCAAGCCCTCAATTCGCTGTAACTTCTTTCTAATGTGGGGAACCGACTGGCCAATGAAGGCCATAATCACAGGCCCTTTGACCCTCTGATGTGGGATCAAATAGGATATATCTTCTGTAAGCCTCCATGAGCCTTTCGAGGAAGACTGAGGGGTGCTCAGTTGCTCACTGCATAACCTCTCCTACCTTGGCCAGATTCATGGGCCGCCAAGTAGCACCTCTGATACCCACCTCTAGGGCCCGGTGATAATTGGACAGTCGTTCCCTACCTTGTGCTGTATTGTAATCCCATCGGGGCTGGGTTAGCGGGAATCCTTCAACTATCTTGGCTGGAGGTTGGACAGGCTGCCCAACCTCATCTCGGATGTTTTTCTGAGCCTCGAGGAAAATCCTTTCTCTCTCCTCTGTGGTGAATAAGGTCTACAGAAGCTGTTGGCAGTCATCCCAGGTCGGCTGGTGCAAATACATTAGTGATTCGACCAACCCTATGAGTCCTGCGGGGTTCTCTGAAAAAGGAAGGTGATTAGCTTTCCAATTATAGAGATCAGAAGAGGAAAAAGGCCAATACTGTAAGGGCTGCAGACTATCCAGATCAGCAGGGGGAGCCCCAATAGCCCTGAGTGGAAGTGCCACGGTTGAATCAGCAGGCCCCTCAGGGGTGACTCCTCGCCAGCTCCTTGTTCCTGTGGAGGGACCCTCTCCTCCTGCCCAGGCCTGAGGCAGAGGTCCCGAGGAAGCTGAAGGTTGGAGCTGGGGAGCATACGGTGGGGGTTAAGGGGTGTCGGGCCACTCAGGGGGTTCTTCAATCTCTGGATAGATCTTGAGGAGTTTCATCACTGGTGTGCTGTGTTCATCATCTCCCCCGAGCGGTGGTTTTGGTTTCTCTTTCTCAGCATTTTCTCAGATGGCTAGGATCTTGGTGCCAGGGCAGAGAGGTGGGAGGAATGGGTGAACCCACGGGGGTGGGTAGCATGCCAAGTCCTCCCATACTGTCATGTATGGGTGCTGTTCTGGATGCGACCCTGGCCCTTCCTGAAAAACAATGGCCTTCATAGCCCTTATGGTGGGTAAGTAAAATGTTCCGGTGGCCAACCTACTCCAAAAACAGGCCATTCCGAGGAGCAGAAAGTCATCCATGGCTTTTTCTTCACTATTACTGACAAATTTCGTCCTCTAGCCCTAACGTCCGTCCAATGGTCCTTATTCAAAGATAAAGGAGTAGACACGGTCTGTCCCATAGTGAAGAATAAGAATAAATACAACACAATGACAGAGACAGAACACACTAAGACATCTAAACAAACTTGTCCACATCTGGACTTATACAACAAGCCACACGCTACCTCTGACAGAGTGGGATTCCGCATCCACTCCTTCTCTGGCAGGAAGAACACTCTCTCTCCTTTACTCTGCCAGGCAACAGCCAGATCCTCCTGACTGTTCCTTACCCTGGGCACTCCCTCCAGGGTCTCCCTTGGAACGTCTTCCAGGGGTGCAGCCTACAGGCCTTAGGGCATCCCCCACCGCAGCCTGTGGGTCCTTACAGTCCTCAATGGCAGCTGCCAGAACACCAGACTCCGAAAAACAAGGCACAGACTCAGTGGCCGCACAAACATACCACACACATACAAAACGTAACTCCAAGTGGTATTTCAAGTCCTTGGGGACCCCTCAAATCCCGGACGAGCCCGCAAATGTAAGATGCCCCCCCAAGAAGGAGCCCCCACTCAAGTCTCAGGATGCAGCGTCACCCAAAAAAACATGAGAGACCTTGTTGCAAAAGCATGAGGCAGCTTTGATGGTGGGGCTCCAGGTCAATACGTATCTCACTCAGGAGACAGAGGAATCGACCCTGAGACTCAAAAAGTCAGGGTTTTTATAGGGTAGGGGTTAGGGGCTAGGAAGAATTGGCGCGATTACACGTGATTGCCCCATTCAAACATCAACAACATGATTATGAGTCAGCAGAGTAGTACGTGCAGGCCAGGGCATATAAGAATTCTAAAGCCGGGGGCTTATCTGAGTCGTCAATGCATCTGGTTAATGTTTCAGCTTTTAACTATGCTGTCTATAGAAAGGGGGGCGATCAGGAGGCGCCGGGCTGCCAGAGGGTCAATGAGTCAGCCAAGATAGTCAGAACCAGTTCCTGCATTCCTTCCCTTATCTTTATGACCGGGTGACCTAGCTTCAAGATGGACTCGGGCATGCCCGGGCTTGTTTTCTTTGCAGTCTCAGTCCCAGACGTTTTTAGTTTAAACCTTTTATTTGTTTAATTTCCTTTCATTTCCCTCTTCTTCTGTTTAGACTAATTCTAATCATAGAATTTTAGAGATTGGTGTCCCCTAACTCTTTATCTACCTGAACTATAGGTTGATATTGCCTTTGAAGAACCATGAGTTTTACTGTATCAATTCTACTCTGGATGAAAGCCATTCCTCTATTTATTATACAAGGCCCGAAAACTAAAGCTAAGCATATCATAAGGACTGGTCCGGCTACAGCAGAAATCAAAGAAATTATCCAAGATGGTTGTGACTCAAACCACCCCCCGTTGAGCATCCCATTCCTGTTTCCTTCGCTTTAATCTTTCTCTCAGTTTCTGCATAAAATCTCTAAGTATTCCTGTATGATCTGCATAGAAGCAGCACTCTTCTTTAAGGGCAGCACACAGTCCTCCTTCCTTTAGGAACAACAAATCAAGGCCTCTCCTGTTCTGCAAAACTTCCTCAGACAGGGAAGTCGAAGATTTTTCTAAAGGGTCAATGGACTTCTCTATTGCTGCTAGGTCTTCATTGACAGCATCCCTCAAAGACTGAATTCCTTGTCTTCCTTCTATCAAAGCTGACACTCCCGTCCCCACTCCTACTGCCATACCTATTCCCATGAATACAGCCAGGGTTAAAGTAATTGGTTCTTTTTGACCTCCGGGCAGCATAGCTTTCTTCTAAACTGGATGCAGGGTGATAATATACGCGGGGTAACAGCTGGATCATGACACAAAAATCATGAGATGAATTAAAAACCTTAGTTGATACACAGGGAGTAAGTCCTGTATTGCAAGTCCACCAGCCAACCAGGGAGGGTACAAGATAGTAATTAGCTTCTGTCCTGGACACTGATTGAATTTGTCCACATAGGTGTTTGTGGGTGGAAGGTGGGGTGCCTATACAGAGACCTGGACTCCTCCCGGATACTTCAGTCAGGGTCAGTTTTTGTCCTGTTCCCCAAGAGCAGGAAGTATGGCTATTGGTTCTGTTGAAATCTCCATTGAAGGCAATTCCTTCATAATAAGGAGGACCGGAGGACAGGCATAGCCAGCAGTCCTCAGTAGCGCTTGGTTCAGTTCTATTAAGGGCATAAAAGGCTCCTCTCACTAGGTTAAACATCCTCTGTCTTGTTGAAGGGATTGTGGAGGTAATAGTTAGAGGTACTTGAAGAGTGGGAGGTTGGGTGAGAGCGACCATATTAAGGGGGTCCGCAATCACCGGAGTAGGCTGAGTAATGGTATAGGTAAGGGGTGTGGACTTGGTTGGGGGGGCCTAAAGGATTGTAGGGGGTCTCTATTTTAATCTGTTAGTGAACAATAATCCCTCATCATATCTTTCCTTGTAAATCCTAAGACCCCAGGTATACCCTTTTGTCCATCCCAGAGCTCTTTTCCCTGGTTCAGTGAAGGTGGCACGGAGCAGATGGCACCAGTCAGTACACTCGTCTAGGTGAAATCCTCCAGGTACGTAAGACACTAGGGAATAATTGGCTGTTACTCTAATATAGTCGCAGCTCGAGGAGGGCTTCCAGCGGGCTGTACCTGAAGTCTTGTAAACCCAGCTCTTGCAAAAGAAGTCAGTCTTACCTCAACATGTTGGATTGAGGGACTGACTTTGGTGGGGCCTGGGGCAGACATAGAAGGGATGGGTTTGAAGCATGCTTCTATTCCTTTGGTTAGAGCAACCACCCCATGGGTCTCTCGAATGTTTTTCTACGTACGAAGGGGGTTTAAAAGGTGCCCTCTTAATGTCAGAGTACCCCTAAAGGTCCCATCCAGGAGGGGCTCCTATAGCAAACTTAAAGATGTCAGGGCAAAGATTAGGCCACCAAGTCCACAGGGGGTGTACCTCGGCGATTGTCCATACAGCCCTACCCCCCTCATTGAATACCTCCCACGTTTGTTGAACAGGACTGTAGGGGTTGAAGTCCTTTGGGATCGCTCCTACGAAGCAGGCGCAACTTAAGAGGGTTAGTAGTCTTCTCCAAAGTCCACTCATCATGGCTGACTCCAGGGGGTGCTCTCTTGACATGGGACACGTGGATCCAAGTGGGGATTGCTTCCACTTTGACCGAGGTGGGCGTTGTCAGAAGGGGCCAAGAAGGGCCCCTTCCACCTCTGCTCTAGGTTCCCTGCTCGCTGTTTCCTCACCAGGACTGCGTCTCCTACTTCAAACTGGTGCGGCACCTGTGTCACCAGCAACATAGGTTTCTTTTAGCTGTTCCCAGACCTCTTTTCTTACTATTTCGAGAGCTTTTAATTGAGCCAAAAGAGTAGAAGAAGGAGAGAAAGACACATTCAGGTGATTCTTATCCCCTACGGTCATAAAAATGGGCGGGGGCGCCCCATACATTAATTCAAAAGGGGTTAAGCCAAGGGGTCCAGGGGTATTTCAAAACCTGAACAAGAAATAAGGGAGAACAGCTGTCTAATCACTTCTGCCGGTCTCCAAGGCTATTTTAGTTAGAGTCTCTTTTAGCGTCCTATTCATCCTTTCTACCTGTCCTGAACTCTGGGGTCTGTATGCACAATGTAATTTCCAATTAGTCCCCAGTTGTCTGGCCAATCCCTGACTTACCTGGGAGACAAAGGCAGGTCCGTTGTCTGTCCCCATTACCTTAGGTATCCCAAAGCGGAGAAGGATTTCTTCAAGTATCTTCTTGACCACTACAATAGCTCTTTCCTTCTTGGTGGGGAACCCCTTGACCCATCCTGAGAAGGTGTCTATGAAAACTAAGAGATATTTATTTCCATACTTAGCCGGTTTCACCTCAGTGAAGTCGGGTTTCCCAGTAGGCTCTAGGCCTGTCTCGTCACAGTCGTTTTCCTTCCTGGAGCCTGCTAGACCCGGCGTTGGTAAGTGCACAAGCATGGCAGTTTTTTACTATCTCTTCTACAATTCTTTTTAATCCAGGAATGTAATAGGGGGACTTACTAACCAATTTTATTAATTTTTTAGTTCCTAAATGAGTCAGATGGTGTATGTTATCTAAGTAATCTCGCCCCTCTTCATCTGTGAGGGTTCTTTTAGTTATTTCCTCGTTGGCGGGCTGTTGGGTTCTTGCCACCAGAGTCATTGGCCCTTGGGCTGCTTTTTTGGCTTCTTGGTCTGCCATTTGGTTTCCCTTTTCAGCGGGCCCCGTTCCCTTCTGGTGTCCTGGGCAATGGATAATTGCCACTCTATGGAACAGATGGACAGCTTCTAATAAGCTGAGAATTTCTTCTTTATTTTTGATATCCTTGCCGGCAGACGTTAGCAGTCCATGGTGTTGGTATATTGCTTTGTGAACATGGGCCGTGGCAAAAGCATACCGGCTGACGGTATAGACATTAAGAGTCCTTCCTTCTGCCAGCCTTAAGGCTTGAATTAGTGAGATAAGTTCTGCTTTTTGAGCTGATGTACCCTCCGTCAGGCTGCTGGCCCATATGACAGACTTTCCACTAATCCACTAATGCTGCCCCAGCCCTCCGCTTACCTTCTACCATGAAGCTGCTTCCATCAGTGAACCAGGTCATCTCCCCTGGCCAATGTTGGTCTGTGAAGTCTGGCCAGATTCCAGTCTCTTCTGCCAGTATTTCCTCACACTTATGTGCAGGGGCCTCGTCAACCCCAGGTAGTAAAGTAGCAGGGTTGAGATTGGCTGGGGGTGCAAAACTTACTTGCTCTGTCAGCAATAGGCTCTGGTAGTGCGTCATTCTGGTGTTAGTCATCCAGCGGTCCAGTGGTTACCTGACAATGCTCTCAAGAGAGTGCGGGGCCATTATGGTAACATTCTGGCCCATAGTCAGTTTGTAAGCATCTCTTACTAGCACAGCCGTGGCTGCTATCACTTGCAGGCAGGAGGGCCATCCGCTGGCCACAGGGTCCAGCTTCTTTGATAAGTAGGCTACTGGGTGCTTCCATGGCCCCAAAACATGGGTAAGGACTCCCCTTGCCACCCCATTTCTTTCATCAATGTATACGGTAAAAGGCTTGCTCACATCTGGCAGGGCCAATGCTGGAGCCTGCAGTAGCGCCTTTTTGAGAGTTTGAAAGACTAGCTGATGTTCTCTGGTCCAGATGAACTCTCCTTTTTCTTTGGTTAATGGGTACAATGGGGCTGCCAGAGTGGCAAATTTGGGAATCCAGAGTCTATAAAACCTAGCAGTCCCCAGGAACTCTCTTACCTGGCTAGCAGTGGTTGGGGCCAGGATCTGCATAACGGCTTGTTTTCTGGCTTCTGTGAGCCACTGTTGTCCATCTCTCAGAACATATCCTAAGTAGGTCACTTCTGTCCGGCATAACTGAGCCTTTTTAGCAGAGACCCGATACCCCAGCTAACCTAGCTCGACCAGGAGGTTTTGAGTCCCAGTTTCACAGTCCTCACATGTTTCTGCAGCTAGTAGGAGGTCATCTACATACTGCAGAAGAGTCACCTGTGGGTTACTGGCTCGGAAGGGGGCAAGGTCTCGGTGTAGGGCTTCATCAAACAAGGTGGGCGAGTTCTTGAATCCCTGAGGCAACCTCGTCCATGTGAGCTGTCCAGCTTGTCCACTCTCAGAATCTCGCCATTCAAAAGCGAACAAAGGCTGGCTGTTGGGATGTAACCTCAAACAGAAGAAAGCGTCTTTGAGATCTAGGACTGTGTACCACGTCCAACCAGGTGACAAGGTGCTGAGGAGGTTATAAGGATTTGGCACCATGGGGTGTATGTCTTGAACCCTCTTGTTGACTTCTCTAAGATCCTGAACTGGATCACAGGTCACAGGTCCCTAGTTTTTTTTTTTTTTTTACAGGAAGTAGAGGAGTGTTCCAAGGGGATTTGCATGGGACCAAAATCCCTTGTTGGAGCAGTTTGTTGATTTGGGGGCGTATACCCTCTTGAGCTTCTTTGCTCATGGGATATTGTCAGACCCCTATAGGGGTGGCCCCGGACTTAAGTTCAATCACCACAGGAGGAACCTGTTTTGCCATGCCCATTCCTCCTGTCTCTGCCCACACCTTAGGGTATCGATTCAACCAGTCCTTTAATCCCTCAGGGGGCTTCACTTTACTTTGGTAGAGTCGATATTCTTTTCCTAGTTGTAAAGTTAGCTCTAGAGTCTGGGGTGCTTTCATTCCCCAGGATACCTCTGGTCGATGAGAGGTAAAAGTTATTTGTGCTTTTAATTGGTTAGTAAGTCTCTCCCCAATAAGGGCATAGGACACTCTGGAATGACTAGAAACGAATGAGTTACTTGTTTTTGCCCTATGTCTACTATTCAGGATGTGGTCCATGGATACGATTTTTGTCCCATGGTCCCGATCACCAAGGTTTTTTCGTTTTTCTTCACTTTTCCTAGTGGTGTCTTGAGTACTGAAAATTCTGCCCCAGTGTCGACTAGAAAGTCCACAGGGGTCCCCTCAACTTCTAAAGTTACCCTAGGCTTGGGGAGGGGGGCCGAGCCCTGTTTCTCCGAGTCTTCATCTTCTCCAAGAGAAAGCACCTTCACCTCTTGCTTCTTTTTCAGACAGTCACTCATCCAGTGGCCCATTTCCTTGCAATATGCGCATTGCTTCCTCTCCAGGTGCTGTCTGCCTTCTCTGGGTCTCCTTGGTCCCTGGTATCTTCTGTCTCCCAGGTTCCCTAACTGTCTACCTCTTCTCCCTTTATCTCTTTCTCTTACTGTGGCCAGTATCCTAGTCAAAACCTTTTCCTGTCTCCTGTCTCTCCTATCCTCATCCTCTTTTCTCTCTCTAAGTTTTCATCTTCTGTTTCTCTCTTATGATACACTTTCTCTGCTGCTCTAACTACATCCCTCATGGTATAATCCTGCAAGCCCTCAATTCGCTGTAACTTCTTTCTAATGTGGGGAACCGACTGGCCAATGAAGGCCATAATCACAGGCCCTTTGACCCTCTGATGTGGGATCAAATAGGATATATCTTCTGTAAGCCTCCATGAGCCTTTCGAGGAAGACTGAGGGGTGCTCAGTTGCTCACTGCATAACCTCTCCTACCTTGGCCAGATTCATGGGCCGCCAAGTAGCACCTCTGATACCCACCTCTAGGGCCCGGTGATAATTGGACAGTCGTTCCCTACCTTGTGCTGTATTGTAATCCCATCGGGGTTGGGTTAGCGGGAATCCTTCAACTATCTTGGCTGGAGGTTGGACAGGCTGCCCAACCTCATCTCGGATGTTTTTCTGAGCCTCGAGGAAAATCCTTTCTCTCTCCTCTGTGGTGAATAAGGTCTACAGAAGCTGTTGGCAGTCATCCCAGGTCGGCTGGTGCAAATACATTAGTGATTCGACCAACCCTATGAGTCCTGCGGGGTTCTCTGAAAAAGGAGGGTGATTAGCTTTCCAATTATAGAGATCAGAAGAGGAAAAAGGCCAATACTGTAAGGGCTGCAGACTATCCGGATCAGCAGGGGGAGCCCCAATAGCCCTGAGTGGAAGTGCCACGGTTGAATCAGCAGGCCCCTCAGGGGTGACTCCTCGCCAGCTCCTTGTTCCTGTGGAGGGACCCTCTCCTCCTGCCCAGGCCTGAGGCAGAGGTCCCGAGGAAGCTGAAGGTTGGAGCTGGGGAGCATACGGTGGGGGGTTAAGGGGTGTCGGGCCACTCAGGGGGTTCTTCAATCTCTGGATAGATCTTGAGGAGTTTCATCACTGGTGTGCTGTGTTCATCATCTCCCCCGAGCGGTGGTTTTGGTTTCTCTTTCTCAGCATTTTCTCAGATGGCTAGGATCTTGGTGCCAGGGCAGAGAGGTGGGAGGAATGGGTGAACCCACGGGGGTGGGTAGCATGCCAAGTCCTCCCATACTGTCATGTATGGGTGCTGTTCTGGATGCGACCCTGGCCCTTCCTGAAAAACAATGGCCTTCATAGCCCTTATGGTGGGTAAGTAAAATGTTCCGGTGGCCAACCTACTCCAAAAACAGGCCATTCCGAGGAGCAGAAAGTCATCCATGGCTTTTTCTTCACTATTACTGACAAATTTCGTCCTCTAGCCCTAACGTCCTTCCAATGGTCCTTATTCAAAGATAAAGGAGTAGACACGGTCTGTCCCATAGTGAAGAATAAGAATAAATACAACACAATGACAGAGACAGAACACACTAAGACATCTAAACAAACTTGTCCACATCTGGACTTATACAACAAGCCACACGCTACCTCTGACAGAGTGGGATTCCGCATCCACTCCTTCTCTGGCAGGAAGAACACTCTCTCTCCTTTACTCTGCCAGGCAACAGCCAGATCCTCCTGACTGTTCCTTACCCTGGGCACTCCCTCCAGGGTCTCCCTTGGAACGTCTTCCAGGGGTGCAGCCTACAGGCCTTAGGGCATCCCCTACCGCAGCCTGTGGGTCCTTACAGTCCTCAATGGCAGCTGCCAGAACACCAGACTCCGAAAAACAAGGCACAGACTCAGTGGCCGCACAAACATACCACACACATACAAAACGTAACTCCAAGTGGTATTTCAAGTCCTTGGGGACCCCTCAAATCCCAGACGAGCCCGCAAATGTAAGATCCCCCCCCCAAGAAGGAGCCCCCACTCAAGTCTCAGGATGCAGCGTCACCCAAAAAAACATGAGAGACCTTGTTGCAAAAGCATGAGGCAGCTTTGATGGTGGGGCTCCAGGTCAATACGTATCTCACTCAGGAGACAGAGGAATCGACCCTGAGACTCAAAAAGTCAGGGTTTTTATAGGGTAGGGGTTAGGGGCTAGGAAGAATTGGCGCGATTACACGTGATTGCCCCATTCAAACATCAACAACATGATTATGAGTCAGCAGAGTAGTACATGCAGGCCACGGCATATAAGAATTCTAAAGCCGGGGGCTTATCTGAGTCGTCAATGCATCTGGTTAATGTTTCAGCTTTTAACTATGCTGTCTATAGAAAGGGGAGCGAGCAGGAGGCGCCGGGCTGCCAGAGGGTCAATGAGTCAGCCAAGATAGTCAGAACCAGTTCCTGCATTCCTTCCCTTATCTTTATGACTGGGTGACCTAGCTTCAAGATGGACTAGGGCATGCCCGGGCTTGTTTTCTTTGCAGTCTCAGTCCCAGGCCTTTTTAGTTTAAACCTTTTATTTTATTTAATCTCCTTTCATATACATGACGATAACTTCAGTTACCAGAGTCAAAGGTTGCTTCAGCCTTGTTTACTCAGACATCTTGGAACTACTATTTAATGAAGACGGATTTGAATTTCATAGCATTTGTAATTTTTCTGAATTTAGATTTTTTTGAAAACTAAAGCTACCTATACTCTTAACTTAGGAAAACTTATTCAAAACAAAACAAAACAAAACAAAACAAAACAAAACAAAACAAAACAAAACAAAAATAAAAAACCCAAAACCCTGGCCGGGCAGTGCTGGCACAGGCCTTTAATCCCAGTACTCGTGAGGCAGAGGCAGGCAGATTTCTGAGTTTGAGGCAGGACTGGTCTACAAAGTGAGTACCAGGACAGCCAGGGCTATACAGAGAAACCCTGTCTCCAAAAAAACAACACAAACCAAACCAAACAAACAAACATACCTGAAAAAGTGAGTTAAAGAGAAAAATGTTAGGTTTGAAAATGGCACATCATATACTTATATGCAATGGTCAAAATTCCATGCCTATTAATATCAATATCGGCTAGTAAGATTTATGCCGTTTGAAAAAAATTAGGGATGTTTTAAATTGAACTGAGGAAGTAAGATTGAACAAAAAATTTGATAGAGGGCACTATTAAGTTGTGGGCTTAATGAACTTGAAAGATTGTATTGTTTAATTTTTGGATAAAGCATGTTTATGAAGGCTACAATAAATCTAAGAAAATGTTTTAGTTTGTTTGTTTTTGTTTATGTTTTGTTGTTGTTGTTGTTGTTTTTCGAGACAGGGTTTCCCTGTATACCTGTGGCTGTCCTGGAACTCACTTTGTAGACCAGGCTGGCCTTGAACTCAGAAATCTGCCTGCCTCTGACTCCTTAGTGCTGGGATTAAAGGGTTTTTTTTTGGTTTGGTTTTTTTTTTTTTTTTTTTTTTTTGGTTTTTTGTTTGACTTTCTGACAAACATTTGCCACAATTATGGCTAATTATCAAGCTTTCGAATACCGCTTCTGATATTCATATCAGTATATCAGGAAATCTGCATTTTATACTGGCTCATATGAAAACATTTTTGTGCACAAACATCTGATGTCAAAGTATTAAGTTGCTAAGACTCAGACTCATGGCCTACCTCCTGAAGTCCAGGCTGTAACTTGTGCGGTGGTGCCCATCTCTCACGGTGGCAGTCCAGGCTCTACCTCGTGCTGTGGTGCCCATCATGGTGGCACTTAGCTTACATACTGCTTCTTAGGGGAGAAGTTGAGATCTGTGGAGGAAGTAATTTAAGTAGAGCTACTAAAGTTAACAGTGGGTTCCTGGTCTTTGGGAATTATCCAGGTAAGAAGAGAAGCACCCTTAGAAAAATGAAGATATTTCCTCATCTTCTCCCTAGGAGTATAAGGTGAGAGAGGCTTGAATAGAGGCGCAGGCTCCAGATTTGGCTAAGGCTTAGTTGGTTTTGAGGCCACACTAACAGTGTTTTCTCAGTCATCCTGAAGATACATCAAGACACTCTAAGTATGATGGGTTAGGATTACTATTAGTGCATTTAGTTCTGCATTCACACACTTATACATACTACATGCTTACATATAGATGTGTAAATGTGCTCCTGATCGAGTAGTGTGAGTAGGTGTATGGCCCACAGGTGAGTGTGTTGTTCATAGAACTTGAAAATATTTGAGGGGAGGAGCAAGGACTCAGTCTGTAAGGTGCTTGCTGTGCAAGTGGAGGAACTGAATCACATCTCCAGTACTCATGTGTCTTTGTTGCCTTTATGTTGCTGTGATAAAAATACCTTGACCAGCAGAGCTTATAGAAGATTGTTTTGGAGCTTTTACTTCCAGAAGCATAAGAGGTCTTCCTGGGAGGGAGGCATGGCTGCATGAGGCAGGTATAGCAGTAGAAGCAGGAAGCTGTAGCATGATGCACTGAAGTCTTGGAACAGAGAGAGCCAACTGAGAGCAGTGTGAAGCTTTAAACTCCGAGACCCTGTCCCCACAGTGAGGTACTTCCTTCAAAGAGGAACTCCTAATCCTTCCCAAACAATGTCACTGACTGAGGGCCAAGTGTTTACATTCCATAGACTGGGGGCATGCTTGTGTGGAGTGGGGGTAGGGAGGGGCCAGGGGTGGGGGCAGTCATTCTTATTCAGACCCCTCTACCACATTTGATAAAAGACAGGTGCTGGGGAGGCAGACATAGGAGGATCCCCTTGAGCTATTGGCCAAGCCAATCAAAGATTCAGGTTTAAGGATCAACCTTGTCCAAAACTTAAACAGCAAAGTGACTAAAGAAGTCGGCTGCAGGTCATGGTGGTGCATGCCTTTAATCCCAGCACTTGGGAGGAAGAGGCAGGTGGATTTCTGAGTTTGAGGCTACCTGGTCTACAGAGTGAGCTCCAGGAAAGCCAGGGCTACACAGAGAAACCGTCTCAAAAAAAAAAAGAATAATAAGAAGACAGCTGACCTTGACCTCATCAATAGTTGCCACTCCCTGAGCCAAGCATATTCAAACCCACATATACTAACAATACAAGAGACTACAGGGAAAGGATTCTAGCCATGAGACAAATCCTGTCTTCCAGTGATCTCTGGTTTCCTCTCAAAGGCAGTCATAAGTGATGTTTTCTTGGGGTGCTTCCAGAAAATCTCTATGTTATATAATTTTTATGTACAACATACATGTAAGAATATATATATATATATATATATATATATATATATATATATATATACATATAAATATAAACAAATACATATATAAACACATACATATATAAACACACACACACATATATGTATATATATATATGCATTTATACATTTTTTAAGATAACCAAATATCATGGTATATACCTGTAGCTCCAGCCCCAGGGAAACTGATGCAGGAGGATTGCCTAAAGATCAAGTCTAACCTGGGTGACATAGTGAGACCCTCTCTCAAAAAATAGACATTTAGAAAATATCACTGTCTATTTTTATATTTGTAGATATTTATACACACACACAATGTTTATATATTCTGTTTAAAAACGGCTACTAGGACTGTTCCCAAATGGTCTTCTCTATATTTACTTCCTTCTTTTTAGTGACAGTAGGCCATTCAAATGAGCTGTGCCAAATTGCTTTCAGCAGTTCAAAGTTGGCAAAGTGTAGACAGTTTCATTTGGTTGAAATAACACGGTGCGTGATCATTTAATTAATCAATTTAGTGGAAGGAAATTGGTGGTTTTAGGACAGTACACTAATCTCACCATTTTTGGGGGCGGGGTAGTGGATATGACAACTTTAAATGTAAAGAATAGGAGGTGTGTGTGAGAGTCCCACTTCTTGGCCCTGGCGTTCCCCTGTACTGAGGCATAGAAAGTTTGCAAGACCAATGGGCCTCTCTTTCCAGTGATGGCCAACTAGGCTATCTTCTGATACATATGCAGCTAGAGAAAAGAGCTCTGGGAGGTACTGGTTAGTTCATATTGTTGTTCCACCTATAGGGTTGCAGATCCCTTTAGCTCCTTGGGTACTTTCTCTAGCTCCTCCATTGGGGGCCCTGTGATCCATCCAATATCTGACTGTGAGCATCCACTTCTGTGTTTGTTAGGCCCGGCATAGTCTCACAAGAGACAGCTATATCAGGGTCCTTTCAGCAAAATCTTGCTAGTATATGCAATGGTGTCAGCATTTGGGGGCTGATTATGGGATGGATCCCCAGATATGGCAGTGTCTAGATGGTCCGTCCTGTCATCTCAGCTCCAAACTTTGTCTCTGTAACTCCTTCCATGGGTGTTTGTTCCCAATTATAAGATGGGGCAAAGTGTCCACACTTTGGTCTTCATTCTTCTTCAGTTTCATGAGTTTCACAAATTGTTATCTTGTATCTTGGGTATTCTATGTATCTGGGCTAATATCCAATTATCAGTGAGTACATATTGTGTGAATTCCTTTTTTTCCATTTTTTATTAGGTATTTAGCTCATTTACATTTCCAATGCTATACCAAAAGTCCCCCATAGCCACCCACCCCCACTCCCCTACCCACCCACTCCGCTTTTTTGGCCCTGGCGTTCCCCTGTACTGGGGCATATAAAGTTTGCGTGTCCAATGGGCCTCTCTTTCCAGTGATGGCTGCCTAGGCCATCTTTTGATAAATATGCAGCTAGAGTCAAGAGCTCCGGGGTACTGGTTAGTTCATAATGTTGTTCCACCTATAGGGTTGCAGATCCCTTTAGCTTCTTGGGTACTTTCTCTAGCTCCTTCATTGGGGGCCATGTGATCCATCCAATAGCCGACTGTGAGCATCCACTTTTATGTTTGCTACGCCCAGGCATACTCTGACAAGAGACAGCTATATCAGGGTCATTTCAGCATAATCTTGCTAGTGTATGCAATGGTGTCAGCATTTGGAACCTGATTATGAGATGGATCCCCGGATATGGCAGTCTCTACATGGTCCATCTTTTTATCTCAGCTCCAAACTTTGTCTCTGTACCTCCTTCCAAGGGTGTTTTGTTCCCACTTATAAGGATGGGCATAGTGTCCACATTTCAGTCTTCATTTTTCTTGAGTTTCATGTGTTTAGGAAATTGTATCTTATATCTTGGATATCCTAGGTTTTGGGCTAATATCCACTTATCAGTGAGTACATATTGTGTGAGTTCCTTTGTGAATGTGTTACCTCACTCAGGATGATGCCCTCCAGGTCCATCCATTTGGCTAGGAATTTCATAAATTCATTCTTTTTAATAGCTGAGTAGTACTCCATTGTGTAGATGTACCACATTTTCTGTATCCTTTCCTCTGTTGAGGGGCATCTGGGTTCCTTCCAGCTTCTGGTTATTATAAATAAGGCTGCTATGAACAGAGTGGAGCATGTGTCCTTCTTACCAGTTGGGGCATCTTCTTGATATATGCCCAGGAGATGTATTGCTGGATCCTCCGGTAGTACTATATCCAGTTTTCTGAGGAACCGCCAGACTGATTTCCAGAGTGGTTGTACAAGCCTGCAATCCCACCAACAATGGAGGAGTGTCCCTCTTTCTCTACATCCACACCAGCATCTGCTGTCACCTGAATTTTTGATCTTAGCCATTCTGACTGGTGTGAGGTGGAATCTCAGGGTTGTTTTGATTTGCATTTCCCTGATGATTAAGGATGTTGAACATTTTTTCAGGTGCTTCTCTGCCATTCGGTATTCCTCAGGTGAGAATTCTTTGTTCAGTTCTGAGCCCCATTTTTTAATGGGGTTTTTTGATTTTCTAAAGTCCACCTTCTTGAGTTCTTTATATATGTTGGATATTAGTCCCCTATCTGATTTAGGATAGGTAAAGATCCTTTCCCAATCTGTTGGTGGTCTTTTTGTCTTATTGATGGTGTCTTTTGCCTTGAAGAAACTTTGGAGTTTCATTAGGTTCCATTTGTCAATTCTTGATCTTACAGCACAAGCCATTGCTGTTCTGTTCAGGAATTTTTCCCCTGTGCCCATATCTTCAAGGCTTTTCCCCACTTTCTCCTCTATAAGTTTCAGTGTCTCTGGTTTTATGTGAAGTTCCTTGATCCACTTAGATTTGACCTCAGTACAAGGAGATAGGTATGGATCAATTCGCATTCTTCTACACGATAACAACCAGTTGTGCCAGCACCAATTGTTGAAAATGCTGTCTTTCTTCCACTGGATGGTTTTAGCTCCCTTGTCGAAGATCAAGTGACCATAGGTGTGTGGGTTCATTTCTGGGTCTTCAATTCTATTCCATTTGTCTACTTGTCTGTCTCTATACCAGTACCATGCAATTTTTATCACAATTGCTCAGTAGTAAAGCTTTAGGTCAGGCATGGTGATTCCACCAGAGGTTCTTTTATCCTTGAGAAGAGTTTTTGCTATCCTAGGTTTTTTGTTATTCCAGACGAATTTGCAAATTGCTCCTTCTAATTCGTTGAAGAATTGTGTTGGAATTTTGATGGGGATTGCTTTGAATCTGTAGATTGCTTTTGGCAAGATAGCCATTTTTACAATGTTGATCCTGCCAATCCATGAGCATGGGAGATCTTTCCATCTTCTGAGATCTTCTTTAATTTCTTTCTTCAGAGACTTGAAATTTTTATCATACAGATCTTTCACTTTCTTAGTTAGAGTCACGCCAAGATATTTTATATTATTTGTGACTATTGAAAAGGGTGTTGTTTCCCTAATTTCTTTCTCAGCCTGTTTATTCTTTGTGTAGAGAAAGGCCATTGACTTGTTTGAGTTAATTTTATATCCAGCTACTTCACCGAAGCTGTTTATCAGGTTTAGGAGTTCTCTGGTGGAATTTTTAGGGTCACTTATATATACTATCATATCATCTGCAAAAAGTGATATTTTGAGTTCATCTTTTCCAATTTGTATCCCCTTGATGTCATTTTGTTGTCGAATTGCTCTGGCTAATACTTCAAGTACTATGTTGAAAAGGTAGGGAGAAAGTGGGCAGCCTTGTCTAGTCCCTGATTTTAGTGGGATTGCTTCCAGCTTCTCTCCATTTACTTTGATGTTGGCTACTGGTTTGCTGTAGATTGCTTTTATTATGTTTAGGTATGGGCCTTGAATTCCTGATCTTTCCAAAACTTTTATCACGAATGTGTGTTGGATCTTGTCAAATGCTTTTTCTGCATCTAACGAGATGATCATGTGGTTTTTGTCTTTGAGTTTGTTTATATAATGGATTACATTGATGGATTTTCATATATTAAACCATCCCCGCATCCCTGGAATAAAACCTACTTGGTCAGGATGGATGATTGCTTTAATGTGTTCTTGGATTCGGTTAGCGAGAATTTTATTAAGGATTTTTGCAACGATATTCATAAGAGAAATTGGTCTGAAGTTCTCTATCTTTTTTGGATCTTTCTGTGGTTTAGGTATCATAGTAATAGTGGCTTCATAAAATGAGTTGGGTAGAGTACCTTCTACTTCTATCTTGTGAAATAGTTTGTGCAGAACTGGAATTAGATCTTCTTTGAAGGTCTGATAGAACTCTGCACTAAACCCGTCTGGTCCTGGGCTTTTTTTGGCTGGGAGACTATTAATAACTGCTTCTATTTCTTTAGGGGATATGGGACTGTTTAGAAGGTCAACTTGATCCTGATTCAACTTTGGTACCAGGTATCTGTCCAGAAATTTGTCCATTTCGTCCAGGTTTTCCAGTTTTGTTGAGTATAGCCTTTTGTAGAAGGATCTGATGGTGTTTTGGATTTCTTCAGGATCTGTTGTTATGTCTCCCTTTTCATTTCTGATTTTGTTGATTAGGATTTTGTCCCTGTGCCCTTTAGTGAGTCTAGCTAAGGGTTTATCTATCTTGTTGATTTTCTCAAAGAACCAACTCTTCGTTTGGTTAATGCTTTGAATAGTTCTTCTTGTTTCCACTTGGTTAATTTCACCCCTGAGTTTGATTATTTCCTGCCGTCTACTCCTCTTGGGTGAATTTGCTTCCTTTTTTTCTAGAGCTTTTAGATGTGTTGTCAAGCTGGTAGTATGTGCTCTCTCCCGTTTCATCTTGGAGGCACTCAGAGCTATGAGTTTCCCTCTTAGAAATGCTTTCATTGTGTCCCAAAGGTTTGGGTACGTTGTGGCTTCATTTTCATTAAACTCTAAAAAGTCTTTAATTTCTTTCTTTATTCCTTCCTTGACCAAGGTATCATTGAGAAGAGTGTTGTTCAGTTTACATGTGAATGTTGGCTTTCCATTATTTATGTTGTTATTGAAGATCAGTCTTAGGCCATGGTGGTCTGATAGGATACATGGGACAATTTCAATATTTTTGTATCTGTTGAGGCCTATTTTGTGACCAATTATATGGTCAATTTTGGAGAAGGTCCTGTGAGGTGCTCAGAAGAAGGTATATCCTTTTGTTTTAGGATAAAATATTCTGTAGATATCTGTCAGGTCCATTTGTTTCATAACTTCTGTTAGTTTCACTGTGTCCCTGTTTAGTTTCTGTTTCCATGATCTCTCCATTGATGAAAGTGGTGTGTTGAAGTCTCCCACTATTATTGTGTGAGGTGCAATGTGTGCTTTGAGCTTTACTAAAGTGTCTTTAATGAATGTGGCTGCCCTTGCATTTGGAGCGTAGATATTCAGAATTGAGAGTTCCTCTTGGAGGATTTTACCTTTGATGAGTATGAAGTGTCCTTCCTTTTCTTTTTTGATAACTTTGGCTTGGAATTCGATTTTATCCGATATTAGAATGGCTACTCCAGCCTGTTTCTTCAGACCATTTGCTTGGAAAATTGTTTTCCAGCCTTTCACTCTGAGGTAGTGTCTGTCTTTTTCCCTGAGATGGGTTTCCTGTAAGCAGCAGAATGTTGGGTCCTGTTTGTGTAGCCAGTCTATTAGTCTATATCTTTTTATTGGGGAATTGAGACCCCTGATATTAAGAGATATTAAGGAAAGGTAATTGTTGCTTCCTGTTATTTTTGTTGTTAAAGTTGGCATTCTGTTCTTGTGGCTGTCTTCTTTTAGTTTTGTTGAGGGATTATCTTCTTGTTTTTTCTAGGGCGTGGTTCCCGTCCTTGTATTGGTTTTTTTCTGTTACTATCCTTTGAAGGGCTGGATTCATGGAGAGATAATGGGTGAATTTAGTTTTGTCGTGGAATACTTTGGTTTCTCCATCTATGGTAATTGAGAGTTTGGCTGGGTATAGTAGCCTGGGCTGGAATTTGTGTTCTCTTAGTGTCTGTATAACATCTGTCCAGGCTCTTCTGGCTTTCATAGTCTCTGGTGAAAAATCTGGTGTAATTCTGATAGGCTTGCCTTTATATGTTACTTGACCTTTTTCCCTTACTGCTTTTAGTATTCTATCTTTATTTAGTGCATTTGATGTTCTGATTATTATGTGTCGGGAGGAATTTCTTTTCTGGTCCAGTCTATTTGGAGTTCTGTAGGCTTCTTGTATGTTCATGGGCATCTCTTTCTTTAGATTTGGGAAGTTTTCTTCAATAATTTTGTTGAAGATGTTTGCTGGTCCTTTGAGTTGAAAATCTTCATTCTCATCCACTCCTATTATCCGTAGGTTTGGTCTTCTCATTGTGTCCTGGATTTCCTGGATGTTTTTAGTTAGGATCTTTTTGCATTTTCCATTTTCTTTAATTGTTGTGCCGATGTTCTCTATGGAGTCTTCTGCACCTGAGATTCTCTCTTCCATCTCTTGTATTCTGTTGCCGATGCTGGCATCTATGGTTCCAGATTTCTTTCCTAGGGTTTCTATCTCCAGCGTTGCCTCACTTTGGGTTTTCTTTATTGTGTCTACTTCCCTTTTTAGGTCTAGTATGGTTTTGTTCATTTCCATCACCTGTTTGTATGTGTTTTCCTTTTTTTCTATAAGGACTTCTACCTGTTTGGTTGTGTTTTCCTGTTTTTCTTTAAGGACTTGTAACTCTTTAGCAGTGTTTTCCTGTTTTTCTTTAAGGACTTGTAACTCTTTAGCAGTGTTTCCCTGTATCTCTTTAAGTGAGTTATTGAATTCCTTCTTTATGTCCTCTACCATCATCATGAGATATGCTTTTAAATCCAGGTCTACCTTTTCAGGTGTGTTAGGGTGTCCTGGACTGGGCAAAGTGGGCGTTCTGGGTTCTGATGATGGTGAGTGGTCCTGGTTTCTGTTAGTAGGATTCTTACGTTTACCTTTCGCCATCTGGCAATCTCTGGAGTTAGTTGTTATAGTTGTCTTTGTTAAGAGATTGTTCCTCTGTTGATTTTGTTACCCTCAATCAGCAGGCGTGGGGGAAAAGCTCTCTCCTCTGAGTTTCAGTGGTCAGAGCAGTCTCTGCAGGCAAGCTCTCCTCTTTCGGGGAAGGTGTACAGTTATCTGGTGTTTGGACCTCCTCCTGGCTGAGGGTGAAGGCCCAAAACAGGATCTTTCCCAGAAGCTGTGCTGCTTTGGCCAGGAAGGTGGCCGGTTGTCTGGAGACGAAGATGGCGCCGCCCCAGAAGCTCTGCGACTCTCACCCGTCCCAGAAACGGCTGGCCTCTGTATTCCACACGGTCTCCTGTGCAGCCTGCCCTCCACGGAGTCCCGGAGCCAAGAAGGCTCCCGCCGGCGCCTGTGACACAAACCTCTCCTTGTGGGAATTCTTTTGTGATTGGGTTACCTCACTCAGTATGATGTCCTCCAGGTCCATCCGTTTGGCTAGGAATTTCATAAATTCATTCTTTTTAATAGCTGTGTAGTACTCCATTGTGTAAATGTACCACATTTTCTGTATCCATTCCTCTGTTGAGGGGCATCTGGGTTCTTTCCAGCTTCTGGCTATTATAAATAAGGCTGCTATGAACAGAGTGGAGCATGTGTCCTTCTTACCAGTTCGACCATCTTCTGGATATATGCCCAGGAGAGGTATTGCGGGATCCTCCAGTAGTAGTATGTCCAATTTTCTAAGGAACCGCCAGACTGATTTCCATAGTGGTTGTACAAGCCTGCAATCCCACCAACAATGGAGGAGTGTTCCTCTTTCTCCACATTCCAGCCAGCATCTGCTGTCACCTGAATTTTTGATCTTAGCCATTCTGACTGGTGTGAGGTGGAATCTCAGGGTTGTTTGATTTGCATTTTCCTGATGATTAAGGATGCTGAACATTTTTTCAGGTGCTTCTCTGCCATTTGGTATTTGTCAGGTGAGAATTCTTTATTTAGCTCTGAGCCCCACTTTTTTTTTAAATTTATTTATTACGTATTTTCCTCAATGACATTTCCAATGCTATTCCAAAAGTCCCCCATACCCTCCCCCCCACTTCCCTACCCACCCTTTCTCTTTTTTTTGGCCTTGGCGTTCCCATGTACTGGGGCATATAAAGTTTGTGTGTCCGATGGGCCTCTCTTTCCAGTGATGGCCGACTAGGCCATCTTTTGATACATATGTAGCTAGAGTCAAGAACTCCGGGGTACTGGTAAGTTCATAATGTTGTTGCAACTACAGGGTTGCAGATCTCTTTAGCTCCTTGGATACTTTCTCTAGCTCCTCCATTGATTTTCTGGAGTCCACCTTCTTGTGTTGTTTATATATATTGGTTATTAGTTCCCTATCTGATTTAGGATAGGTAAAGATCCTTTCCCAATCTGTTGGTAGCCTTTTTGTCTTCTTGACGGCATCTTTTGCCTTACAGAAGCTTTGCAATTTTTTGAGTTCCCATTTGTTGATTCTCAATCTTACAGCACAAGCAATTGCTGTTCTATTCAGGAATTTTCCCTC
This sequence comes from Mus musculus, assembly GCF_000001635.26. Lineage (NCBI taxonomy): Eukaryota > Metazoa > Chordata > Mammalia > Rodentia > Muridae > Mus > Mus musculus. The sequence goes on along the minus strand of NC_000080.6, from coordinate 6,646,917 downwards.
TGTGCCCATATCTTCAAGGCTTTTCCCCACTTTCTCCTCTATAAGTTTCACTGTCTCTGGTTTTATGTGGAGTTCCTTGATCCACTTAGATTTGCCCTTAGTACAAGGAGTTAGGAATGGATCAATTTGCATTCTTCTACATGTTAACCGCCAGTTGTGCCAGCACCAATTGTTGAAAATGCTGTCTTTTTTCCACTGGATGGTTTTAGCTCCCTTGTCAAAGATCAAGTGACCATAGGTGTGTGGGTTCAGTTCTGGGTCTTCAATTCTATTCCATTGGTCTACTTGTCTGTTGCTATACCAGTAACATGCAGTTTTTATTACAATTACTCTGTAGTACAGCTTTAGGTCAGGCATGGTGATTCCACCAGAGGTTCTTTTATCCTTGAGAAGAGTTTTTGCTATCCTAGTTTTTTTGTTATTCCAGATGAATTTGCAGATTTCCCTTTCTAATTCATTGAAGAATTGATTTGGAATTTTGATGGGGATTGCATGGAATCTGTAGATTGCTTTTGGCAAGATAGCCATTTTTACTATATTGATCCTGCCAACCCATGAGCATGGGAGATCTTTCCAACTTCTGAGATCTTCTTTAATTTCTTTCTTCTGAGACTTGAAGTTCTTATCATACAGATCTTTTACTTCCTTAGTTAGAGTCACACCAAGGTATTTTATATTATTTGTGACTATTGAGAAGGGTGTTGTTTCCCTATTTTCTTTCTCAGCCTGTTTATCCTTTGTGTAGAGAAAGGCAATTGACTTGCTTGAGTTAATTTTATATCCAGCTACTTCACTGAAGCTGGTTATCAGGTTTAGGAGTTCTCTGGTGGAATTCTGATAGGCCTGCCTTTATATGTTACTTGACCTTTTTCCCTTACTGCTTTTAATATTTTATATTTAGTGCATTTTCTGTTCTGATTATTATGTGTCGGGAGGAATTTCTTTTCTGGTCCAGTCTATTTGGGCATCTCTTTCTTTAGGTTTGGGAAGTTTTCTTCTATAATTTTGTTGAAGATATTTGCTGGTCCTTTAAGTTGAAAACCTTCATTCTCATCTACTCCTATTATCTGTAGGTTTGGTCTTCTCATTGTGTCCTGAATTTCCTGGATGTTTTAAGTTAGGATCTTTTTGCATTTTGCATTGTCTTTGTTGTGCTGATGTTCTCTATAGAATCTTCTGCACCTGAGATTCTCTCTTCCATCTCTTGTATTCTGTTGCTGATGCTCGCATCTATGGTTCCAGATTTCTTTCCTAGGGTTTCTATCTCCAACTTTGCCTCTCCTTGGGTTTTCTTTATTGTGTTCACTTCCCTTTTTTGGTCTAGTATGGTTTTGTTCATTTCCATCACCTGTTTGGATGTGTTTTCCTCTTTTTCTTTCAGGACTTGTAACTCTTTAGCAGTGTTCTCCTGTATTTCTTTAAGTGAGTTATTAAAGTCCTTCTTGATGTCCTCTACCATCATCATGAGATATGCTTTTAAATCTGGGTCTAGCTTTTCGGGTGTGTTGTGGTGCCCAGGACTGGGCGAGGTTAGAGTGCTGGGTTCTGAAGATGGTGAGTGGTCTTGGTTTCTGTTAGTAAGATTCTTACGTTTGCCTTTCACCATCTGGTAGTCTCTGGAGTTAGTTGTTATAGTTGTCTCTGGTTGGAGATTGTTCCTCTCGAGATTCTTTTATCCTCTATCAGCAGACCTGGGAGACTAATTCTCTCCTCTGAGTTTCAGTGGTCATAGCGCTCTCTGCAGGCAAGCTCTCCTCTTACAGGGAAGGTGCACAGATATCTGGCATTCAGACCTCCCTCTTGGCAGAAGATGAAGGCCGGAAACAGGACTTGTTCCAGAAGCTGTGTTGCTTCTGTAGTTCACACTCTCATCTGCACAGACTAGTCTCAGAGGGATCCGGGAACCAAGATGGCTCCCCCAGGTGCTCCAGCAAAGCCCTCCAGGGCAGGGCGGACACCTCTCCTCTGTCAGGGAAGGTGTCCAGATGTCTGGAGCCCAAAACGGGGTCCTTTCTCAGAGTGTGTCTTCTAGGGACCTTGGGGGTGTCTGCCAACTCTGCGCCCAGGTGACCAAGTCCTGGCACCTACTGGAAGGGACTTGTGACCCTGGTCAGGCCGGGTTTCCTGCTTCTCTAATGCTTTCTCAGGTCCCAGGCGATTGGATCGGAACAGAAGTTGTGTTCCACTCACCAGTGGTCCTAAGATCGTGTGGAGAGTCCTCTAGGGGATCTTGGGGTGTTCACCGACTCCGTGCCTAAGGTGACCTGGACTATCCTTCAGCTTCTTGCAAGAGGCTAACACCACAGAAAGTCTTGTAAATGATCACAGAAATGAACTACTGGGTGAGCCATAGGAGAGATCTTGGATAAGGTGCAGGATGGTGGCCTAGGCTTGACTGTGTTTATGCTTAGATATGACTGCAACCTGCCCCTGATGCTTCATTCATCCTACCTGCTGCTGCTTGGTACATAGGTCATAGATATTCAGGCTGCCTTCTTTACACAGCCTCTTTGTTTCTTTGGAGCATTTTTCCAATGCAATCTGCTCCCCTAGCAGCTGCCTGTTCTCCTGACTTTGTGCTGAAGGTGGTTAGATTCACTCAGGAGGTGGCAGTGCCTGATGCTGAGCCACAAACAAAAAATTGTGACTCCCAGGCAGCACCTTCCTCCCACTCCTCCCAAGGACCATCCTCCCATCATGAGCCCTGACCCCCAGACAGCCTCAGACAACAATTCATATTGGCCATGGAGCATCACATAGAAGCCTCACTGATGTCCTGGGATATTTTCTGCAGGTTGGCTATCACCTGTTGGTGTTGCATCTCGAGCATGAAGGCCTCAAAGTTGATCCTGTGGGATGGCATGGCCCAAGGAGCAAATAATCCCTTGAACTGAGGCTACAAGGATCATGTCAGTTCAAGCTGAATCGTGGACTACCTCAGCCCACATATGCCACATCCTGCTCCTTGGTACTGGTTCCTCTTGGTGATTATTAAAATTATTACTCTTGGCCTGGGGCCAGTAGAGCTAGGGAAGTAAAAGAAGAGAGCTGACCTGCTTTAGCTCCCTGAGGGGACTTGAAGGAATAGATGAGCTCTCCAAGAACTTTCCAGGAGCCTGTGCCACAGGCCTGGGTCCACCTTAAACCTGTGATGACCCTTCTCCTGTTTTTAGACAAGGAATTGTCAATCCTTGGTTCTATTGCTACATAAATCCCCAAAGGACATAATATCTACAGTGAAAGGCTTTATAAAAACACATACTAGGAGTTTCCAACGTGCACCCAAGGTGAGCACAGAGGTCATGTGCTGTGCTGCTAAAATGGAAGGCTCCTTGTCCTCATCACTATCATGACCTGAAAATTGATTCAGGCCAATCCTCAGGCCAAATCAAGGCCAGAGACTCCATGGATTGTAAGGTAAACACACACACACACACACACACACACACACACACACACACACACACTTAGAATGCCAAATAAATACAATTCAGAGTACAATGAGCAAAATCAGAGAAAAGCAGTGACCTGCAGAAATCCTGTCACACTGAGAGGCAGCACGTGGGACCAGAACTCTTCAGCTGTTGACAGGACCAATTAGAACCAAAGTACCTCCAGGTCAGTTACAAAAGTGATTTGCCATAAGCACACAGCACCTAGTAATTTCCATAAGCCAACACATGTCCAGGCTTCTTAAAATGCAGGATGAGAGCTCACACACTTCTACCCTTATTCCCAGACTGTGATTCAGGCCACAGGCTCTGGTTTACTTTTGGGGGAATCAAAAGAGCCTGTGACCCCATCTCACTCCTATCTGAACTTCAAGTTCTGTATCTAAGATGTAATCAGGAAAATGATTTTGGGCATGAGAACACTCTGGAGTTGTAGCCTCCTGTGATGTGAGGAAATCTTGGGTTAACAGAGAGGGCCCAAGATAGCAAAGAACTGGGCATAATGACTACCTGTTGTTGTTCAAATCCTTGTTAGTGTAATGGGCCAGGATTCCCCAGAGTTCATCCCTCCCATTTGTCATCTTCTGGAGATTGTCAGATTCTCCAACCTCTTCAACCTCTCCTCCTCCTTAGAGATGGTGGAGGGTTGGGATGATGCCTTCCAGTAGATCCTGTAGGTAGATAAACACTAGTAAACTTGCATAGATGATGGCACAGGGCCAGGAGAAACCATGCTTAGTCCCAAATAGAAATCTGAGGAAGAAGTGTTGCTAGAGACACTAATGAATCCCTGAAAGAGCAGGAAAGTTATCTTCAAGCTGGGCTCCTCAGCTATGTCCCTGTTCCCAAGCACCATAGGTAGACATATGCCTCACACCCTACTGCCATCTCCCTGGCTCTGAAATGTATCAGCTGGCCCAGGCAAGAAGAATTGAAGGACATTGTTAGCTCATGTTTGATGTGATGCAGGGAATTCTTGGAATCCATACTGATTAGCACCCAAGCCCTAATCATGTTTGTTCAAGACCAAAGTGTCTGAGAATGTGAGGTCTGTCTGACATGACCAGGAGAGTATTCCTCTTTGCTCTTGGCATCACATACTCATGTATCCTACAGAATATGCTTAGGATGAAGTGCTTCAACACTATCCTGACAGCAACACTCTGTTATTCTCACAGAGACTCCTCCAGGCCCACTCAGTATGAAAGTAAAGAGCTCTGAGGAAAGCAGATTGACACATGTCAATTCCCGGCTCTCTGCCAAATTGATCTGCAGAAATTATTGAGTCTGGGTCTGCCATTTAGGAAGACTGAGGTTCCAAATCATAAGTCCTACTCCTGGAAGGACCAGCATAAGCTATCCTCCTCCAGAAAGCTCCCCAAACCCTGCCCAGGACTCACTGGACCTTCCCCAGGACCATTTCTTTCTTGTTGTTCTACAGCATGATAGAAGGTCAGCCTTCTTCTGTCTTGATATGGCCTCTCCTTGTTTTCCATTCTCACTTCAAAATAGCCTAAGCAGCCTGAACAACATGCCTGCTTGCAAAACTAATAGGCTCTAAAGGGATTCTCCATAGGCTGCTGGTGTCACCACAACACTGGTGACATCACAGGTGATTCTAGGGTTCTCCTGAACACAAGAGATTGTCCCCGAAAGGGACTACTGGTGATGTCACAATTAATAATGGATAGTAATGGAATGTTTTCAAACTGTGTTACATACACTGCCCGACTGAAGGGCAAACATTTATTTGTGAGAAAGGGTCGTCTTATGTTGCCCAGGCTAACCTAATAAGAATAGAATTTGTGGATAGGGATTTTTCCAAAGAAGCTATTACAAATATTCTCTATATGATCAAAAAAACACAGAGGAAAAAGAAAATATGATCAAGAGAGATACGAAGGATGTGCAAGACATCTTCTGTAGAGAAGGGGAGGTGTGGAGTGGAAACTCAGTTCCATGCAGGGGAAAGGGATGAAGGGAGATGGGGGAGGTTATAAATGTGGAGATGAAAAAAAAATGATACTAACCCTACAGTATAGAATAGGACTTGGTGGTTTGGGTATAAATGTGTGGTTATATTCACATATACTTCACCTCTGTTTTTTTTAAAACTATGTCTGTATGTGTGTGAATTTATATCTGTATGTGTATATGTGAACATGTACATGCATTTTCTAGCTCTGTTCAGGGAGAGGACCTGTGAGCAATGACCATATTGCACAGCCAGATCTTGGTTCTTAAATACCATTCTCTAAGGAACCAGGGCTCCCTGGAGGAAAGGATGACTTCAGGACTGAGAAAGAAATAAGAGGAGAACCTGCTTTTACTCCAAACTAGGCAAATGCTCAAAGGAATGAGGGATTCACACCCAAAGGACAGAGTAACCAGCTTTTAGCCTGTGCTAATTTAAGATCAAAATAACAGATGACAGGAGCTGGAGAGAGAAATGGTCGAGTGGTTAAAAGCATGGCTGTTCTTCCTGCAGACCTGGGTTCAATTCCCAGAACCCACAGTGCTGCTTATAGAGGATCTGGTATCCTCTCTGCCCTCCATGAGTGCCAGGCACACACATGGTGTACAGAAAGACATGCAGGCAAAATACCTGTACATGTAAAATAAATAATAAATTAACCAAGATTATAAACTATTGATTAAGTGGGGACACCTGAGTCCATAGCAACATAATTAAATATATTAAGAACAAACAAACAAACCAGGATGTTTTATGAGTAAGAAAAGAGTCACACAATCTTGATCTACCTTTCCCAAATTTCAAGATACTGAAGAACTGCAAAGGGAAAAAGAATTACTTCTCATGGAGAAACTGTGAGGATGTCACCTTAGTCAATAATCAAAGTTAATGTCAATAGTAAGTGGCAACTCAAAATCAAGTCCCACTTGGAGCTGGGCAACAAAGCAACACTCTATGTGGTCAAGGTTTTCTAACTAGAATTTAATCAGAACAAAATATCAGATAAGGGGGACAGCAAAACGTTCAGTGGGTAAATATCTTTGTTGCCATGCCTCACGCCCTGAGTTTGATCCGCAAGGACCACATAGTGAAAGGAAAGAAATGTCAGATGAGCCCAAACTGAGTGACCTTGCATAAAATAAATGTACCACAATCTTAAAAATGTGTCAAGGTCTCGAGAGAAGCTGTGTCACACAGGACAGCTAAGTGCAAGACAGGATTTTCAATCAGGTCCTTTTGCTAAAGAAATTATGATTGGGGTCATTTTTCACATTTAAATGGGGTCTCACTATTAGAATGGAAATGTGTACCACTATTGACTCTGATCATTACACTATATCCATGGAGAAGAATATCCTGAGTAGCAGAAAATAGACATTAAAGCATTTGAAGGTGGAAGGCCAAGCTCTTGTCACTGTACTTGTGACTTGTCAACTGACATGTCTCCAGGACAGAAATAACTTTACAGAAGAAAGAATGTCATCATTTGAAAAACACAGTTTTAGATTTATGGATGTGTGTGTGTGTGTATATGTGTGTGTGCCACATGAGTGTGGATACCCAAAGGGACCAAGACAAGGTGCCAAATTCCCAGAGCTGGAGTCACCAGTAGCTGTGGGTTGCTTGACCTGGGTGCTGGGAACTGAGCTCTGATCTCTTGTAAGAGCAGCAAGTATTCTTAGTGCTAAAGCCAAGGCATCGCTTAGCCCCTGCTTTGTTTGTAAAGTGGGTTCTTATTGGTCTGGAGCTCTTCTGTTAGCCAGGGTGGCTGACCAGTAAGCTCCAAGGATCTGCTTGTCTCCTGTGTGCTAGAATCACAAGTGCACACCGTCACATCTGGGGTGAGGCTCAAACCCAGGTCTTCAAGCTTTTGTGGCAAGAACAGTAACTGAACTTTCTCATTCTCTACTCTGACAGTAGCATTGATCTTCCCAGACTGATAACTGCTGAAATCCAGGTCACGGCTCACCTCACCAAACTCAAAGCAAGGAGTGAGGAGAGGGAGACTCTAGACAGCCACTGGACTACAACCATCGGCTCTGAAATAATGAGAAACTATTGTAAGCAGACAGATGCCTTGATGTCTCTGAGAAGTTGCAAAAGAGACAGCTGTCTATGAAGATAGAAGCTAGACCGCCTGTCAAGCTGACATGGAATGAAGAGCTACAGTTCCATCTTCATTACATCCTGAAATTGAGCTCCATCTTCAAATTGATGCCTCAGAATCCATAGGAGCCATCAAGCAAAGAAATACACCCTGACAGGTTGTCATGGCCTCCGCATATGTGAAGTTGCCTGTGCACTAAAGGTTATCAGTCATGATGTCATGTCCTCAGCTGGTTTGCCTGCATTAATGCAGTTACCCAGCGCTGCTTCAGTCTTTTGTGTAGTTGATATTACAAGCTTACACCACCAGGCTTAGTTAACAGTCCTGTGTGTGTGTGTGTGTGTGTGTGTGTGTGTGTGTGTGTGTGTGTGTAAGGAAGACTCTGCTTTCACTGATAACTGGGCTATTTCAAAAGTTTAATTTCTCGGGATTTAAAACTTCTAAACTTTTGTAAAAGGTACAAATTGAGAATCTCAAAATATTGGACCACCTTGCTTTAAAAACTTTTTTTAATGAAAAATGGTGTGTGTGTGTGGCTAAGACACAAGTCAAAACACAAAATTCATTTATATTTCACAACTCATGAATATAGCCTGAAATTAATGATTTACAGGATTTTTAATGAGCTTATGCTTTTACTATGACCCTTCAATTGAGGTCAAGTGTGGAAGTTTCTCCTGGTGGCACTGTCTTGGTGCTTAGCAAGTTTTGGATTTGTAAATGTTTTAGGCTTTCAAATTTAGATGCTTAGTGTATGGTGCTTCCCCAGTGGCAATGTAAAATGCATAGGGATAAGTATATACATGGTGCTGGACCAATAGTTACTGAGTTCTTAAATATTTTATCAGCCTTCCTCAAATAGAAGTTTCTCACTCATCTCAATGCAGACCAGAATTTAATTGAAAAGCTTTTGCTTCATTTCCAGCAAGTACAATAAATTAAAGCTGGCCATACTTGAATGTCTATAAGGCTGTTGTATGTTTTATTGATTTTATCATCTATGGAAATATTCTCAATTGACCCACAAAGAGGAGTTTACCTTATTCTTCCTAATAAAATTGAACATACATTTTGAAGAAGGGACTTTAAAGCTATTAAATTCAAATGCTAGAAAAAATATTTACAACGCCCTAAACCGAGGCTATGTGTCCATTCCCTAGCACCATGCATATTTAACTAGTTTACTTCTTGAATGTCTCTCTGTCTCTTTGACTCTGTCTCTCTCTCTATGTGTGTCGCTGTCTCTGTCTATCCTTCTCTCTTTCTGTCTCTCTGTCTCTGTCTCCTGCCTCCCCTCCCCAGCCTCCAGATCTTGCTATGCAGCTCAGGCTCCCCTTAAACCTGTTTTAAACTAGTTCATTTTTCAGTACAGCATTCTCTGAAGTTCATTTCCTATGTGGTAAGGGTCTATCATCAGAAAGATGATAGAAATTAGAAATGTTCAGACCTGACTCCCTAATTAATGTATTCTTCAATTATTACAATCAGCCAGTCTTTTATAATTTTCGAATTGTTTTAAAAGGTACACTGCAAATGGTGTTTACTTATAATCACACCATCCCACAACATCTGACTTAGACCCACCTCTCCTACTGTCACACCATCACACACCATCTGACTTAGACCCACCTCTCTTACTGTCACACCATAGCACACCATCTGACTTGGACCCACCTCTTCTACTGTCACACCATAACACACCATCTGACTTAGACCCACCTCTCCTACTGTCACACCATAGCACACCATCTGACTTAGACCCACCTCTCCTACTGTCACACCATAGCACACCATCTGACTTAGACCCACCTCTCCTACTGTCACACCATAGCACACCATCTGACTTAGACCCACCTCTCCTACTGTCACACCATAGCACACCATCTGACTTAGACCCACCTCTCCTACTGTCACACCATAGCACACCATCTGACTTAGACCCACCTCTCCTACTGTCACACCATAGCACACCATCTGACTTAGACCCACCTCTCCTACTGTCACACCATAGCACACCATCTTACTTAGACCCACCTCTCCTACTGTCACACCATCACACACCATCTTACTTAGACCCACCTCTCCTACTGTCACACCATAGCACACCATCTGACTTAGACCCACCTCTCCTACTGTCACACCATCACACACCATCTGACTTAGACCCACCTCTCCTACTGTCACACCATAGCACACCATCTTACTTAGGCCCACTTCTTCTACTGTCACACCATAGCACACCATCTGACTTAGACCCACCTCTCCTACTGTCACACCATAGCACACCATCTTACTTAGGCCCACTTCTTCTACTGTCACACCATAGCACACCATCTGACTTAGACCCACCTCTCCTACTGTCACACCATAGCACACCATCTGACTTAGACCCACCTCTCCTACTGTCACACAATAGCACACCATCTTACTTATGCCCACTTCTCCTACTGTCACACCATAGCACACCATCTGACTTAGGCCCACCTCTCCTACTGTCACACTATAGCACACCATCTGACTTAGACCCACCTCTCCTACTGTCACACCATAGCACACCATTTTACTTAGACCCCACCTCTCCTACTCCTTTTCATCTGGCGTTTGAATGTTCTCTGATTACTGCAGTTATATTTAACTAATTACATTCATACTTAGAATTTTCAAAGAATCACAAAGGACACAAACACTGTCTTTGACCTAAAGGACCATATAGTCTGTTTGGAAAAGTTTATTTAATAAAAGTTAAATTAGCAAATTTGGTAGGAATACAAAAAGATTAATAAACAGATGAAGGGTTAAGCTAACCTTTAATGAATGAATATAATTTTCATAGGCAAAAAAGGGATGTGGAATGGAGTGGGATGTTCCCAGTGAGGAGCCCAGAATGACCAGGTAAGTAGGAATTTCCACAACACATTACTAGAGCAAGAAGGGGAATCCATTGAAAAGGTATACTAGAAATATTTGAGAGAAATAAGCAAACTTGAAATTGTTATGTGGGGTCAATTTATGAGTCTAACCAGTTATGTACCAATCAGTTTCTTCATGTTCCTGGCCTTGGATTTTTCCCTCTCTTACCTCTAGATTCCGGATTGTAACATTAAGAGTGGCCACTTTCAACGATCACCCTAGCTTACAACAGTTCCTGGCTACTTTTTTATTCTTAATTCCTAGAAATCAGGATTTTATGCTGAAGCTTGATTTTGATCACAGGTGATTAAAGTTAGAGATGTCTTATTCTTCCTAACCAGAGATGTCAGACTAAGGTGGTGAAACTGGAAAAAACATGGCCAAGTCTTTCTGTTACCTTGGGAGCTGAGGGTGGCCATCTGGTATCTGTCATATGCACCAATCAGCTGAGAAATTCACTCTTCCCAGGAAATGCAAATGGCAGGAGAAGCAATGGCTCATCATGGAAGCCTCCCAGTTCCCAGTGGCTCCAGTCATCCCTTTAATTGCTGACCCTTCAACTGCATTTCTGCCCCTGTATTCTATGATACCTTGTGTCTTGTATAAATAATCCCCTCTTTCTGCTTAAGTTAGTTTGCTTTGGGTTTCTGTTTGATACCCAAAGAGTCCTAATATGGTAATAACAAGATACTTCCTGAAACCCTGCTGTCCTCTACTTCTGTATGTGTCCCCCACCTGCATTCTAAGGATAGATAAGCTTTCCCTTATTTCTCTTTTAGGCTTTGTATATTCCCTGCTTTAGAAATCTGAGCATCACAATTCACAATCCCTCTCTATGCCTTTGCTTTGACTCCCTGGCTTTTACTCCCTATCCTTGAAGGAAATGCTAACAAGGAAATGGAGAACACCTGGGAAGGTCATTTATATATGCCTGGGCTTATGAACAGATATGGGCTCCATTAGTCTGAATCTCCCAGGACATATGATAAAAAGGTTAAAAAACAAGAAAGAGCCAGCATATAAACATAGCAGACAATATTGAAAGTCAAAAAAAAAAAAAAAAAGAAGGATGAACATAATAGTCACAGGAGGAAATGTGGAGACAAGGTGTAGAGCAGAGAATGAAGCAAAAGCCATCCTGAGCCTTCCCCACCTGGAGATCCATCCCACATATAGACACCAAACCCAGACAATATGGAAGATGACAATAAGTGCTTTCTGACAGGATCCTGCTATAGGTGTCTCCTCAGAGGCTCCACATGAGAGTGACAAATAATAAGGCACATTTTTGCAGCCACTCTTTGGATTGAATATAGAGTCCCCAGTGGAAGAGTTGGAGAAAGGACTGAATGAGCTATAGGGGGTTGCAACCATAGGAAGAACAACAATATCAACCAATCATATCCCCTAGAACTCCCAGGGACTAAACCACCAATCACACATGGAGTAACCCATGGCTCTAGGCACATTGTGCCAGATGACGTCCTTGTTGGACATCAATGAGAGGAAAGGCCCTTGGTCCTTTAAAGGCTCGATGCCCCAGTGTAGGGGAATGTCAGGGTAGTAAGAGAACACTGTGTTCTAAATAACTTTAAAAGTCCCACAGTCTTTACATATTCTTAAAATTTCAATCTCTTTAAAATATCCATCTCTTTTAAAATTCAAAGTCTTTTTACAATTAAAAGTCTCAACTGTGGGCTCCACTAAAACAGTTTCTTCCTTCAAGAGGAAAATATCAGGGCACAGTCACAATCAAAAGGAAAAGTCAATCTCCAACCGTCCAATGTCTGGGATCCAACTCACGATCTTCTGGGCTCTTCCAAGGGCTTGGGTCACTTCTCCAGCCAGGCCCTTTGTAGCACACGAGTCATCCTCTAGGAGCACCCTCATAGAAGCAGGTGGAAGGGGCATGAGATAAGTGGGTTCTAGGCAGGTAACCAGAAAAAATGGCTAACATTTGAAATGTAAGATTAAAGTGTTTTAAAATAGAAAAAAAAATGAAGACCCAGAAATTAAACTATACTTATGGACACTTGATCTTCGCCAAATTAAAAAATATACAATAGAAAAAAGAAACACCTAAAATAAATGTCGCTGGTCTAACTGGGAGTAAGTATGTAGAAAAAAGAAAGTAGATGCATATTTGTCACCTGGCACAATACTCAAGTCCAGGTTGATTAAAGATCTCAACATAAAACCAGATTCACTGAATCTAACTGAAGAGAAAGCAGGAAAGAGCCTCAAACTTATGGAAATGGGGATAAATGTTATAAACGGGAACTCCAATAGCTCAGACTCTAACATCAAAGTTTATAAATGGGCCACAAGAAACTGAAAAGCTTCTATAAGACAAAGGGCATAGCCAGTAGGACAGATTGACAAACTACATATTGGGAGAAAAATGTTCACTAACCCCCCATCCAGTGGAGCACTAATATCCAAAATATATAAAGAACTCAAGTAGATAACCACCATAAGAGCTAAGAACACAATCTAAAAATGTGGTAGAGAACTAAACACAACATTCACAACAACTCATCTTGAATGGCTGAGAAGCACTGAAGAAGTGTGCAACGTCCTTTGTCTTCAGAGAAATGAAAACCAAAATGACCCTGAGGCTGGTTTCCAGCAGTATACTTTCCAGTGAAGAATGCTAAGATCAAAAAAACTCATGTGAAAGCATATGTTGGTGAGAATTTGAAGAAAGAGGAACATTCTTCCATTTCTGGTGGGACTGCAAAGTGCTATGGCAACTCTGGAAACCAATATGGAGTTCCTCAGAAATTTTCAGATTGATCTACCTGAGAGACAAGGACCAACCTTACTGGTGCATGGCCTGCTACTTTCAGTTTTCACTTGATGGCTTGTTACTCAGATTTTCTTATTGGGCTATGACTTTGCTCTTGTCTTTCTGATTCTCAAGCAGTTCTCTGTTCTTACACATTTTTTGAGATACCTCTAGCCACTGGGACTTATTTATACCTTCAAATCCCTCTAAATTGGGGGGCTTCTAATACTTGGAGAAGCTTAGTGACAAAAGCAAAGTATGTTGAGCCCTTTGGTGTCCAGTGCACACGAATCTATGGGAGTCTAGATATGCTAATCCTCTAGAACATTCTTTAGGAAAGCAGCAGTATGCTCTCAGGTCCCTGTGTGACCTCACCTTTGTCAGCTTTGTCGGCTTTTCTACTGCTGGTCTGAGAACAATTGGAAACTCCTGGAATAGATGTCTCATATCTAATTTCCTTTGTCATTGTTAGTATACTAGTGGGAGTAGGTTTGATGGAAATATACTCTCAAACATTAATCAAAACAGTGCTTTTTATGGACCATCAGGATGAAGTACCAAGTTCAAGGAAAGTTCTGCACGAACTGGTCAAAGCCAGCCAAGTGGAGCAAGAAGAAAGCCAAGCAGAAGTCATTCATTCCCAGCACCCTCAGCACCTTTCTCCAGGACAGGGTCACTTAGTTTTGGTAGGAGAAGGGATGACCTGAGATAGCTGTCCCATATTCCCTCAGAAAAGAAGGGGCCAGGAATATTGGGGAAAGATTATGGGTGTCACGGGGCAGTAAGCAGAGTGTAAAGTGAATAAGTAAATAGATATTAATACAAAAATATTTAATTATTTAACAAAATGGCACAAAATGTATTGTTATAGTAATTCTAGTGTATACACAGGCAATCAGTTTAACACCCAGATAGACTAGATGTTGTAAACTAGGGTGCCTTTGTTATTGACATAAAGTATGCACGTTGCAAACATAAATAAAAAAGAAAGATGTTCATCCCAAAGATCTATTATTCTCCTCAAGTCTAAGTGTTTGTGGTCACCTTCACCAGAATTCTAGAGACACTGTTCATCCAGGTCTCAGGGCTCATCCAAAACACAGACCTGAACCAGCTGTGGCCAAGTGTTCCTGTTCTGCCTCAAGCTTCAGAGACACTGGAGGGGCAGCCCTGGCCTTCAGGTGGCAGCCATTCCAGGTCCTCTGTCAGCTAATGGAGTCTTCCACAGAGGCCTGTCATCTCAAAAATAGAAGCTTGGGTATTCCAAAGATTGGGATGCCACTCTACAGTCATGATGAGTTGGTTACGTGAGACCATAGAAGTTAACTAATGTCTGTATGACTGTTTTCCTTATTTGAAAGTGAGTAATGAGATCATCTGAGGAGTGGTTGCTAAGAATAAAATCACTGATTAAAGTGAATGATAGGACTGTACAGAGCATGGGCTTAATTTTCTGCTTCCAGTGCAAAGAGCTGGGAGAGTTCAAAACAAAACCAATAGAAACAACAGGAATATTAACAACAACAATTTTTAAAAAACCTTCTTAGTGCTGGGATTACAGTTATGTACCAACTCTGGCTAAGGTTTGTATGTATTTATAATAAACAAACAAACAAACATCCCTATTCCAGTTCTAGCAGTTGCCTCAGAGAGAGCTGTGTGACACTGCATGCTGCTTCCTTTCCCCAGATAGCTCAGGTCTTCAGTTCTCTACCAGGTCAGCTGGACCTACGACAGTGTAGTTAACCTTCTTACTGCCATGGTATGATTCTGCAACAATCCTTTTCTTGGTAAAACTGAGCCTGTATAGAGTAAGCCCCTTGTTGTTGGATCCAGGATACTTTAGGCCAGCAAACACGCAAGCCACCCTTAGTGAAAGAGAAAAGGAAAAATCACATTGCAACAATATGTGCCATCATTGGAAGAAAAAGCCCTCATCTTTGAAGCCATCACCTATCTTCCCCTGATTTTTGAGCTCTGCATATTGATATTGTGTGGCTCAAGAAGGTAGTGAAATTCAGATGTTTTCCCAAAGAAGACATACATGATTTTTCACTCTTTATCTGTGAGGTTAGGGGGTATTATAGCACAGGTTCAGCAAAGGCAGCATAAGAACACAGAAGCCAGAGATGATAATGCCAAAGAGAAAGCATCCTGAACTTATAGACACATTAAAATTGAGGTTTCATCTTAACTCAGGTCATTGCACTCCCAGCCCCACCCTCTGAGTCTTTTTTTTTAATTTTTTTTATTACATATTTTCCTCAATTACATTTCCAATGCTATCCCAAAAGCCTCCCACACCCCCACCTCCCCTACCCACCCATTCCCATTTTTTGGCCCTGGTGTTCCCCTGTACTAGGGCATATAGAGTTTGCCTGTCCAGCGGGCCTCTCTTTCCAGTGATGGTCGACTAGGCCATCTTTTGATACGTATGCAGCTAGAGACAAGAGCTCCGGGGTACTGGTTAGTTCATAATGTTGTTCTACCTATAGGGTTGCAGATCCCTTTAGCTCCTTGGGTACTTTCTCTAGCTCCTCCATTGGGGGCCCTGTGATCTATCCAATAGTTGACTGTGAGCATCCACTTCTGTGTTTGTTAGGCCCCAGCCTAGTCTCACAAGAGATGGCTATATCATGGTCCTTGCACTAAATGCTTGCTAGTGTATGCAATGGTGTCATCATTTGGAGGCTAATTATGGGATGGATCCCTGGATATGGCAGTCTCTTGATGGTCTACCCTTTTGTCTCAGCTCCAAACTTTGTCTCTGTAACTCCTTCCATGGGTGATTGTTATCAATTCTAAGAAGAGGCAAAGTGTACACACTTTGGTCTTCGTTCTTCTTCAGTTTCATGTGTTTTGCAAATTGTACCTTATATCTCAATATATTAAGTTTCAGGGCTAATATCCACTTATCAGTGAGTACATATTATTTGAGTTCTATTGTGATTGTGTTACCTCACTCAGGATGATGCCCTCCAGGTCCAACCATTTGCCTAGGAATTTCATAAATTCATTCTTTTTAATAGCTGAGTAGTACTCCATTGTGTAGATGTACCACATTTTTTGTATCCATTCCTCTGTTGAGGGGCATCTGGGTCCTTTCCAGCTTCTGGCTATTATAAATAAAGCTGCTATGAACATAGTGGAACATGTGTCCTTCTTACCGGTTGGGACATCTTCTGGATATATGCCCAGGAGAGGTATTACGGGATCTTCTGGTATTACTATGTCCAATTTTCTGAGGAACCGCCAGACTGATTTCCAGAGTGGTTGTACAAGCTTGCAATCCCACCGGCAATAAAGGA
This sequence comes from Mus musculus, assembly GCF_000001635.26. NCBI lineage: Eukaryota > Metazoa > Chordata > Mammalia > Rodentia > Muridae > Mus > Mus musculus. Next base: position 6,630,377 of record NC_000080.6, on the reverse strand, counting down.
GGGAGACATAACAACAGATCCCGAAGAAATCCAAAACACCATCAGATGCTTCTAAAAAAGGCTATACTGAACAAAACTGGAAAACCTGGACGAAATGGACAAATTTCTGGACAGATACCAGGTACCAAAGTTAAATCAGGATCAAGTTAACGATCTAAACAGTTCCATATCCCCTAAAGAAATATAAGAAGTTATTAATAGATCTTGGTCCGGGACCCGCCGAACTTAGGAAATTAGTCTGAACAGGTGAGAGGGTGCGCCAGAGAACCTGACAGCTTCTGGAACAGGCGGAAGCACAGAGGCGCTGAGGCAGCACCCTGCGTGGGCCGGGGACAGCCGGCCACCTTCCGGACCAGAGGACAGGTGCCCACCCGGCTGGGGAGGCGGCCTAAGCCACAGCAGCAGCGGTCGCCATCTTGGTCCGGGACCCGCCGAACTTAGGAAATTAGTCTGAACAGGTGAGAGGGTGCGCCAGAGAACCTGACAGCCTCTGGAACAGGCAGAAGCACAGAGGCGCTGAGGCAGCACCCTGTGTGGGCCGGGGACAGCCAGCCACCTTCCGGACCAGAGGACAGGTGCCCGCCCGGCTGGGGAGGCGACCTAAGCCACAGCAGCAGCGGTCGCCATCTTGGTCCCGGGACTCCAAGGAACTTAGGAATTTAGTCTGCTTAGGTGAGAGTCTGTACCACCTGGGAACTGCCAAAGCAACACAGTGTCTGAGAAAGGTCCTGTTTTGGGCCTTCTTCTTCGGCCAGGAGGAGGTCCAAATACAAGATATCTGCGCACCTTCCCTGTAAGAGAGCTTGCCAGCAGAGAGTGCTCTGAGCACTGAAACTCAGAGGAGAGAATCTGTCTCCCAGGTCTGCTGATAGACGGTAACAGAATCACCAGAAGAACAATCTCTAAACAGAGTCAACTATAACTACTAACTCCAGAGATTACCAGATGGCGAAAGGTAAACGGAGGAATCTTACTAACAGGAACCAAGACCACTCACCATCACCAGAACCCAGCACACCCACTTCGCCCAGTCCAGGGAACCCCAACACACCTGAGAACCTAGACCTAGATTTAAAAGCATATCTCATGATGATGGTAGAGGACATCAAGAAGGACTTTAATAAATCACTTAAAGAAATACAGGAGAACACTGCTAAAGAGTTACAAGTCCTTAAAGAAAAACAGGAAAACACAATCAAACAGGTAGAAGTCCTTACAGAAAAAGAGGAAAAAACATACAAACAGGTGATGGAAATGAACAAAACCATACTAGACCTAAAAAGGGAAGTAGACACAATAAAGAAAACTCAAAGCGAGGCAACACTAGAGATAGAAACCCTAGGAAAGAAATCTGGAACCATAGATTTGAGCATCAGCAACAGAATACAAGAGATGGAAGAGAGAATCTCAGGTGCAGAAGATTCCATAGAGAACATCGGCACAACAATCAAAGAAAATGGAAAATGCAAAAAGATCCTAACTCAAAATATCCAGGAAATCCAGGACACAATAAGAAGACCAAACGTACGGATAATAGGAGTGGATGAGAATGAAGATTTTCAACTCAAAGGTCCAGCAAACATCTTCAACAAAATTATTGAAGAAAACTTCCCAAATCTAAAGAATGAGATGCATATGAACATACAAGAAGCCTACAGAACTCCAAATAGACTGGACCAGAAAAGAAATTCCTCCCGACACATAATAATCAGAACATCAAATGCACTAAATAAAGATAGAATACTAAAAGCAGTAAGGGAAAAAGGTCAAGTAACATATAAAGGCAAGCCTATCAGAATTACACCAGATTTTTCACCAGAGACTATGAAAGCCAGAAGAGCCTGGACAGATGTTATACAGACACTAAGAGAACACAAACTGCAGCCCAGGCTACTATACCCAGCCAAACTCTCAATTATCATAGAGGGAGAAACCAAAGTATTCCACGACAAAACCAAATTCACGCATTATCTCTCCACGAATCCAGCCCTTCAAAGGATAATAACAGAAAAAAACCAATACAAGAACGGGAACAATGCCCTAGAAAAAACAAGAAGGTAATCCCTCAACAAACCTAAAAGAAGACAGCCACAAGAACAGAATGCCACCTTTAACAACTAAAATAACAGGAAGCAACAATTACTTTTCCTTAATATCTCTTAACATCAATGGTCTCAACTCGCCAATAAAAAGACATAGACTAACAAACTGGCTACACAAACAAGACCCAACATTTTGCTGCTTACAGGAAACTCATCTCAGAGAAAAAGATAGACACTACCTCAGAATGAAAGGCTGGAAAACAATTTTCCAAGCAAATGGTATGAAGAAACAAGCAGGAGTAGCCATCCTAATATCTGATAAGATTGACTTCCAACCCAAAGTCATCAAAAAAGACAAGGAGGGACACTTCATTCTCATCAAAGGTAAAATCCTCCAAGAGGAACTCTCAATTCTGAATATCTATGCTCCAAATACAAGAGCAGCCACATTCACTAAAGAAACTTTAGTAAAGCTCAAAGCACACATTGCGCCTCACACAATAATAGTGGGAGACTTCAACACACCACTTTCACCAATGGACAGATCATGGAAACAGAAACTAAACAGGGACACACTGAAACTAACAGAAGTGATGAAACAAATGGATCTGACAGATATCTACAGAACATTTTTCCCTAAAACAAAAGGATATACCTTCTTCTCAGCACCTCATGGTACCTTCTCCAAAATTGACCACATAATAGGTCACAAATCAGGCCTCAACAGATTCAAAAATATTGAAATTGTCCCATGTATCCTATCAGATCACCATGCACTAAGGCTGATCTTCAATAACAAAATAAATAACAGAAAGCCAACATTCACATGGAAACTGAACAACACTCTTCTCAATGATACCTTGGTCAAGGAAGGAATAAAGAAAGAAATTAAAGACTTTTTAGAGTTTAATGAAAATGAAGCCACAACGTACCCAAACCTTTGGGACACAATGAAAGCATTTCTAAGAGGGAAACTCATAGCTATGAGTGCCTTCAAGAAAAAACGGGAGAGAGCACATACTAGCAGCTTGACAACACATCTAAAAGCTCTAGAAAAAAAGGAAGCAAATTCACCCAAGAGGAGTAGACGGCAGGAAATAATCAAACTCAGGGGTGAAATCAACCAAGTGGAAACAAGAAGAACTATTCAAAGAATTAACCAAACGAGGAGTTGGTTCTTTGAGAAAATCAACAAGATAGATAAACCCTTAGCTAGACTCACTAAAGGGCACAGGGACAAAATCCTAATTAACAAAATCAGAAATGAAAAGGGAGACATAACAACAGATCCTGAAGAAATCCAAAACACCATCAGATCCTTCTACAAAAGGCTATACTCAACAAAACTGGAAAACCTGGACGAAATGGACAAATTTCTGGACAGATACCAGGTACCAAAGTTGAATCAGGATCAAGTTGACCTTCTAAACAGTCCCATATCCCCTAAAGAAATAGAAGCAGTTATTAATAGTCTCCCAGCCAAAAAAAGCCCAGGACCAGACGGGTTTAGTGCAGAGTTCTATCAGACCTTCAAAGAAGATCTAACTCCAGTTCTGCACAAACTTTTTCACAAGATAGAAGTAGAAGGTATTCTACCCAACTCATTTTATGAAGCCACTATTACTCTGATACCTAAACCACAGAAAGATCCAACAAAGATAGAGAACTTCAGACCAATTTCTCTTATGAACATCGATGCAAAAATCCTTAATAAAATTCTCGCTAACCGAATCCAAGAACACATTAAAGCAATCATCCATCCTGACCAAGTAGGTTTTATTCCAGGGATGCAGGGATGGTTTAATATACGAAAATCCATCAATGTAATCCATTATATAAACAAACTCAAAGACAAAAACCACATGATCATCTCGTTAGATGCAGAAAAAGCATTTGACAAGATCCAACACCCATTCATGATAAAAGTTCTGGAAAGATCAGGAATTCAAGGCCAATACCTAAACATGATAAAAGCAATCTACAGCAAACCGGTAGCCAACATCAAAGTAAATGGAGAGAAGCTGGAAGCAATCCCACTAAAATCAGGGACTAGACAAGGCTGCCCACTTTCTCCCTACCTTTTCAACATAGTACTTGAAGTATTAGCCAGAGCAATTCGACAACAAAAGGAGATCAAGGGGATACAAATTGGAAAAGAGGAAGTCAAAATATCACTTTTTGCAGATGATATGATAGTATATATAAGTGACCCTAAAAATTCCAACAGAGAACTCCTAAACCTGATAAACAGCTTCGGTGAAGTAGCTGGATATAAAATTAACTCAAACAAGTCAATGGCCTTTCTCTACACAAAGAATAAACAGGCTGAGAAAGAAATTAGGGAAACAACACCCTTCTCAATAGCCACAAATAATATAAAATATCTCGGCGTGACTCTAACGAAGGAAGTGAAAGATCTGTATGATAAAAACTTCAAGTCCCTGAAGAAAGAAATTAAAGAAGATCTCAGAAGATGGAAAGATCTCCCATGCTCATGGATTGGCAGGACCAACATTGTAAAAATGGCTATCTTGCCAAAAGCAATCTACAGATTCAATGCAATCCCCATTAAAATTCCAACTCAATTCTTCAACGAATTAGAAGGAGCAATTTGCAAATTCATCTGGAATAACAAAAAACCGAGGATAGCAAAAACTCTTCTCAAGGATAAAAGAACCTCTGGTGGAATCACCATGCCTGACCTAAAGCTTTACTACAGAGCAATTGTGATAAAAACTGCATGGTACTGGTATAGAGACAGACAAGTGGACCAATGGAATAGAATTGAAGACCCAGAAATGAACCCACACACCTATGGTCACTTGATCTTCGACAAGGGAGCCAAAACCATCCAGTGGAAGAAAGACAGCATTTTCAACAATTGGTGCTGGCACAACTGGTTGTTATCATGTAGAAGAATGCGAATCGATCCATACTTATCTCCTTGTACTAAGGTCAAATCTAAGTGGATCAAGGAACTTCACATAAAACCAGAGACACTGAAACTTATAGAGGAGAAAGTGGGGAAAAGCCTTGAAGATATGGGCACAGGGGAAAAATTCCTGAACAGAACAGCAATGGCTTGTGCTGTAAGATCGAGAATTGACAAATGGGACCTAATGAAACTCCAAAGTTTCTGCAAGGCAAAAGACACTGTCTATAAGACAAAAAGACCACCAACAGACTGGGAAAGGATCTTTACCTATCCTAAATCAGATAGGGGACTAATATCCAACATATATAAAGAACTCAAGAAGGTGGACCTCAGAAAATCAAATAACCCCCTTAAAAAATGGGGCTCAGAACTGAACAAAGAATTCTCACCTGAGGAATACCGAATGGCAGAGAAGCACCTGAAAAAATGTTCAACATCCTTAATCATCAGGGAAATGCAAATCAAAACAACCCTGAGATTCCACCTCACACCAGTGAGAATGGCTAAGATCAAAAATTCAGGTGACAGCAGATGCTGGCGAGGATGTGGAGAAAGAGGAACACTCCTCCATTGTTGGTGGGATTGCAGGCTTGTACAACCACTCTGGAAATCAATCTGGCGGTTCCTCAGAAAATTGGACATAATACTACCGGAGGATCCAGCAATACCTCTCCTGGGCATATATCCAGAAGAAGCCCCAACTGGTAAGAAGGACACATGCTCCACTATGTTCATAGCAGCCTTATTTATAATAGCCAGAAACTGGAAAGAACCCAGATGCCCCTCAACAGAGGAATGGATACAGAAAATGTGGTACATCTACACAATGGAGTACTACTCAGCTATTAAAAAGAATGAATTTATGAAATTCCTAGCCAAATGGATGGACCTGGAGAGCATCATCCTGAGTGAGGTAACACAATCACAAAGGAACTCACACAATATGTACTCACTGATAAGTGGATACTAGCCCAAAACCTAGGATACCCACGATATAAGATACAATTTCCTAAACACATGAAACTCAAGAAAAATGAAGACTGAATGTGGACACTATGCCCCTCCTTAGAAGTGGGAACAAAACACCCATGGAAGGAGTTACAGAAACAAAGTTTGGAGCTGAGATGAAAGGATGGACCATGTAGAGACTGCCATATCCAGGGATCCACCCCATAATCAGCATCCAAACGCTGACACCATTGCATATACTAGCAAGATTTTATCGAAAGGACCCAGATGTAGCTGTCTCTTGTGAGACTATGCCGGGGCCTAGCAAACACAGAAGTGGATGCTCACAGTCAGCTAATGGATGGATCACAGGGCTCCCAATGGAGGAGCTAGAGAAAGTACCCAAGGAGCTAAAGGGATCTTCAACCCTATAGGTGGAACAACATTATGAACTAACCAGTACCCCTGAGCTCTTGGCTCTAGCTGCATATGTATCAAAAGATGGCCTAGTCGGCCATCACTGGAAAGAGAGGCCCATTGGACACGCAGACTTTGTGTGCCCCGGTACAGGGGAACGCCAGGGCCAAAGGGGGGGAGTGGGTGGGTAGGGGAGTGGGGGTGGGTGGGTAAGGGGGACTTTTGGTATAGCATTGGAAATGTAAATGAGCTAAATACCTAATAAAAAATGGAAAAAATAAAAAAAAAAAAAAAAAAAAAGACCCCATCTAATTCCCTCCATAAAAAAAAAAAAAAAAAAAAAAAAAAAAAAAAAAAAAAAAAAAAAAAAAAGAAGTTATTAATAGTCTCCCAGCCAAAAAAAGCCCAGGACCAGACGGGTTTAGTGCAGAGTTCTATCAGACCTTCAAAGAAGATCTAATTCCAGTTCTGCACAAACTATTTCACAAAATAGAAGTAGAAGGTACTCTACCCAACTCATTTTATGAAGCCACAATTACTCTGATACCTAAACCACAGAAAGATCCAACAAAGATAGAGAACTTCAGACCAATTTCTCTTACTAATATTGATGCAAAAATACTCAATAAAATTCTCGCTAACCGAATCCAAGAACACATTAAAGCAATCATCCATCCCCCTGAGTCTTATATTTGCTGTGAGTACAGCATCATGGTACAACCCGCAACATCCTTATTGCTCAACTTTGCAATTTAGGAAGACAGATATTGCAGAAGTCATGGTTATGAGGCTACAATGTAGTAATGTACAGTCCAGGATGACCTTTGCTCTATGATGCCCACTTAAATTGTCTGGTTGTATTTGAGAACAGGACCATGTGCAAGATAATGTTTTGAAGATAGGACAGCAAGTTTACCATTTATATTTGCCCTGTAGTTGATCCCCTATGTTTGAAAGAATAGGGAGTGTTCCTTATAAAAGATAGCATTGTAAACCAGAGATTTTGTGAAGCACATGGATATATGTATATATATATATGTGTGTGTGTGTGTGTGTGTGTATATATATATATATATATATATATACATACATATATATGTATGTATTTATGTATGGAAAGAATGAAAAGAATGACCACTATCAAGGAATGCACCATTAGCAAATATCATCCAGGTTTTATACAATTAAACGTATAGGAGAAAGATATTTGCCTCTGTGATACAGGAAATCCCTGGGAAATTGGAGTATATATCATATGAATTGACTCAGGTGGCATATTTATTGTTGAGAAAAATCTACTACATCCACAGTCCCTAGAGATTTGGGGCTAACAAAATCTCTTAAGCATGTCAGAGTCCTAACCAACGTTCCCCCTCAAAAGCACATGACATCTAATGAAGCAGTTAGAATTCTCCAGCTTTGGAAGGAGAGGTTTCCAAAGGGGATTCCACGGGTCCATGAGAGGCTCCAGGAGAGGCACCCCAGAAAAGGACCAAGTTGGGGAGAACTAGTTAGCAGGTAGATCATGGAAGTTGCTAGTGACATCATCAGTAATGCCTTCCTTGGAGAATCTCTTGTATCTAGGAGAGAACTAGAATCTTCTGTGTTGTCACCTGTGTTGTGGTGACAGCAACTGCCTGTGGTTCATCCCTTCTGTTTGCTCTGGGATCACCAGCAGGAATGTTTTCCTGGCTGCTCAGGCTATGTCAGAAAGAGAATGGCGATGAAGGAGACACCAGACCAACAAAGAAGGAAGAGGGAATCCTTTCTCATGAAAAAGGAAGAAGGAAATCATTCTGGAGAAGGCACAGTGAGTCCTGGGCAGAGTTGGGGATCTTCCTGGTAGAGGTAGGCTTGAGCTGGGCCTTCCAGGAGTAGGTCTTACAAGCTGAAGCCTTGGACTTTGCCAATGTCAAAGAGTCAAGAATTTCTGATGATTAGTTTGACAGAGCCAGGAATTGACCAACCTGCAGCTACTTTTCTGGGAGCTATTTAATTTCAATTTGAGTGGCAAAGAATGCCAGGAGTGGGCACTATGGGAATATCAGTGTGTTATTCCTTTCATGGAAGGGAGTTGAAACACTTCATCTTCCAGATTACTGTAGGTAACTTGAGTCTCTGATGAAAAGAACAGAGAAGGATGCTTCCCTGGTCATGTCATGTGGTGAGGACTCAGACACTTTGGATTTGAAGACACTCGATTAATTAGAGCTTGATAGTGCTAAGCACTATGAATTTCAGGATTTCCCTGAAACACATCTGATATGACCTGACAATGTTCCCCATATCTTTATGTCTGAGGCAAATTATAGATTTCAGGGCAAGGGGTCCTGTAATAGGGAGTGTGGCATATGTCTGACAGTGGTGATTAGGAAGAGGACATAGCTTAGCAAACCAGCTGGAAGATAGCTTTTCTGCTCTTTTAGGGATTCACCCTGTCTTTACCTTTTCTCTCCCTCAGTCTTCTTCTTGGGACTCAGAATGGTCTCCCCTCTCCTGGGCCATCAAGTATGCAAATTCATTTGTTTTTATCTATCTGCAGGGTCTGCTAGAAATACTTCAACCCAAAATTCCAACATCACTAATCAGATATCAAATATAAATAAAGTTAGAGAATTGAAATTGGATATGAGGAAGATCAGCAATGACATGGAGGAAATGTGTGGAATCCTGAACGTTTACATGTATGAGAATTTGAACTACAGGTAGGAATTATGCCCAGTACCCTGTTGCCTGTATTGTGCCATCTGTTAACCCAATTTCCTTCCATGAATGGAGTGTGTCATCTCCCATCATTCAATTAAGTTGCCCTGACAGGTGTTTAATTGTTGGATAAACAAGGTGCTGTGTGTTTATTATCAACTTCTTTTGTACTTGACCTTGGGGTGCTTGCAATCTGATTGTTGCTGTCAACAGCTGGAAGGACCTGCTCACACTTGCTGCCTCTCAGTGTGTGAATGCAATGCCTGCAGGCTATCACACCTTTACTCTGATATTGTTCATCATATTCTGAGTGATGGCACCTCTCTGGATTTATTGGCATTCTAATTGTGTCTATGTGTGTGAACTTAGCTGTGTGTGTTTTTTTCAGTACTGAGGCTCTGGGACCTTTGATGGTGTCTGAGGATTTGTGTGATGCACAGTTTGCAGGTCCTGTTGGTGTGAGTCCATAGAGGTCCAAAGTGATCACCAGGGAAGTTTTCTCCTGGTGTTTCCTGGTTGTCACACAGGAATCTTCTGGGGGAGGAGGTGTGATAAAGCCTTTCACCTGTAAATAATAGTTGTGTCCTCTGGGAATTCACATAACAACAGGAACCAAGGAATGAGAATCCCTGCCTTAAAAATGAGAGGAAAGTCATTACAGATACGTATAGGACCCTTGCCTGTGGCACAGTGTATTGGAAAATTGTCATAGAAGTAATCTATTCCTTCATGCTTGCCCAGGAAGCTCTTGAAGGTCAGCTAGCTCCATTAGGTCTCCTTGCTCTGCTGTCCTCTGCCCAGGATAGTAAGTTTAATTAGCACCAAGGGGACCCAGTTTTAAGGAACTAGGATGTGGCATGCAATTGGCTTGGGTAGTCCATGATACAGCCTTTTTGCACATGATTATTGAATCCTCAGTTCAGCAGATTATTTGCTTATTGGGCCATGACCTAACACAGGATGAACACTGAATTCAACATCATTAAATCACAACATGAGAAGACAATGTTGGATATGGATAAAATGACCCAGTCCATAATTGCTTCCATGAAGTTCTCCGAGGAACTGTTAAAAGATAACTATTCCTACAGGTGAGTCAGTGACACAACTGAGACCCCCAGAACTAGGCAGGAAATGCTTCTGTCCTTTTAGGACTTTGAAAAAACGCAAGGGCTCTGGTTCTATGTTATCTTTTTTTTTATTTAGGAACCCTGCCCTGAGGCAAGGGTCTTGGATTTGTACCTCTTGGACTCATTTGTCCTAAGTGTGAAAAGTGTCCAAGACCCTCCAATCTTTATTCTTCCAAATTCAAGGACCTCTACATAGAAAACTTTTCCACCACGCTGGGAATATCCAGGAACCCTGAACCTCTAGGGTTCTGACCACAGATTAAAAGATCTAGGATTCCAGACAAAAATGGAAATAGTGTACACATGTTGGGTCAGCTCAACTCTCTCAGAGGAGATAAGCCCTCTCCCTGCTGAAGGTTTTATGGTACCACAGACCTATAATCAACCATGAAGAACATTTCCTCTTCTGTGATGTATAGGGTGCACTCTTGGTGTCAGGGCTTTCAGAAGTTTGTTGAGTCCTGTGGAACATGGGCGGTATCTTGATTTGACCTGCCTCTGTTTGCTGCTGCTATGTATACTGTAGACTCTTCTGGGACTGTCTGGGGTTCAGGACCCTCGTGGGACCATGGGAATTGTAGTAGTGGCAAGCCAATGGAATCTGGCTGGGAATCACCAATTTTTTTTTGTGGATCAGCATCAAGCAGAAACACCACCTCCGTGAGTGCACTCAACTAAAGGAAAAAGTGAGGATATTACCGAATGAGAACAGAAAGGTGCTGTTGGAGCAGGCTGGAATGCAAGTGTCCCGTGGGGAAGAAAAGAGGTTCTGTGAGGAGGCCAGCAAGAACATCTGTGCCTCAAGTGCCAAGGAGCAGCAGATAGGATGATGTGTATCAGAGGCAGATTGCCCTCATGTCTAACCATAAACATAGACAATCCAATGCAACAGTCCACCAACTACTCCAGGCACTCACCTATGTCTCCTCCAAGTGTTTGTTTATGTGATCATCTACAGGGCTCTCTGTGGAGGTAGCTTGGTTCAAGAAACTGCATGTTTGGCATGCAAATGTTCCTGCTCTGCTAGAATCAATAAGGGTGATAGGTTGTTTACACATCACAACACTACATGCCTTAAGTTTGAAGGATGCTGTGTTGGAGCCCTTGTTGAGAATAGCAAGAGCTTTGAAGGAAGAAGTAAAGGCCTGTAGCTCATTTGCTTTACAGGGATCTTGTGAGATTCTAGGTAGGAAATAGTTTGCAGGGATGACAGCCTTGTGTAATTGACAAATAAGTGGATTTCATTGCTGTCTTTTGGTGGCTTCTCTATTACCCCCTTTCCCCTCTATCTCAAAATGGTCTCTGCAGGCTTCATATATCTTGGTTCACACTGAGAAGTCCTGAGTAGCATATTGTCAGTCCCATTTTCTTTGAGTGCTGTTGGAGTGGTCATTCCTGGGCCTGAGAGTCTGGAGTTGTCTGGATGACCAGAGATGACAGAAAGGCTTCTCACAGGCTCAGTTTTGGTGTGTGATTTCTGAGGCTTCATGAAAAAATTTCTTAATATATGCCCCCAATTCTGACCAAGAAGAGTGTACTCTAGTGATTTTTGTTAGATGTTTTTTTTTTCTGTCCCCTGTGACAGGGATTCTCTGTGCAGCACCTGCTGTCCTGGAACTCACTCTGTAGACCAGGCTGTCCTTGAATTCAGAAATCTGCCTGCCTCTGCTTCCCAAGTGCTGGGATTAAAGTAGTGTGCCACTATGACCTGGCTTCTCCAGGGCTTTTTATCCCTCTAAAGTAATCACAGAGTCGTTGGGTCTCCCTTGAAACATCTCCTCTGCATAGTCTGAATTATCTTGGTTCTGAACCATAACAGATACCTCATTATTTTGTGCTCAGTTATGATTTTATGTGAATCAGTCTGTGTGTGCTTCTGTGTGTGTCTTTGTCTGTGACAGTGTGTCTGTGTGTTTCTTTTTGTGTATGCATTGTTTCCGTGACCTGTGTCTCTCTCAGTATGTTGGGAGGCCATTCAGTGACATCTGAGTTGTGCAGTTATTCTCTATATTACTTCTTTGAGCATTGGTCTCTCAATAAAAGTGACATTTCCTGTTTTGTTCTGTCCAGTAGTCTTTGCATCTCCTGTTCACTATCAGGTAGCACCCCCTCTCACATTTATTTCAACAAATTGATAAACAACACAGCTATTTTAAAAATAAGTGTTAGATTGCTTCACTTTCCCTGCATAGATTTATCTCCCTGGGAGATTTGGGTTTGTCTTATTGGCTCCACCATGAACATGCATAGAATCCTACCGTGCATCCCTCTGCTAACATGGTTTTTGTAACTATATTGTGGGCATGGCTTTGTTTCAGGATAGATTCCTCTTCATATTTGGCACAGTGCTGCATTTCATAAATGTCACAGCACGTTATTTCACCAGCTTTCTTCCTACTGATATTGAGGAAGATTTAATATCACATGAACTGTAATAGGTTGAAAAGTTCCTGGGTAGTGACCAAAAGTCACTGTCTTCCTCTGATGCTACCAAGGAACCAGTGTAGTTGTAGGGAAGGCTACTGAGAGAGTCAACATGGGGCTTGCTGGAGGCTTTTCTTAGGAATCTCTTTCTTGGGAATTTGGTATTGTGTTGTCCAGGTTATCTGTGCAGAGCTTGTAACTTCCTGGTAGTATCAGAAAGCATCTGCATAAAAAATTTTTGAAGAGGAGTTAATTACAGATGAGGGCTACAAAGACTGCCTGAGTCTAAGAACCTTATACTCATACACATCAGAGGTCCCAGTAGCTGCTCATGCAACAGGAAATGTGCTGGGCGACAGTAATATTTTCATTGATTTGTGTTTGTGTATCTCTATGTGTGTATTGTGTGGTGTGTATGTTTTTGTTCCTTGTGTGTGGTGTGTGTGTTTGTCTGTGTGTGTTTGGACCACGTTTGGTTGAGCTTGTTTATACTAAAGTTGTGTATTAGTGTAATACTAGGTAATTTTGTGTTTGTGATATGGGTGCTTGTATATACAAATGTGTGTGTGTGTGTGTGTGTGTGTGTGTGTGTGTGAGTGATTGTGCATGAATGCACCTGTGTGTGTCTCTAGAGGTCAAATTTAATGAGAAATACACTCTGAGGTTTGAGTTTGCACCTATGAAATATCAAATACAGCACTCCAATTATTCTTCATGCTCACCTAACACCCAAGAATAAAAGGACACAAGAATTCTTGTAGGGTCAGATTTTTAACTGACTAGAGACAAAACTATTGATTCTCATTGAAATCTTTAGAGCAAATGTAAGGGATATGGTATATGGAGGTAAGGAGGACATTGCTGTATAAAATCCTTGTGTTTATGACCTTTTTCTGCTCTTGGTGAATTGTGAAGGAACACTGGAAGGTCAGGTGGCTCACTGTGTCTTCTAAGCATTCCAGGTTGTTTTCCTCATTGCCTGCCACCATTACATTTCCTGCTACCTCTGCTCAGTAAAGCTTTGCCTTGTAGTTTGTCTTGGATTTTACTCATTGAGAGATTGAGTTGCTTGGAGCTGAACTTGCATCCAGCAGAATTCCCATAGCTGTGGAGCAAACCAGGCCTGCTTCAGGAGCCCATTGAGGGTCTTGATAATCTAAAGTACTCACACTATCTTATCTGTGTAGCATTCAGCAGGACTGTTCTTCAACATCATTTTCTCAGAGTTAAAATCAGCCTCAGTTGGGGTTGGGAGAAATGAGGACCTTCAGACGGTTCTGGTAGTATAAAATTGGTTATGTCGGTTAGAAGCCATTTTCTGAAAGTAGAAAAGAAGTCCTCATTGACCCAGTTCTTCCAGAACAAGTAGGAGGTATCCACAGAGTCTAGGGTATTCAGGGCTGGAGTGGTCCTCAGAGCAGCCCTGAAGGAGAAGTTATCCTGATGTCCATTTGCTGAAGAATGAAACGGTACTGTGTGGTGCAGCCCTTCCATGAACTCAGTGTGAGATAATCCATGCAAGCTTTTGTCCTTCAACTAGTCAGCCTTTTCTTACTCAAAATAGCCCTGACACAATCACATTCTGGGGAGAAAATGGTTCCTTTGGATCCTGTTATAGACAGTTCCTATTACTCTGGGCTCATACCTTTGGACACCAAGTCAGTTAGGTGATGGAAAATGGAGATCCTATTGAAAGAAATTGTTTACTTTGGGACAAGTCTGAAACAGTGAGCAAGAACAAGAGGCTGGTCCACCACCAACATGTGAGCATAGGCTGGGAAACAAACCTATTCTACACAGCCTTGGGAACCTGCTGAGCCAGATTGGATAATAGGACAAGAACCCTGATTCCCAGACTGGTTTATGAGTGGAAAGCATATCACTGACTGCGCAGCCTATATGCTTTGCCCACTAAGTACCTTTCCCATTCAAGATTTGGTTTTCTATGCCTCTAAAGTTTCCTGGGAGATTTTTATATTTGTATTAACCCGGAAACTAAATGGGGCACTGCAATACAATATGCTTGTATTGCATAAACACAAATAGGTGTGTTTGAGAGTGTGCCCTACAATAGTCATAGATGTACAGGGGTGTTCTGTTTTTTTCATGACCATCACTTTTAAGGTTCATTGCTCGGCCTTGGGAATATTTTTATTTAGCAAACTCTTACAGATTCTAGGACCTATGAAGTACCCATGGGGTTTTGTGTTGTATGTTGTCTCTGGTTATTTGGAGATAGAGGGATTGACAAGAGGAACCTTGTGAGGTTCCTGCACTGGAGAAATAATCATAGCCTTCACTTCAGTTCAGGGCATGCTCGCACCCCATAAGGAATCCACATGGTTTTCTAAGTTGCACACATCTCTCTTGGACTCACATTCAGACATTTTTCAATTGTTATTACTCAATATAATATACCCGCACAACTGGGGAAATGTGGTGTTTTTTTAGAACTCCAGTATAATGTGTAGTTGACAGTTCAGTTTCTAGCAGTTTTTAAAAGGTGAGAAACAATTCCAAGCTCAGGTGTTCTATGACACTTGGGATGCACGGTATGATCTCAGCTGATAGGTCATGTTGGTTTGTCCAGCTGAATAGAGCTGTTCTGGGAGGGACAGCTCAATTGACAAATGCTTACCAGGCCTTTGTTTCTTCCTTCCCTAAGTCTGAAATAGTCCAGCAGAAAGCAGAACATGGCACAGACCACGACATGATCTCCCTCAAAGAGAAGTGCTGGAGGAGGAGCACTGAGTGTGCACAGGAAATACACCACTGTTGCCTCTCATCCCTAATAACCATGGCTGTTATGGGCTGTATGCTCCTCCTTTATTTTGGTTTCTTTGGTATGAACAGGCCTTAATTTCATCTAGCCTCTGACCCAGGAAGAGTGCACATTTAAAGGGACTCAGAGAAATGCTGAGACACATCAAGAGCTGCTGGGCATCCAGGAAGAATCTGAGTGCAAATTTATCTTTTCCTGATGGGTCATCATGACTAATTACATGGAGATCAGTCAACAAAATTGTAAAACCTTGGATCCAAGTCTACAACATGTGTTCTGCTTTGACTTGGGAGGCCATATCCTTCAGACCCACACTCCAAAAGGAGAGTGTTGCTTAAATTTCTCCTGCAAAGATTTTTTCCTGCAGGAACTGCTTTTCTACGTAGTTGCCAAGGACAGCCACAGGCTATAAGTCTGTGCTACAAAATAAGCAGACTAAGAATTTTGCTTTGCACAATTTTTTGGTTTGATTTTGGTTTGAGTTTTGATTAGTTTAGTTATTTGGTTTTTCTTGTTTTCTTTAGAAGTTTTGTTATTAATTGGTTGTTTATTTGTTCTTGTAATTAATTTGATATTTTGATAAGGCTATATACAGTACATATTGACTGTCAGCTTTTAGTTACAATTGAGTACATTGCATTTATTCTTATGACTAACACAGTGATCTCCAACTCTTCACTCTTAAAAACCTTGTTATTTCAGGAGTGATCATGAAATCCCACAGATATCAGACCCAGATGGATCTCTGCATTCTTCATGGGACTTGGGCTCCATAGTTTCTTCACAGCCATACTGAACTACAAAGTCCATCATACATTCAGTGTGGAGAGTGTGTCCAACTCTCTGGATAGGAACTTAATGTTGGAAAACTTACCCATGCTGCATCCTTGTTGTCAAATATTTAGCTACTGTGAAAATTCTGTGGATGATGATGTTGAACACATTAATGGCAAATACATCAGTATTTCTGTAATAACTCTCATTAATTAAAAGCATAGTCTAAGGGAATAAAAAGCTCTCAGAAAACACAGCAGTATATGCTTCAGCTTTCCTTCAAATATAAAATCACTGGTAACTGCAAGTAGAGATAATAAATTCCACAATCTGTTTGGGGACAGGTTTCTCTACAAGTCCTTCAACATTCATTTTATTACTTTATGATTCACCTGTGTCTGCCAAAAGACATCATTCAAAAACAATGAAGACTGCAATTAGGTATCATCCTATAAAATCCTAACAAATGCTTTTTTATTTGATATTTTCTTTACATACATTTCAAATGTTAAACCCTTTCCTTGTTTCCTCTCTGAAGATCCCCTTTTTTCTACCCCCAACCCCTGCTTCCCAACCTACCCACTCCCTCTTCCTGGCCCTGGCATTCCCATTTACTGGGGCACAGAACCTTCACAGGACCAAGGATCTCCTCCCAGTGATGACCAACCAGGCCTTCCTCTACTACATATTTAGCTAGATCCATGAGTTTCACCATGTGTTTTCTTTGGCTGGTGGTTTAGTCCCAGGGATCTCTGGAGGTACTGGTTAGTTCATATTGTTGTTCCTTCTATGGGGCTGCAAACCCTTCAGCTCCATAGTTCCTTTCTCTAGCTCCTTCACTTGGGACCCTGTGCTTTGACCAATAGATGGCTGTGAACATCTACTGCTGTATTGGTCAGGCAGTGGCAGAGCCTCTCAGTAGACAGATATATCAGGCCCCTGTCAGCAATCTCTTGTTGGCATCCATTGTAGTGTCTGGTTTTTGTGGTTGTTTATGGGATGGATCCCCAGGTGAAGTCTCTGGATGGATATGAGGTGTCCTCCTGCCTCAGCACAAATTTGAACACAAATTTGTACACATGCATCCACACACAGGTATAAGGCACACCAAACAGGCACTGACACTGTAACCTAAGTACATTATGAATCCCTTTGACCTTTTCTGGTCTATGCATCTTTTATCTGTCTTTAAACACAGACAACATACCTGACATACCACTTTGTAACCTGTAGTCTCCCCTCCCCCAGCCTGAAACCTGCTTGCTCAGGGGTGGAGCTTCTCGCTCAATCATTCTGCCATGCCCACTGCTGGAACCTGCTTCTTTGCTGTTTGGAGCCCTGCACATTGTCACTCTGCTATTGGAACCCAAGATTAATTGGCGGGAATAGGGGCCCCCTTTCCCTGCTTTATAGTTGCATGTGGAACAGTAAAATTGAGCTTTGATCAGAATGACTGTCTTAGCTACATTTCTTTATCTCGCCACCTAGCCCCTCTTGTCTTCCAGGTTTCCAAAATGCCTTTCCAGGCTAGAACCCATGTTGTCATCTGCTGGCCGGACACAACAGTAACCTCATGTACTAAAGAGAAGTTCTTTAAGTCAGACATGATGGAACATTACTGATATCCCAAGACTCAGGAAAGGTGTGAAAAGTACAAGTCCAGGGCCACCATGAGCTACATCATGCTATTTCCAAACAAAACAAAACAAAACAAAACAAAACAAAACAAAACCAAAGTTTGTTTTATAAGCATTTGTTCAGTTGGTAGAGTACTTCCCTAGCATGAACTCAGGGGGATGGAGACAGGTAAGTCAATGTTTTCCGCTTCATAAAAATTTTGGGAGTAGTCTGGCTACAGGGAAATGGGTAGGTGTGAGATCAACAATACAGTGTGTGTGTGTTCTCAGAGAGAGAGAGAGAGAGAGGGAGAGACAGAGAAAGAGAGTTTATTGTTAAGACACTTAGATGTGACTTTGATAACTTCTCTCTTGAGCAGTCCATGGGCACTGTGGAGGTCTGAATGCGAATAGCCCCCATATATTTGGGAAGGATTAAGAGGTGTAGCCTAATGGAGGAGTTTCAAAAGCCCATAGCATTCCCTGTCTCCTGCCTGTGGATCAGATGTAAACTCTCAGCTACCACTCCAGTATGATACCTGTCTCCTGCCATGCTCCCCACCATAAGAGTCATGGACTAGCACTCTGCACCCAGGAGCCCCTGTAGACGCCTTCTTCTATACGTTGCCTTGGTCATGCTTTCTCTCCATAGCAGTAGCAAAGTAACCAAGACGGCCCCGTGATATGTACAACTACCACCCCCCAACCCCCACAAAGTCGTTCTCAGTAAACTCCATTTATGGTTCATACAGACTTGTACTGAATTTCTCTTTTGTGGTGTAAGTTAAGAGTCTCATTTTTCAGTGAGTAGAAGTCCCCCTAAGGGACAGTTGCCAATGTTGAGCTGTGTCTTCCTTTTCAACTGCAATTACTATGCAGCCCAGGACTGCTTGGGGAACTTTCCTGAAGTGCCTTCCCCGCCCTTAAGTTTCAAAGGCCCTCTCTATTCTCCTGGATTCCTGCCTCCCTGGTAGATGCCATGCTGGCTACTGAGTCACCTACAGCTGCCTTCAGGCTCCTTATGTGATTAATCTCCCGAATTGATTCCGAGAGAATAATCACAGAATTATTGATCCCGAGAGCACCTGGGTTGATTCTTGGCAACTGCGTGTCTTGGCTTTGGAGCTCTAAGCTGGAATCTGAAGTGGCTGGGTCCTACCACTGTATAGAGGGGCTCTGCTAGAAGTATTCTCGGGGGATCATAAGAACTAGCTTCCCATGCTGCCCCTGGCTTTTCCCCTGCACATTTGGAGGGAACCTCATATTTTCTATTTCTTTAAAAGAAAACGTATTTATTTTCAAGTTTATTTTAGGTATATGAGCATTTTGCCCACAGTATATGTCTTTGTACCATGAATGTGCTGTATGCGTAGAGGCCAGGAGAGGGTGTCAGATCCTCTGAAATTGGAGTTGCAGATGAATGTTAGCCATTGTGTGAGTGCTAGGAACCCAACTTGGGTCCCCTGGAAGACAGCCAATGCTCTTAACCTATAGCTGACTCTCCTGCCCTGAACGTGCCATTTCTTGAACTACAACTAAATCTGTCACAATTTATATTTATTTTAGACTTAATTGTTTCATCCTCTCTCTGTGGAAAGCAGACCTCATGTTGGTTTGTTCTTTTCTCTGCATCGTTAACAACCTCACCCAGCAGTCATGGAATACTTTTTCATAGTTTTCTATACTGATCTCTTTGTTAGATGAATCATTTGTAATTATTAATCATTTTCTTCTCTTACAAGCAACAACAACTGTGCGGAGAAAAAAATACATGATCTTACCATACTTTAGCCAAAAGGAAGGAAAAAAATACATGCAATTATGGAATCCTGTTGCACATTAATAACCAGTAGCCATGTTGAGACATAACCTACCAATTCAAAAATTCTTATTTTATCATATGTACACTTTTTACACATTGGGATTTAGGTAGTTAAAATATTTAACAGTTTTTTATTTTTAATAATAACATTTTTTTTTACTATTAGTAATGTGTGTGTGTGTGCAGAAGAACATGCTATCCTGTACATGTGCGGGTCAGGGGATAACTTTGTAGCCTTAGTTCTCTCCTTCCACATTTATGTGCATTTAGTGATCTATTTAACTGACATCATTAGGCTTGTGTGGCCCATGCCTTTACCCACTGAGCCATCTCACCAGCCCTATATTGTGCTTTAAAAAAATCTGTCTTTCATTTTAAAATGACATTTAGTTTTTTTTTCTCTCTTAATAATTAGGTGAGATGTGGACAACAGGAAAATAAGGTCATTTGTAGAATTTACACCTTGAGTTATGAGCTAGAAATAACACCAAACCCAGACACTGTTGCTGATGCCAGGCCTATGTAGAAAGATCCTGTTGTACATACATGCCTGCCCACCCATGCCCACATACAGGTTTAAAAGATAAATAAAAAACAAAGTATATTAAAAAAGACCTAACAGCTTTGTAAAAGAATGAGATGAAAGTTGTAAGGAGATTAACAAATGAGAAGACAGTGGTCATATTAAGAAATTAAGAAGCAGGCTAAACAGAGACAGGAAGATTACTACAAGTTTGAAGCCAGTCCCATCTCTGTAGAGACTGGTAGGCCAATCACCAGAACTACATAGCAAAACCTTACCTCAAAAGGACAAGAAATCAGCACTGGCAACTGAACATTGTTGCAAACAAAATTAGGGAATTGGATAATATTTCAGAGAAAAGTATCCAAGACTAGCAAAACACACACAGACACAAACAAAACAAAACAAATCATCGTCACCATCACCATCACCAGCAACAACAACAACACCACCACCAAAGAGGAGAACGGTGAAAGAAAGATCGAGATTTGGAGGATAGTATAAAATCTCTGTGTCAAATATAGTTATAGAAACTCAAAATAGAGAAAATTGCATGGAACAGGAATGAAGATAAGTAACAGTTGAATTTAAAACATTTTCAGTCTTCTCTTGAGGGACACCTGGGTTGTTTCCAGCTCCTGGCTATTATAAATAAGGCTTCTATAAACATAGTGGAGCATGTGTCCTGGTTATATGTTGGCGTATGTTTTGGGTACATGTCAATTAGTGGTATAGCTGGGTCTTCAGGTAGATCTATTTACAAATTTCTGAGGAATCGCCAGATTGATTTCAGAAGTGGTTTGACCAGCTTTCAGTCCCACCAGCAATGGAGGAGTGTTCCTCTTTCTCTGTATCTTCGCCAGCATCTGCTGTCACCTGAATTTTTGATCTTAGCCATTCTGACTGGTGTGAGGTAGAATCTCAGGGTTGTGTGGTTTGCATTTCCCTGGTGACTAGGGATGTTGAACATTTCTTTAGGTGCTTCATGGTCATTCAGTATTCCTCAGTTGAGAATTCTCTGTTTAGCTCTGTTCCCCATTTTTAATAGGGTTATTTGGTTCTCTGGAGTTCTTCTTGAGTTCTTTGTATAGACTGGATATTATCCTTTGATAGTATATAGGATTGGTAAAGATCTTTTCCCAATCTGTTGGTTGCCATTTTGTTTCATTGACAGGGTTCTTTGCCATACAAAATGTTTGCAATTTTTTGAGGTCCCATTTGCCGATTGTTGATATTAGTTATCTGGAGACACCAAACCCAGACACTATTGTTGATGCCAAGAAGCACTTGCTGACAGGAATCTGGTATGAGTGTCCCCTGACCAATACAGATGCAGATACTCATAGGCAACCATCTAACTGAGCATGAGGATACCAGTGAAAGAGCTGGGGGAAGGACTGAAGGAGCTGAAGGGGGTTGCATCCCCATAGGAAGAGCAATATCAACTAACTGGACCACCCCATGCTCCAAGAGACTAAACCATCAACCAAAGAGTATACATGGAGGGATCCATGGCTCCAGATACATATGTAGCAGAGGATGACCTTGTTCGGCATTAGTGGGAGGAGAGGCCCTTTGTCCTGTGCAGGTTTGATGACCCAGTGTAGGGGGATGCTAAAGGAAGGGTGGGAGTAGGTGGGGGAGTGGGGTATCACCCTCATATAGGCAAAGAGGAGGCAGGAGAAAGAGGGTTGGGTGGGGGTGGTTGTGGACGGTTAAAGGGGGATATCATTTGAAATGTAAACAAATAAAATGATTAATTAAAAATCCACCCCCCAAACCCAAAAAACATTTTCAGATTTAGAGAAGGATTTATATTTCAGGGTAAAATGAATATCAATTTCATAAGAAGAAACAAACAATCCTAAAACTAAAATCCACTTAGATTCAAACCATTAGTCCAAACACAAAATGAAAATATTAAAACTTGATGGACAGAAACATAGTGGACTGAGAGTAGACATCTCATTGCTGGCCCGAGGTGCCAAAAGGTTGTTATGAAGGGTTGGTGTTAATCACTTTCCATGTAGAATTCTGTAGACATTGAAATTTTGATGTAGGCATAGGAGGAAATAAAAATACAAGACTCAGAGGCCTTTGGTGAAAGAAATTGAAAAGCACATTCTCAGACACACACACAGACACACACACACACACAGATATACACACACACAGAGACACACACACACACACAGAGACACACACACACACAAACACCAGTGTCTAGAGTTCTGTGAAGCAATGCCCCTCCCTGCCTTTTTTGTCTCCCACAGGAGACGCTATATCACTTCCCTCCTCTGTAAAAAGCACATTCTCAGACACACACATACACACACACACAGAGACACACAGACACACACACAGAGACACACACACACAGAGAGACACACACACATGCAGACACACACACAGACACACACAGACACACACACAGACACAGACACACACACACACACACACACACACACACACACACACACACACCACTGTCTGTAGAGGTCTGTGAAGCAATGCTCCTCCTTGCTTTTTTTTGTCTCCCACCCCAAACTCTGTATCACTTCCCTCCTCTGTATGAGGGCAAAGCCTCAGGAGGTGGATGGTAATGTGGAACAGAGGACACACCCCACAATCTCCTAAAGTGTACTGTTCCCTGAGAAGGAAATAAGGTGAGGGGGAGGGGCGGTGGCAGCAAGGCTTTCCTAGAGCGCTTTAGTCTGATTAATACACACAATGAATGAAAACAGTCATGCTAAAAGCAGTGCTCTTAGGATGGTCTGGTAGTAGTGAGATCAAACCGTATTTTTAGGACATCCTTAAAACACAATGACTTGGAAGAGTTGAAAAACAGAACTAGTTATACTGTGCATTCAGGAGCAAAGAGAACACTTTTATTATACAGGACAGAATTTAATGTTATAAGACAATGGAGATGGTATTCTGTTTCTTGCTTTATGTTTTGAATTGTTTTATGTGAGTGTGTGCCTGCCTGTCTATCTGGGCACCATGTTCATGCAGGTACCTGAGGCCAGAAGAGGGTATTGGATCTTTTGAAACTGGTGTTACAGGTAGCTGTGAGCTGCCCAAGGTGGGTACTGGACACTGAACGTGGGTCCTCAGGAAGAACACTGAGTGTTCTTAGTCACTGAGCCATCTCTCCAGCCCCTCCACCTACAAGACACCAGTTCCATTTATACATAATCTGCTATCATAACCAGACCCCTTCCTTAGGTGCTCATGCAAGTTAGGACTTCAACGGGAACTGGGGAGATACCAACATTTAGAACATAGAAACAGCTGTATATGTAGTCACATTAATGAAGCAATCTGGATTATATCCCTGGCTCTGGGAGTTACACAGGTCCCTGGGCAAGCTGCATTCTTCTTTTCCAGTTTTAATGTCTTTTCTTTCTTTCTTTCTTTCTTTCTTTCTTTCTTTCTTTCTTTCTTTCTTTCTTTCTTTCTTTCTTTCTTTTTATAAAAAATAATGTATGTGTGTGTTTGAGACAGAGACAGGGACAGAGAGAGAGAGAGAGAGAGAGAGAGAGAGAGAGAGAGAGAGAGAGAGAGAGAGAGAGAGGAAACACAACTTTTTGGAGTTGGGTTGCTCATTCTGCCAGATGGGTTTGGGAGTCTGAGGGCAGGGAGTTTGGTTTGGAGCACCCACACTGGGTGCCTCCTAACTCCAGCTCTAGGGGTACTGGATGCTTCTGGCCTCCATGAGAATTCACACTGCTGTGCACAAACCCACACACAGACACAGACACCCAAGTGAAAAAGAAAAGTCAAAAAATGTAACAACATGCTTGAAAAACAGCAGTTCGCTTCTGGTCTGGGATAGCTCAGTTGGCCTAGAGGAATGAAGGGCTGGGTTTGAGTGAGCCCCAGTGTTCATCTGTGATCCCAGTGCTGAGGTAAAGGCAGCATGGTCAGAATGATGGAGATCTGTGAGTTATCATCTGGCTGCTAACTAAAAGCAAGGGAGGAACTTGTAGACTGCTCACTCACCCCACTTAACCCTCATTCAAAGTAAATGAAGGACAGGCTACTTAGGCAGCAGGTAAGAGGCCACTGAACAAAGCATAGTCACAAACAAAGAAGACCCAACATTCCAAGGCCCCTTTAAAGGAGAGATTCAGGAATGCAAATCTAGTCAGTCAAGTCACAGAAAGTGAGGGTTGGAAACCATCCAGTGGCTTAGCTCTCTCCACAATCCTTAGTGACCTTTATAGGTGTAGCTCCAGTGGAATATTAGCCTTGGAAGTTAGTATGACGTGGGAGCATGCTGGATCAAGTACGTGTTTTGAATTTTCGGTTTCAAAACGTGTGAATGCATCTGTCTACCAGACTAAGGGCCAGGAGATGCAGGAGTCTGAAGTCCATGAGAGAGGAAATGACCCATGCAAATGCAGTCACTCCTCTGTTTGCAACTAGATGGAAACTGTCTCCACTGCCAGTAAAGATGATTTCAGGAAAGATGATTGAAAAACTTCCTAGTTGCAATTTTCATTTTCTTTTTCCCAGAGAGCAGCAGGAGAGACAGTTGACATTTGAGCTGTGTCTCTGAACTGCCCCTGTCCCTAATTTGAGTTGAGAGCTCACAGGGAACCACAGACCTGCTCCTTAGCTGGTTTTCTTTTCACAAAATCTTTCAGCCATAGAAAATGAATAAAAGCAGGGCTCCCCAGCCAGCCCAGCCAGACATCCCAGCTGCCAGAATAGGTGCTTGGGAGCGGGTCAGGGGTGCAAAGCACAGCCTTGCTCTGTTGAAGCCAGGTACTGTCCTGGGCAATTGGCTCCAGGCTCAGCTCAGGAGGCGACCGCCTGGAGCTACAGGCACCTGAGGCAAGGAATGCCTGAAGGAAAGGGGCCAGGTCCTGCTCACCCCTCATGAGCTACTTGCCCCTGACATCCCCGATGCTCCTGTTGAGCCTGGGTCCTTGGTGAAGCTTCCTCTTTTAGCTGCACCACCGCCAGGTGCCTGTGACCGCCCGTTGGCTGCTTTCCTTTCTGTGCCATATATGGCCTGGCAGGGGGAGTCACATGCATCCCGGGCCGCCGGCCGGGAGGGGTCGCTGCGGAAGGGGCAGATGGCGGGAGAAAAGGGGAGGGGGTCAGAGGCAGAGACAGGAGAGGGGTGGGGTGGCGGATTCTGGGGCCTTGGGAGGCAGCAAAGGCTTGAGGAGCTGATCGCTCGCCACCGCGCCATGGAGCTGCACTCATGCGGCTGCGGAGGTGGTGGCGGAGGAAGGGACCAGCGCGGGGGGTGGGGGGGGGGGTGGCGAAGGCGCCTTTGTCTGGTCGGCCTCTGGATCCGGAGAGGACCATTTCCGCGTTTCATTCTTTTCTCAGCTTTGCACTTTATTTCCTAGAGTGGCATGGAGGCCAGGGAAGTGGAGGGGGCTGGGTTGCGCGGTCAGCGGGTGCGGCCAGGAGGAGACAGGGGTTCACCTCTTGACCAAGCGCTGGCAGTCACCTGGGCAAGCAGGTTCCCGAGGACCGCAGCCTGGGAAGGCCCGAGGCTGCCAGAAACCCAGAGCCACGCCTCCGACTCGAGTGGCCTTGGCTGCCCTGAACTGTTCCGAGGGTCAAGGACCTGGCCAGGGATCCAGCCCCAGCTAACTTCGCTTCTCCTGGATCTCATAGCACACGCCACGCGCAGATTGAGTCACTCACTTTTGGGGCTCAGAGAGTTGCGTGTGAGAAGATGAGAGTCGGGGTCTTTGGATTTATTCCCTAAAATCCATTAACTTATTTCTTGCACCTCAAACTGAACCTTCTGTTATCCATCCATCCCTTCAGCGATTCCTCGCAGGAATCCCCGTCCTGCGTAGACCCTTGTAATTTTGAGTGGGCAATGAATTTTGGCTCTGCATACCCTATCTATGTATTTCTTACTCCTTTTTGAATGACGTTGTGAACCGTCTCAAAAGCCTGGTCCAAAATTTCTGGCTTCATCCTTGCTGAGGTGCTGTTCTGATGAAGTTTTCCCAGGGACTTCCGGAGTCTGCTCAGGTGCGCCCTCTGCCTGTTGAGAGCTTGTAGGTCAGGGGCCAGGCTTGCTTCTTTTCCTACCCTTAGACTTCCAGCCCTTTTGCCAGGGTACAATTCACTGCCTCCTGCTTCCTGACCTTTCAGGAGTGTCCTTCGACTTTGATCCATCTGCCACTGTGTTTGTTTTTGTGAGTTTGCACGTTAGGTAGCCCATCTGCTCGTGTTCTATTGCGATCATTATTAGGGAGTAAGGTGTTCTTGGTTAAACATACAATTCAGTCTTGACATTTTAGATCATTGGGAATGAAATCCAGCGACCTGTTTTGAACTTTACTATATAAAATCCTATCAGCTTCCACCACGTACAGCGGGAAGCTCCAAGTTATGTGTAGTGCTTTTTGGGTGCTGAATGCTAGGACTTCACCGCAGTTAGAAAATTAGAGAACCTCAGGCTTTCTTCTCCAAAGTGCTAAGAAACAGAGTGCTTTCTTATTCTCCTAGAAAATCTTCAGTACTCGTCTCACCACATGAACGTTTAAAGCTAAAACCTTCACAGAGATGTGAGATGGAGCAGGAGCAGTGGCTAAATGTTGAACTCTTCAAAACTTGGCGTATGTAAGTGGCTAAGGCATTTTATTAGTTCAGCACATATTCTTATCCAACACCTGTCGTGTTCTGAGATTGTTGGGCAAGCTGTTAACTCTCAGACAAGCGTTGTCCCCAAGAACCTTACTTTATAGCTGAAGGTTGACATCTATCCAAGTATGTGTCATAAAAAGTTCTCACGAGGGATTTTATTCAGAACTTTGTGTAATGACTACAATATTTAAGGATTTTTCAAATGTTTTATATAACTACATAAGAAAGTTGTGTTACCTGAACGACTAAAAGAGGAGTGTATTCAAGAGAAAGCAAGAATGTAGTAGAGGAAACAGCTTTAAATGTTAAATTTTCTGGCATGGGGTGCAATGGGGTTGACCATTTAATCTAAATATGTTTTGAAGGAACACTGGGTCCATCCGAATCTGTGTTGTTTATGTTTGGGACAGAGCATCACACTGTAGGACAGGCTGCTGTGGGATTTACAAGGTAGGCCAGGTAGGCCTGAAACTGCATGCCCTGCTCTTGCTTCAGCAGAGTACAAGGCATCATCAAATTCCCCAAAATCAGAGTCTTTAACTTTGATTCAGGGATCTCAAGAATCTGAATGAAGTGAGTTCTGGTTTCCTTCAGAATGAATCGATATGACCGTCATGCGGCATGCTATACTTAGAACATTAATTGCTAGTCTATATATAATTTTAAGAAGCCACACTGTCTGTCTGTCTGTCTAACACACACAGACACACCGACACACACAGAGAGGGGGGGGAGCGAGAGCGAGAGAGTAAGAGAGAGAGACAGAGAGAGAGAGAGAGAGAGAGAGAGATATCAGATCTAAGCAGTAGAATCACAGCTTTTTGAAGCCCCAACTCTGTGTGCTCAGAGACTCTCATTTTCAAGCTTTGTGTGTGTCCCCTCCCCCCATTGCTTCCTAGTAGGTGGCACAGGACAAGCAGCTGGTACATGCTCTGGCAACCACAACTAGAGACCCAGCTCCATGCCTTTCCCACCAAGATATATTTATCCTCTGAGACAAAATAAATCCATACTCTCTTAAAACAAAATGAAAGAACAACAAAGAAAGCAAACCTGTTTTCACTGGGATTCCAGTTCTGAGTTGGTTTTTCAAAAAACTTTCTTAAAATTTAAATATAGGGAATTTAATATTTTACCATACAAACTTGACTAAATGGGATTACTGTGTTATCATGGCATGTGGCAACATGTATGCAAGAATTTGCTCTCTCTCTCTCTCTCTCTCTCTTCCCCTCTCTCCCATCTTTGATGTATTTTTCAGTGAACACAGTTTGAGTTTCAAGAAGATTGGATCTTTTAACAAAGGGTATATTTTAATGTTTGAAGCTATATGTGATCACATTGACTAACAGCACACATGTGGTCCAGGCTTCATAAGAGAATGACAGTAAAAGAGCCATTAGCTAGAATCCAAGTACCTTCTGCCCTGCTTTCTATTAGAGGTAGGGACCAAAGAAAATGTTGGGACACAAGTTGAAGTAGGGGAGAGAAAGGAGGTGATGGGAATGCCTGGCCTGGTTCTGCCTGCCTTTAATTTCAGCACTTGGGAGTACTCAGAGACAAGTAGATATCTGTGAGTTCAAGGCCCTGCAGGCTCTTCCTGGGTGTGCTTCCAAGCATCAGTACTTGAGGCAGGTGTTCCTTCTGCATCCATATTCATCCTAATCTGAATTTTCAGGAGTATTTTATTTCACATTTACATGAATAGGGGAATTTTGAGAAAGAAATGAAACATTCCTGGGGAAATTTTTGAAAATAAACAATCAGTTCCCCATGGGGGAATTAGTAATGAGTTTCCAACCAATCTAATGGAGGTCTTTGGAAGGAGGAGGTACTGAAAGGATTCCCTTCAGTGTTAGGAGTGGCTCCTGGAAAGTGCAGCATGAATTGTGAGGAGAGCTAGTTAGCATGGTTGCAGTGTCAGCTCCCCATGACATCAGCAGTTCCTTCCCTAGACATTCTTTTGTATCCTGGAGAGGCCTGGCATGGTTTGAGATGTCACCTGTGTTGTGGCAACACCAACTGCTCTTGGACCACTTTATGCACTGCCTTTCCTAATCATCCATAGATATGTTGGCTAGAGGAAGGATGCTACTTAGGAGAAAGAATGGACACAAGTGAGAGGAAGAAAGATGACCCTTGACCCTGGGACCAAAGCATCAAGAAATAAATGGTCCTTGAAAATGCGCCACCATAAGTATTGGTCAGAAGATGGGAAAATTCCTGAAGGAGACCACAGTCTGTTTCTGGGTCTTCAGGAATTGGGACTCAGTAGTTAGTCTCTCTTTCCCAGAGGGACTTCTGGCCTTCCCTGCTTGTCATGGATCCTGAATTTGTCAATGATTACAGGACATTAGTTTGTCCCAGATCAATGAAGTTTTAAGGCCAAAGCTGTTGTCCTGGGAGTTTCAGGCTTCTGCTCTTACAGGGGAAATGGGTTTGAACAGGACAAAAGTGAAAGCAGCAGCAGGCAGAGGACTGTGAGTGAGATGTCAGCACCTCAGGGCTGGGCATCACTGTCCTTTACCCCAGGGACTCCATTAGGTGAACTGTCTGTCCAGCTCTCCTAAGAAGGAAAGAAATTGGCTTCCCAGGGAAGACCTTTCATTTCTCAGATGTCACAGAAGAACGTCTCTGAACAGTGTTCCCTAAAAGTTGCCCACATAGGTAGCAGGTGTGGGTATCAGTTTGTTCTCTAGTCTAGCCACTGGACTGTCAAAATAGTGAGCCAGAGTAGAGACTGGTGCTTTCTTGCCAACTCTGGGCACACTGGGCTCTCACGCAGCTGACTTGGTGAGTCTGGGAACGTGTTGTGCTCTTGCACTGTTTTTCCATCCATAGTCTTGTTTCTAGAGTGACCTGACAGGAGATATGGGCATCTCCACACCATCTTGGTGCTTGTGGGCTATGATAATTTTCTGATGGTTTCTATACCAAAAGCTTATGGACAGTACTGCCTAATTAAATCACACGCAGCTATGAATAAGCCTGAGGATCCTGTCCTTGGTCACATGATGCATGTGCAAAGTGAAGCGAAAGAGGAATGACTGGGTCACATGGATTCCTGTTTTGTCAGATGTCTGTATAGGAC
Source organism: Mus musculus (assembly GCF_000001635.26). Classification (NCBI taxonomy): domain Eukaryota; kingdom Metazoa; phylum Chordata; class Mammalia; order Rodentia; family Muridae; genus Mus; species Mus musculus. The sequence goes on along the minus strand of NC_000080.6, from coordinate 6,600,540 downwards.
TCAGTGTTCTGTCAATGCTCTGTGCCTTGACAGTATGCATATTCACTTGTGTTCATCTACCCATAGGGGCTGCTGGTGTATCACCATCATCCCCAACACTCCTGTTCAGAAGATGGGTGAGGAAAGTGGAAAGTCTAATCAGTCAGCCGATGACCAGTGGGAAAAATGAGCTACAAGATCACCTGATCTTCATCAGTGAGAAAGCTTTGCACAAGAGGTATTTTTCATTCTGTCAAACATCATGGTCAATTTCTTGGGTCTATGGTATGGCCTACAATTTATTCTTATTAAATTTTATGCTACTGGGAGACTGTAACTCCAGGGTGTCACTGTGCCCAACCTTTTCTCGCTAAACATTCTCACAGGCTGAACTTGAAGTCAAAGCAGGAGTGAGCTGCGGACATAGGGTATTCTATTTTTTTTTATATGAAAATGAAAGCCTACAACTGAGGGATTGAAGAGGATGTGATGTCTCAGCATGTATTGATAGAGGCACTGACATGTGACCGTTTGAGTGAGATATTAGTTGCTGTGAGGTTTTGATAGATTGTTTGCTTGCTTGAGTTCGTTGTTTGTTTGTTTGCAAAGCTTTGCAATTTTCTGGCAGGTGTTGCTTGCTGAAGCTTGCTATATCACCAGGAAAGCTTGGTCCCATTTGGTCCATCCTGATACATGATGGAAGGTCTTGGGCTCATTAATACTCTTCTCAGATTTTGGGTCTTATAAACAGAATGTCCTCTGCATTTCCTCTGGATTCTATTTCAATTGTACTTTCTCATTCTCCCTGCAAACACACCCTGATTCTGTGTGCAGGCATGTGTGTGTGTGTGTGACTCTCTCTATATTCTGGTCATAAGGGTATGTGGTAGGACCTGAGGAATTGCCTGCCTTACAGTCTGCTGACAATGCCAATGCTTAGGACTGGAAACCATACTTCAAGCAACAATGCACTTGCATTATGTGTTCAACTTGATGAAATATTTGAGTTCTGTGGTGAATTCACCATGACCTCCTCATTCTGGGTAATTCTCCCTGAAATGTGGATTATATAGTTTGGCCAAATTCATAGGACTAGGCCAAAGATCAAGAGCCCTTGTTCTGAAAGAAAAAAAAAAGGAGAAATGTCCTCATAGTTTCTGTATACCCACACCTGTGCCATAAACTACTGAGAGTTTAGAGACCTCGTCTGTCCCTCCAGGCCTATGCGGGAGCTCAAACAACCAGAACTCTAACCACCTGGACACCCAGCCTCTGGAGACCTTTGGACAAGATAGCAAGATTAATAAGCTTAGATGATCCTAGTACATAGGAGGTAGAAGGTAACATACTGTGAGCTTGGATAGTTCAGAATCCATCCTGGATTCAGGTGACCCTTGAAGCCTGTGTTCTTGGGACTCTTTGCTCTTGGGGCCAGGCCCAACCACAGATCAAATCCTTACTATGAAAAATTGAAAGTGGAGACTAAGCGGGTAATGTTGGACCTGCAGAGCTTACAGAATGTGTACACTGAGGCCTCAGAGACATTTGAATTCCTGGCAAAGAGAAAGGCTGCTATAGGTAACTGTCTGTCTTGCTTGGGAGCACATGAGCTGTAGAATTGCCATCTCTGCTTTTGATCCTGCACAGGAGACTCTCGAGCTCTGGTTCTTGCTTTCTGCCACTTCACACAGGAGCCTTTAGATTTTTCTGTTGTAAACCTGTGGGTTGAAACACTTTTTGGGGTAAAAAAAAAAAGTCAAAGGACCCTTTCACAGAGGTTGTGTATCAGACAATCCTTTATCTCAGACACTTCTATTATGGCTTATAACAGTACAAAAATTATAGTACCCAAGTAGCAATGAAAATAATCTTAAGTTTGGGAGGTCACTGCATTAAAGCATCCACAGCATTTGGTAAATTGAGAAACCCTGGTCTTGACAGAAGAACTATTTGTATCATGTGAGGTCTTCTTGACCCCCGGGGCTGAGTCAGGATCTGTAGAGAGCTAGTTACCAGCAGACCCATATATAGCAAGTATTCCCCTTGTTTCTCCTTTCCAATTCATAGTGCCTTTGCCCATTCCTTCGTGATGTTTCTCCATTAGGATGGACAGGTAGGGACAACTGTAGTCCACTTCTTCTTTTTAGGAAACATGGATCCCTCTTAGTGTTGGGACTTTTGGAAGTAGCATGAGTGTTTCTGGAATTTGCTGTTCTCTAATTTTTGCTTTCTGAGTGCAGCTCACCTAGATGTCCTGAGTTCTTATCTAGGTCTTCCTGAGAACCAGGGTCTGGTGGGGTTGATGGTGTTTCTTATAAGTTAATAGGAAAAGGATAGCAGGGGCTTTGTATGCATTGGGTGTTTGCAGAAACCTGCAGAGCCACCTTCTGATGGAACTGAATCAGCTGAAGAAGAAGGTAGACATGCTGAGGAGGCACAGGAATAAGAAAGTGCTGGAAGATGAGGCACTGGTGCTGCAGTACTTGTGGGACTTAAAGGGGCTCCATAAGGACCAATAGGAAGAGGCCAGTGACTTCCAGAGTCAGGAACAACAGGTAGAGACAGGCAGCTTTGTCAGGCTAATGGTTAGCTCCATCTGCCCTTGTAACTTCTAGACGAGCTCATCCACCTACCTGTGCTTTCATCCATCATCTTACTCATCCACACAGCAATCTAAGTACATACCTCATGACAGCCAATTGTTCAGGTCTATGTCCAAGCACAAATATTTCTGGGGAATGAGCTTCTTGTGAGAAAGTGGATTATCAGCAAGCAAATCCACCTCTGCTTAATACTTCAGCCCAAAGATGAGTACAGTTCAATAATACACCACACGCCTACAGGGTTCAGTGCACAGAGCTTTAAGTGAGTGAAGTCAGGGCTTGTGGCTTATTTGCTTGGCATCAGTCATATAATTCACATGTGAGAAGCAGCTTGCAAGGGTGGGGGGAATCCCTTTGCAAATGCCAAATGAGCAGTTCTTGATGTCATCTTTTTTGGGGTGACATGTGGCATTTCTCATCTTTGCTGTCTACATTTCAAGACAATCTTTTTAATCTGCCCAGGACAGACTCACACTGACTGAACTCTGATTAGCAGAGTGTTAGCCATGTTTTTTGTCAATGAGGCTGGAGTATTCTCCTTTTCTGTAGATTGCATTCTCCTGTTGACTGGATGACTATGGATGTGGGTAGGGATTCTGACAAGCTAGGGACATGGTGTCAGAGATTTAAGATTGCAAGAGGAAATTTTATGCAACCACTTCAGCATAGTCTGGCCAAGCAAAGCATGCTCACCATAGCAATTGTATCTTCCACCTTTTGTTTAGCATAGTGTAAGATACCGCTCAAATTGCTGGTATGCTATAACTAAACGAATGTGTTCTTGCAGCACGAGGTGCTTTTTTTTTTGGTATTTTGCTCTCATTTACATACTCTGTGTGTGGTGGATAGGCTGCGGATATGTGTGTTTTTGTGTGTGTGTATATTTTCTTTTTTGTATAGTATAGGCATGTGGTATTTTTTTTTTCATGCACTTTTTCATGCATTTTCTTCATTTTCTAGAAGTTCTCATTGGGTTTCATTTTCAGCCTCTGTCTTGAAATACTGTTTGCTCTTTCCCCCAGAAGCTCGCTGCTTTGCTTGCCTGGCTGATCATCAACCACTGGTATCCTTTGTAAACACTTGCATTTTTATTCCAGTGTGTGCATGCTTTTTGATACCCCTCCACTAAGAACACATACTCTAATTATCAGGAACAGGATAGTCTGGAGCAAAGGCTATAGTACTGCTGAGCAGAAGGACCTGGTCATGCAGAAGAAGAACAAGCAATAAAAAAAAAATCTGGTCTTGCTTGGTTGTCTCTCAGATGAAGTAGGAACAAAGCCTGGGAGGATCCTGTGGAGTGACTTTTGTGGGCTTCTTTCTGCTCATGGACAACCTGATGGTCACAGCCAGAAAGAGAACACATCAGAGTTTACATGGATCTAGTCTTCAGGACCTTCTGTCCAGGAAACAATATGTTTGGTACTCAGTGAGTGTCTTCCTCCATTCCAAACTCTCTGATATGTTATGAGCTTGCTGTTTTTGAACACACAGAGATCCTCCTGTTTATAACTTTTAAGTGATGGGATTTAAAGGAGTGCATAACCATGGTTGGAAGAAACTACACTTTTATTGAGAAATACTGCCTGTAGACCTGAGATTGCCACCCTTGAACCCGGGTCTCTGCAGTTTCTGCCTATTTCTAGTGAATAGTGTTCTCTGGATAGAGAAGATTTAGGAGGTAGCTGGATGAACCCAGGCAAAGCCTCTGCTGCAGGGATGCCTAGAGCACTTCAGAGGAGTGTTCTGTAACAGAGTCCCATAAGAGCCAGCATACAGCATCCAGAGCTAGTCCTAAGTCTAACACATCATAATGAAAGTCATTTTTAAACAAACAGGATCACTTTCCCTCCCAGGTCCTTCCCTCCCTCCCTAACATGGTAGGGGGCAGTTGGGGTGGGGAGAGGGAAACCTGAACTGGTATTGGTAGAGGGAAAATGACTGAAGTCCTGATGTCTGGCAGAAAGAATGTAAACAGGCAACCTCAGGAAACTGGACCCCCAGAATGCACCAGAGGCAGTGTCTTTTGCTTTGCAATTTTGTGAGGTCCCATTTGTCGATTCTCGATCTTACAGCACAAGCCATTGCTGTTCTATTCAGGAACTTTTTCCTTGTGCCCATATCTTTGAGGCTTTTCCCCACTTTCTCCTCTATAAGTTTCAGTGTCTCTGGTTTTATGTGGAGTACTTTGATCCACTTAGACTTGAGTCTTGTTTAAGGAGATAAGAATGGATCAATTTGCATTCTTCTACATAACTGCCAGTTGTGGCAGCACCATTTGGTGAAAATGCTGTCTTTTTCCCACTGGATGGTTTTAGCTCCCTTGTCAAACATCAAGTGACCATAGGTGTATGGATTCATTTCTGGGTCTTCAATTCTTTTCCATTGATCTACCTGTCTGTCGCTGTACTAGTACCATGCAGTTTTTAGCACAAGTGCTCTGTACTACAGCTTGAGTTCAGGCATGGTGATTCCCCCAGAGGTTCTTTTATTGTTGGGAATAGTTTTTGCTATCTTAGGTTTTTTTTATTATTCCAGATGAATTTGCAAATTGCATTTTCTAACTCAGTGAAGAATTGAGTTGGAAGTTTGAATCTGTAGATTGCTTTCATCAGGATAGCCATTTTGACTATATTAATCCTGCCAACCCATGAGCATGGGGGATCTATCCATCTTCTGTGTTCTTCTTCAATTTCTTTCTTCACAGACTTGAAGTTCTTATCATACAGATCTTTCACTTCCTTAGTTAGAGTCACGCCAAGGTATTTTATATTGTTTGTGACTCTTGTGAATGGTGTTGTTTCCCTAATTTCTTTCTCAGCCTGTGTGTAGAGAAAGGGCATTCATTTGTTTGAATTAATTTTATATCCAGCTACTGCACTGAAGCTGTTTATCAGGATTAGGAGTTCTCTGGTGGAATTATTAGGGTCACTTATACATACTATCATATCATCTGCA